>NW_016690260.1:1218201-1310202 GCF_001604755.1 Lepidothrix coronata
TATAAGTGCATGATGACATTTTGAATTACCTTTCCTGAAACACAAACTGTGGATGTCTCAGACACAGAAGACATTCACTGAATTGCAGTGCTTTAAAAATGACAGTCCTGGGGCTTTGATGGATTCTCTGTCTCCTGAAGTCTTGAAATTAAAGTCAATATTTTTCTGTATTTCCAACAGAAGTTAAAAGACTAAATGCAGACATTATTGCATGGTGTACCTGGGCTTATATAGGTGTTTGACAGGATGATCACAGGGTGTCTTCAGGATTTGAGTTATGAGTCTTGTTTGGAGTCTCGCAGTAGTGCTGCAGTGTGTGTAGTGAATGATTCTTCGCGTACTTGGACCTGTGCTTTTCTCATTTAAGATTCTTCTGTATTTTTTTCTTAATGTTTTCTCTTTTTCGCTGCAGTTTTTCCAGCTGCACCCTCTCTTCTTGTTTACAGTGTCAATTCCAGCTGGTTCTGTAGTCTTCCCATCCTGTCTGCCACAGCCTCTTTCTCTGGCTATATTGCTGTAACACCCTTTGCTCCTGTGAACCCTCCAGCAGCAACTGGGTTTCTCATTCATCCATACCCTGTTTTGTTTGTAGGTGGAGTGTGTTTATTTGGTTTTTTGTTGTTTTGTGTGTGTTTCGGTTTCTTTTAGGATAAAAATGAGAAAATTCACTTTAAAGGTTTTTTGCATTTGTTTTTTGATTCAGCTCCTCCTTAGTGCAGACCAAGTGCAGACTTATGAGGATGGACAGCATCTGGTTCAGTCACCATGGCTTGGGCTGGTTGTGTTCTCCTGTGGGGACTGGCTGGCAACTCAGCTGCTACCCAGGAAAGTGAGGCTGATAAAAATTCTGCATTAACTTTTTATACTTTCTGGGCCCTTTAACAGAAACTGATCTGTTTGGGCTCAGCTAAAAAATGTAGACATTTTGAGCCCTTTTCTTCCCAGAATATTTAGTCTCTTTACTGTACTTCGTGACTGACTGCTGGTGTAGCTGTATCACAAAAAATTCCCAAGACTGTATTTTACAACAATGGCTTCAAGTGTGCTCTGACTTAATTAGAATTAAAAACCGGCTTATGTTGCTGGCTGTATTAGAGGCTTCTTGCTGTTGTGGTGTGACTGCTTATTGTTGAACATTCAATGCAGAAGACAGTTTACCTTACAGTTGTGGTTTTTTTTTTTAAAGAAAAATAGGTTAAATATGTAAGTCACCACATAAATGCTAAGTATGATTATAAAATGCGAAAATGATGATACAGAATTCTGTGAGGAGAGGCATGCAAGACTGCCTGTGGGCCTAGGTTTTTATTCCTTTGCTTTTACAGCAAAGAGACTAGAAATGCTTATGCAATATTAATTCAGGATATACAGCAAATTGGCATTTGGAAGCATTCAATTTTCCTCATAATTGTTCTCCATTCACTTGGCCGATTATCATTAATTTCAGGGAATTAAAGATGCTCCTTTTAGAAGTTTCTAGTGAACTCTTTAGAAATGTCAAACAATAACAAACCTGCCACTTAGGCAGCAATTTTCCCTCTCGCTGTCCTCACGCTGATGTTAGATCGCTCTTTGGAAAGGCAAACTGCCGTGTAGTAAATCAGCAGGAAAATTTTTTCAGCCTCATGCTGCTGAGTGAATTTTGATCCAAGAATTTTTGTGTTTGTTTTGTTCATGCAAAGACTTTTATCCTCCAGCCTGGGACCAGGGAGGTTGTTTTTTTTCTTGTAAATCTGCAAAAGTGTATTTTGTTAAAGAATTTAATATTATATTTTTGTGGATTAAGCTTATACTTCTTCAGTCATCTCTAGGTGAGTCCCACAAGAATGTAATTAAAAGCACGTGATGTCCAGGTCTTTCCTTTTCCTCTTCTGTAATGTGAAAAGGGAAACAAAATTGTTAAAACCCCTCAGGAAGGGGGTTGTGAAGTGCCATTTACTGAAAAGGTGGCTCTCTGTCTTCTCTGGCTGTGTCACAGGACTTCTAAAGCACAAAGTGTGCACAGGGACAAGAGCTGCAAACCATCTGTGATTAGAAAGGGTTGCTGGGAGGGACTGTTTGATAGGAGTGTCTGTGACAGCGGGATTCAGTGACCCAGCGGGGTGTGTTATGTACCTGCATGTAGGTTATGGATGTGCTGAGCGTCACTGTCTCTGTCTCATGATCTCTGTCTCTCCCTTTCTCCTGGAGCTAGCAGGCTGAGGGGCCAACATTCCAACATTGTCCCTGTGCCAGCCAGGAATAAAGAGTGTGGACATATGAATGAGTGTGGGCTTAGGTCGTTTTGGTTCTCATTCCTCTCAGTGTAGCTGCTTTCCAGCCCTGCTGAGATGCTGCTGCTGAAGAGGAGCAGCAAATCTCTCAGAGATGTTTAACTGCTTTTCTCTTCAGCTATGTGGAAACAGCTAGAAACTGTTACACTTGATAGGTGGTTTTAGTCCAGTACTCATAACTGAAATAACCAAACAGCTTCTTAGGAACATGAGAGCAACCTTGCTTTGCTCAAAGGGTTTTGGTCATGTCAGAAAAAGCAAATATATCTGTTTGGCTTATTTTAATCTGCCCTACATTAGAATTGCCATAGTAATCACACAAAAGGTAGGATAATGGTTGTATTCCAAGAGCTAATAAAAACTGAGGGAGGTGAGTGAGGGGTGCTTGATGCTGGGCACGGAACAAGGAGCAGCCCAACCTGCTCCCCTGTCCAGCAGCAACATGTTTTGTAGTACCTGCATCCAAGAGTTGTTCCTCCATGACTGTCCTTTCCTCTTGCTGGCATTTGCATGAGAAAGAAGAGCCCATCTATTGGAAATGTACTGTTGTGGAGAGGAGGGAACACCCTCCATTGTTAAGATTCAGACTTGATTTCCCACATATGCAAATCTTGGCTTTCTTTTTAAAATTTTTGAGGAGGTTGGCATTTTGTATGTGTTGCTTGACCAGTGGGTAAGTTTTTTCTCCTCCTAAGTTTGAACTTGAGTCTATGAGTGTTAAACATCCTTTGGAAGTCTTTTCAAATGCTTGAAAAACACATAAATCAAAATATCATCTGAGACAAATAAAATGAACTATGTCATGAATTAATAACTTTTAAAATAGTTCTACAAATTCCAGAGAAGAACACAAAGTAATGAACTTGTTCTCAGAAAACTATTTAGTTTCAGAAACATTTAAGAAGTATTTTTAGTGTTTATGTGAATGATGCAGAAGATAATGTTTCAGTTTCTGTACAGACAAAATCCCAACTAAAACTAATGTGTTTCTGTACAAATATAAATTTAATTTTGTTCTGGAGTGACTTTAAAAAACATCTGCATGAGGGCTTTCTGTGTTAGATATCCTTTGTATTTGTAGTGATGAGTAAGTATATTAGATGTTATTTAATGCAGTAGATTTTTGACATCTCTTATGAAATATTAAATACACTAGCTCTCATATAGTTACTAAAATATCCTGCCTTCAGCGTATTTTATAAACATAGGTAGCTAAACAATAATAACCAATTTTTCTGCTTTCTTATTTTACTTGAAATTCAAAATAGCCACTTTTATGAAACAGTAAATTATTTAGTCAGAACTCCATATTTAATGTAAAAATGGTGTAGTTTGGCAAAATATAAGAAAACAATTGCTTAGAGATAATTTTTAGATTTTTAACTAAGTACTTCAAAAAGCAGAGGTGGTTCCTGCTGGAAGCACATTGACTGTGAGGTGCACACTGCAGAGAAGTCAATGATCTGTGAGAGCCTATGGATGTTCTACTCGCAGTCGTTTGTTCTGTGTTTATTCTGTGAATGGCCAGGTGCTGTGTACAAACCTCAGAAGGAAGCATGGATTGAAAAATTAATAAGCTGGGGACGTCTTACTACTGGTAGGCGTTCTAAATTGTAATAGAATATAAAATGATGATAGCCAGATTTGTTCCCTAAAATCCATTTCTCTCAAGTGGGCTAAAGAAATAGCTCCATCAGTACAGGAGATGGCTCTCTTTTCCTGTGGCTTTCTTTTAGTTGTTATACAATTTAACTTTCTTTTGAGAAGTGGAAAATATCTGAATTGCATTTCACAGAGCCTTTGTAGGGAACTAACTTTAGCTAAAAAATATTATTACAGTGAATATTAGTTTTGGTTATAGCAGGAGCATCTTAAGGATACACAGCTACAAGGGAAGCCCATGAATGCTGAGGACTAGACACCATAATGCTCTTACAGCTGTCCTTTACGTCCTGACTGTGGCTTCCCAGTACAGCTTGGGCACTTATCCAGAAAGGCAGCTCCTCCTTTGCATCTCCATGTTGGTAGTTGAATGGAGAGTGACCCTTCCATGTTCCCTCTTTACTCCTGGATATATTTTTTCATGGACTGAGGTTGTTAGCCAGGCGCAGCAGGGGCTGTGTCTGGATATGTGGCATTCAGGGATGCCACAGTCCGGGGGAGAGGGCAGTGGGACCGTGACACTGCACAAAGGGTCCCAGTCGAGGTTGAAGGAGCAATGGTGGTTTATTGAGCGTGTGTGAGGGTTTATATAATAAGGTCTGGTGTAGAAAGGGCCAGAAAATGGGGTGGAGCATGAGACAGACAACCAGGGGAACGAATAGGAGTAAGGACTTGGGAGAAGAGGAAGGAACTGGAGAGGAACTGGGAAAGGAAAGGACCAATGGTAGCTCTCTTCACGCTGCAGCTTTTTCAGCCAATCAAAGGGAGAAGCGGGGAAAGCAGGGAACAGACAACTCAGGCACGCCTGGACATGCCCGGGCAGCACAACTGTAGGGGTAACATACAATGCACATATTTGAAACCACATAAGAACTGTAAAATCCATATAATAAAGTGCTTTTTCAATTGTTGTATATCTTTTTCCACGCCTGGAACTGTTCCCACTCTGATTCTTGCTACTCCATACGGGGAAGTGAGTACTCTGTCCATCAGCCCATGTGCAAGGCAACTCTGGCCATGGCCTCATGCGGATTAGTGCAACTGTAGTTCCTTTGTTTTCTGTGTTTCCCTTATGTCCATCCTCAGTAGAGATTTTGTTAACTTGTTATCTTTCTTCAGGGAGGCCTTGGAGGACAGCACGGTGTTTGTAGAAGTAGCACAAGGCACTTGACTGGGTTCTGGTGCAGAAGGAGGAATTCAGTTGCCAGATCAGTTGTAACAGCATTTTTCTTTTGCTTAGTGGAAAATGCAGAGGGTGTGACAGGTTTTGTCGAGTACTCTTGTCCAGCTGACTACTTGCAGCGCATTTCCAGGATAACCTGTCCTGGGCTATTGATTTGTTTGAATCTGTTGAGATTCCTCATGTTCAAGCTACAGTTTCCAATTATTCATGCTAATGGAAGAGGACCAAGTAATATATGCTGGCAGTCCCCTCTTTTTCTCATTTCAGTGTATCAATACATTTTAGGCTGCAGAACAATAAATACCTTATTAATCTTCTGTGAAGAATGAAGCAGAATGAGAATTCCTTAATAGCATAAAATGAATAATAATCATAATAATTAAAAATATTAATAGATTTTCTAAAATAAAATTTGTCCACCTCATGTTCCCTCTCTGCATGCAGATACTTGAAATTACTGTAGCACATTCTAGGATGAGACAAGGAGGGAGCCTTGTGGTGTGGAGACAGCTTGGAAGACTTAGCTGCTGGGAACCTGACAAATTCTGGCATGAAGTATATACCATAGTATTTCAGTAAATATCTTCTGTTAGTTCTGGCTAAAGCTGTTTCTCTGCTAAGAAAGATGATCTTCATCTCTGGGCTAGAACCAATCACAAATTCTAATGAAATTTGGCAACTGCAGGCATGAAAAGTCATTGATCCAAAAACTGTCTTTCGAGTAGTGAGATTTCCTTTTGAACCTCAGCTGAAGCTCTTTCTATTTGCTTATTCTTAGTTTTGAACTTTTAGGAATAATTTTTTACTCTCTTCAGCCTTGGTACTGTGAAATAAAAAAATGGAGTGAGAGGCATGTAATTAAGCATGCAGCGTAACTGCATGTTTCCAGAGAGGAAAGAGAGGAGGGGGGGAAAAAAAGGGTGTGTGTGTGGGGTGCAGAATAGAAATTAAAAAAAAAAAAAAAAAAAAAAAAAAAAAAAAAAAAAAAAAAAAAATGATGTTGCCAAAGTTTTTCCAAGGTGTATAAAATTTTCTTTTCCTGAAGAAAACAGTTTAGTCTCCCTGTTGTTGTAGTGGACTTTATAAAGATAGATAGGAATGCTCAACTTTGTACATGCTTCAGGCAGCAGCTGTTCTACTAGTGCTCACTAGGCATGGTTTTAAAAAATAAAGGGATATCTATTTCTAGAAAAGAAGAAGAATTAAGGATGTCTGCTGGTCTGTCACCCCTTGGAGAATGGTAGGTGTTCTGTTTCATTGTCCCATTATGGGCATTATCTGAACAATTTAAACAACAACTTCCAGTATAGTCTAAATCGTCTTACTATTTGGCTACTGGGAACACCAGAGTTCTCTGCAGAAAGTGATCTTTAACCTTAGGAGTTAATGAGAAGTTTTCAGCATGTTGTACAGAAGCTGGAGCTTCTTATTCCACACTCATGTAATTGGAAAGAGCTTGTTTGGACATCATTAGGTTTGTGTAGTCCCCAAACTTTGCAGCTTCCCAGACCATTCTCCAACCTACCCCCAGTGAAAGGTCAGGCACAGCAGAGAGCTGCACTATCTGCCCTCCCATGTCCTGGGCATGGCAGCTCTGCTGCCGTGCATCCCCTGTGGATGAGGAGGGTTGGTGGCATTTCATCTCATCATTTAAACACGCAAATGCTTGGTTTATCTTTGGGAATTCAGCTTGATACTTGCAGCTGAATGACAGAAAATAATATTCTTGAGATCTGTATGCTCTATGCTTTGCCTTTGAGCTGTGTTAGTCCCTGCGTGCAGAAGAGCCTTCTGCTAAATATTGTCTATCTGAGCACATGGGGTGGCATGACATGGCCTTTTCCTAGTTTTGCTTGAGATTTCTCTCTTCTTGGTCATCAGGAGCAGTTTAGTGGAACTTTAACTCACAGAGATTTGATAACATTAAATGAGAGCATGTTTCATGAATGTACCAGTATGCTTCTAATAATCCTAGTAAATGTTTCTGTCATGGAAACAAGAGCAAGTGCCATTAAAATTGCAGAAGCTGTTAGTAATTTTTAATAGTTGTTCAGGACTATGTTCTCTCTATCTTATTATAGATGTTAGTTGTAATTTTTTTTACTGTGTTGGAGATTTGCTAGCGTGCACAGAGGCTACTCCTTTCCACGTGTTCTATTTTCTTTTATGTTTTGCGCATGTAACTATGAGAATGTATGCACATATAATTTCTGACCAAAAAACCCCCAACCATTTAAATGATTGTAATCAAGTTTCCTTGGTTGTCATAACTACTCCATCATCATCATGGCGAGGCTTCCCGAACGAAGATTTAGGAAGGCTCTATCCATGTTTGTTACAGGCACGCTGGTGGCTTATGAGGCCAATATGAGACAGACATATCCGATTGCAAAAGGCACAGCAGAAAGACTCCTTAGGTGGCGTATTCAGCAGGATACGATTCTTTTTGCGTTGTCTTTTCTCCTCAAGAGTGGTCTTGTGTGCGTTTTCAAAGGAAACGGCAGCGTTGTAGATGGTGTGTCTCCAGGCCTCCCGATTTGAGGCCAGAGTAGACCAGTTAAGATGATCAATGTGGCTGAGGTTGAGGTGTTGTTTCAGGGAGTCCTTGTATCTTCTCTTCGGGGCTCCTCTCTTGCGGCAGCCGGAGGCAAGTTCACCATAGAGGTTTGGCCAATGCCCACTCAATGGCGAGGAGCTTCTCCACAGAAACATGGAGACATAACAGATTAACAGCCAAAAACCTTCAAAGATGGAGTGTTCATCTGATGGCTGGCAAAGAAATACCTCTTCCCTCACTGTTTCAAACATAAAGGAGGTAAACTACCATCATACATAACTTGTTTGTTGTTCACGTAATTAAGACACCAGAGGGATCCCTGCTGCCACCCATTATTTACCATACCCTGTGTATACAAAGGGCTATTTAGTGATGGTTCTGTCATCATGTCTTACAAATCCAGAAGTTTGGGTGCTTTTTTCCTGTTCTAAACCCCAGTAGAATCGCTGCAGGTTTTCATTTCCTCGCTGTTTGCCCAGGGAGTGGCTGACAGTAGGGTTTCCTTCACTGGGTATTCGCCACAGAGGTGGTGCTGATGGGCAGCCTGGAGGCTCTGCAGCCCTCTGGGCAGTGCAGGCCTTCACCTTTCTGACAAGTCAATTTGTGCTGTAATTCATGAGCCAGTGGATGTGGCATTAGGTTTTGATGGAGAGTAGGGAAGGAGAGAGATTCCAGCAGCAGCTTTGTAAGGACTTGCGTAACAACAAATCTCTTACTAATTACACATATTCCTGCTGAATTGCAATTAAGCATGTCTAACTCTGCATCTGCATATGATCCACACTGGAATTCCCACCTCAGGTATGAGGTTGATGTAGTGATGTACCAGACTGTGTTGGCAACAAATGTTGAAAGAAAGTTTATTCTTTGATAAGTCAGAAGTGGATACAGACTGACAAATAGTTCTGAACCCCTAATATCTGGTACTACAGTGTAATGGCACTTCTCCCCACCCATAAAAGCACAGTCATGGCCTGGGGACCAGAAAGGCGTCACAATGTTGGCAACCCCAGCAGGTTTTTTCTGAAACTCACTGATGAAAGACTTGTAACGTGTATTATACATGTTATATCACTCCTGGTTCTTCCCAGCAGAGCTCTTCAAGTTACAATCTAAATCCTATTGTTGCATCTATATATCTTCTCTTCTGTCCAGGAAAATGTTTTAAATGCCTTCCTCTAAGTAAGCCTTTCTGAGCCTACCCAAAGCATTTAGACCATAAAAAATGCACAGTTTTTGCAGCACTGCATTATGTTTACTAACAGGAACAATTTTACCATTAAGTTTTAGGGGATTTTTCAAAGTTGTGGTAAGAAAAATATCTGCCAACTTCCTTCCTATGTCTCAGAGTGGTAAAGTTTTATGAACTCAAAGGAGCGAGGAATTTGCTCCTGTCTGTGTAAAGCCTTGCCTGTACTACAAAACAAATGAAGATGTGAAATATAGTGTCTTCATTATAATATAACTAAATATCAATCATAGTCTTATTAGCAAGGCATGATCTTTGATAAAAGCAGGAAAACTTCAGTAGCAGCAAAGTTGATGATGTTTCTGCTGTCGCACAATTGTTTGAAGAAGCAAGACACAAATTTTTGCAAAGATTCTTAACATCTGGGGGACTAGGAGTGCATTTTTCTTATCTTTGTAGCAGTAGCAGTAGCGTGAAAATAGGTAAAGAGGTAATCCAGATGTTTTAAGGAGATCCTTGAAAATTGTACCCAAAAACCTGAGACTGTGGCTTGTTAAAACATTCTGAAACACAATTTTTTGACAGAGATGAGTAGAACATTTGTAAAATCTGACATTTTTGTCTTTTCTTTTGGCATGCAAAGATATTTGCATTTTAGAAAAAAGCCCAGAGAAAAGAGACAGAGAGGGTGTAGGTAATTAAATTTTAATTTCAGTTTTAAAGCTCTTTCTCTAATTAGCTTTAAAAGTCAGTGTCTAAGTAAATTGAGTTTCAAGGTGAAATCATAATTTTCTACCTGGATCTTAGTATTCAAAAGTAAGAAGAAAGAATATTAGAGAAAGAGAGGGAAGATTGTTACTTTAAAGGCCTTTCAAGATAAGGATTTAACATTACCTCATTATTAAAATATAACTGTGGCAGGTTGTTTTCTTATTTCTGAATTTAAAGTCATTGAGCAGTCGTGGTTGGAAAAATGAAAAACTTAGGTTCTATTAAAAGAAACTGAAAATTATACTAATGAGATAAGGACTTTTCTTTATTTTGGTTTATAACAAGACTCTTTTTGGTGGCTTGCTTGCATTCTTTTCTCTGTTGTCCATTCTTCCAGAGATGATCTTACTGTTCTGAGTCACTTTTGATCATACACATGCTAATACAATGTCCTGTGTTTCTTAAAGGTGTGCTAGCATGCAGTGGGCTTTCATTTGTGTGTTTTACGTAGCCAGGTGTATTTTCTCTACATTTATGTGATGGTTAAGGACACAACCTGTTGCATTCATCTGCCATCTGCTAGACCACGTTGTGCATTTTTAGTGCTGTGGTACAGCCTCTCCCCCTCTCCTGGTGTGGCTGCATGCCAGAGCCCCAATGGCATGGGGCAGTGGTAGGAGGAAAACAGGCTAATTGTGACTTGTCATGATTTAATGTGCAAATTCTTAGAAATGTGCCATTTTAAAGCTAAAGAAATAAGAAAGCAGAGAACAATATTTGATAACATGGAAAATATGTCTGTGAGGAAGTACATAAGTTGTTTGGCGATGAATAGCTACAAGAATAACTGAAAACAGTTGGGTTTGTATGTGAAGTAGTTATAAATATCTGGAACTGTATGAAGCTAACAATGATTTATTTTCCCTCTAAGAGCAATGGCAATCTAGTTATTTAACCAAGAGTTCTGAACATAGAGAAATTAATTTTAGAAGTTGATGTTTTTAAGCATAAACGTATTTTGAGGTAGAGAAATGCTAATTATCTAAACTATGTCATCTTAAGCTTTCTTGTAATTCTGAAAGGGAGAGCCATGAACATGAGATACCTGGCATTTGTAGGTGAATGCTGTATAATTCATGTAATATTTGCAAATGTTGAAGCATTTGATAGAAATATAAGTGTCTTGAAAGTTCCAAGTTAATGTGACCACAAACACTTCAATATGGTTTAAAAATCAGCATAGAAATCTTAAAAATTGAAGGCAGTCTTAGTATAGAGAGTTTTGTCCTGTAGGGTGTCATGAGGATTCCTGTCAGCTTTGGTTTTATTTAACATCTTTAAATCTAGGAGAAGCAGTACTGTAAATAGTTTGTTAATTAAGTTTTCAGATGTTGATAGACTGGGAAAATAGAATAACACAAATGAGGATGTTGTACACACACTGAATGCAGTTTGATTCAGCCTGAATAAATAGAAGCTAATGTATAAGAACAGTGATCTAAACTGAGCAAATACTTTTATTACCGAGACAAAGATGCTGAAGTGAAACTATAGACAAAGTTTTAGGATTTTTATGGACGTTATGGGTTGATACCATGACAATAAAATACCCAAGTGTGATTATTGTTGGTTATGTATTAGTGTCAAAGTTCAAAAACAGACAGGGAGGATTCAAACAGCACTGAGGGTATTTCATAAGAGAAATACCCTATTCTGGGTGCCTTCTGAACAAGTTAAGACTAGAATAATATTTACAAAAATGAACAGCAATAGAGAATTAAGAGAGGCAAAGGTGAAATTATGTGCTGTGTAACACCTTTTAGGGGAGAATTGAGATGTTGTCTGTGACATATGAAAGGAAAAGATAGTTTTGTAAGAGAAGGGGGGGCAACTAATGACAGGAGGATAAACTTGGGGGAAATAATACAAATACATAAACAAATTCTGAAGATTTTGACATTCTGAAATGCTGCAAATTATTTTATTAAATAATAATTACTTAAAAGTTGAGTGGATTCTAGGAGAGAGAAATATACTGCTCTGGGCCATGGAGAGATAATTGTTGGTGTGTGTGTTTGTGTGTATGTATATTTATATATATAATATATATATTAAAAAAAATATATACACACGTTTATCCTGTTCCTTTGCTGTCACATCCAAGAGTATGTTTCTGAAAAGATCTGCAACTGGCAGTAGCTTTGCAGTGCTTCTGTTTCGTGTCCCTCCCAGCTGCCTGTAGCATGCCCAAATTTGCTTCTGCAGGACAGATGGTTCCGTTGTCCCAGGGGAAGTTCTTCACCTCTTGGAACTGCTTAAGTTTGTAATATTTTCTTCTTTTCTAATTCAAGATGCCTACATTTGATTTGCACTGTTTTGTTAATCTTTTAGAGAAGTGCTGGTTTATGTTAGCTGCTGCTGGGGTTTAATGCAGTTTGTAGATAAGTTCACAGTCAGCTGGTTTTTGTCTCCAACTGTTTTTCTTCTGTCCATGGTCCAGTTTACAACAGCCTCAGTGGTCTTTGGAAGTTACCATTAGTTTTTCTCTAGAGGTTTTCAAATATGAAAGTTGAACTGATTAGGGGATTTGAGCTTTTGAAGGTCATAAGGGATGTTTGGCTCTTGGTGTGTCCAACTGAGTGGAACAAGGAACTGAACTGAACCTACTGAAATTGGAACCAGAGCTCCGGGAGCTGTGCTGGAGTGTGAAACTCAAGTCTAATCTAAATATTTTTTAAGAGAGATTTCAGTTAAATATAGACAAAACCTTAACTTACAGTTTCAAGCACTTCAAGCTGAAAGAAGCAGTCCTGCTTTCCTCAGCCCCAGGATGACCCTGATTCATCCTTTCTCTTGGGCTCTAGATGAGGATTTGAGTGGAACAATGAGCTGGATTGGCAATAGAGGCAGTAAAGCTCTTCAGTTTCTGTCTCCCATCCCCAGACTGGTTTCTTGATGCTGAGGTAGAATCTATGTGTGTCTTGTGTATACAGTGCACCCAGATGTACACACATATCTGTGGGCTCACTTTTAGGAACTCTATCTAACCTGAGCAGCTTTTTTGTTAAAAGCTACTCTTTCCCATAGGGTTTTTTGGTTTTACAGCATCATCATTTTCCCAGAGTCATCTCTAGGGCGTGGAGAGAAAAAAAAAGTCCTGTCCTGGTCTACTCATCAGTTGTGGGCCTGTTGGTCTGTGTGAGGTGGCCAGAAATGACTGTGAGATCTTTTTTTTCATTTCTGTGCCTTAAATCCAGTGTGTGCCAAATTGTGCAAGCTGCAATGGCACTGAGGAGCTGAAACGTCGGTAGAAATCTTCAGAGTAAAATTGACTTGGCTATGCTATATAAATATAAGTATGTATTTTTCTAGTCATGCCCTCCAAGCTGATATCCAAGAGGAAATTGGTATGAGAAGGTATATATTAGCTCTGTTCTGGGAGATCACCATCTATTGTGCTGAATGCCTGCACACAGGATGACATATTCAGCTTTATGGATGAAATTTGCCAGATCCTCAAATGCTTTTACTTGTGAGCGTATTTGAAAATCAGAGAAGGTGATGACCCTTTTAAAATAAAAATGGAATTGCTGGCAGGAAAGGAAGGTACAACTCTGTATTCTTAACATTTAAAGATGGTTATAAAATGTGTATTGGCTGTTTTTATAATTTATAGTGAAACTGCTGTTACTTTTAATAAAATGAGACTTCCAGTCAGAATTTCATGATTATGAATGTGAGCATTTTGTTATACAGCTTGGATATATCCTACAAATAACCGTTTTCTAGCAAAACTCTGGCTACATACATAACTTAATGGGATTCTCTGTCACATATAATTCTTTCTGAAGTTGACTTGTGGTTGAATATTTCAAGTCCTTGAATGTGACTCAAGAACTGAGTTAGTGGTAACTTTCATGATTTTTAATTTAATTTTTCCGTATTTCTTAGACTTTTAAAACTTCCTGTAATTCATTATTAGATTTACCGTTTCAAGTGCTTATTTAAAAGGCACCTTAGCTGCAGAAGCAAATCAATATTTACAGTGCATTAGTGCCACAGAGAATTTGAAGTCTTGTGATTAGAGTTCATTGCTGTTTTATCCACTCTTCAAAGAAACCACAGACTTCAAACGGTATCAGCCATCATCCTGGAATCAGTGACATTGCATCGGTCCCAGGCGTACTTCATCTTGTGGTTTAATTATTAACTTCCTTTTCTTTGATTTTCCTTTTAATATTTCAAAGTATATCCTCTTTAAATCTATAAATTCAAGTAAAACAGAGGATTGTAACCAACAATATATTGGTTTTTTAAAAAAGTAATCTGTTCAATATATTATTTTACGTTGTTGTTTTAATGGAGAGTATCAAAATCAAATTAGAATGGTCTCTCAGAACAGAATTGAAGAGAAGAATATAGGAGATTTTATTTACAAGTTATGGTTAATATAGTGTGAACAGGATTTAATTCTTTGATTAAACCTGGAGCAATACTGGCCATTGCCAAGCAGCATGCATTAGATCTGGCTCCATGTGCTTGTCCCATTCCAGTATTAAAAAAAATACTGCCATGTTTAAATTTCTAGTTTAACTGGGAAATACATTGATCCGACACACCCAAATTATTGTCTTTTATAATTTACTTTATTGTGAAATTCGCTTAGTAATGCAAATTACTTTTCCTTGTGTATGGAACCATTTTCATAAGAAATCTTTCATAAGAAGAGATTAGGATAAATCATGTTGCATCTTTATATTGACAGACCACCTTTTTTTTTTTAAGGTTTGGATAAGTGTTCAATGAATGTCTGAAAATATCTCAATAACTGATGTTATTAAAATGAAACTGGTCATATTAAAGGTGGCTCATCTGTGAGTAGATATTGTAAAGAAGCTTCTCATGTTAATGTTTTCTCTGAAGCTTATTAATATTTGTGAATTCTGCTGCATAATTGACTACCTGTATTTTGAAAAGTCTGTACTTCTTAGCATTGGGCAAACTGTCAGATTTTCACTACAAAGTGAAAGCCAAGGCAGTGATAAGGGCTTGTTCCTCTCCAGAAATGCTGGTTTGAGTTTCAGTGTCATCCTTTCTTTCTTTGTTGGCAATTTGGCTTCTCTTCTTACAGAAGTTCACCCAACTGAACTTTTGTTTTGTCAAGCAATTTGGAGAAGAAGTGTAAAAACACAAGAACATTTTGCTATCACCGTGCTTATATATAGATGTACTAGCATAAGGAGCAAGTGAACTCATGTTTGAAAATTGTAATTCTCTGTTGTGGGGTGGGTAGCTAAGGCAAACAGGATAATATGCATGGGGTGCTGCTTGGAACAAATATAGATTGGTATTTTTCTTAAGTGGCACTACACACTACAGAGCCACTTTCTGGCTCAGGCTGATCTAATAAACGAGAGTGTATGTTCAGGGCTGCACCAGGAGCACAGGCACTGCTGTGAAGGGGTCATTTCATCCTGTGTGGTGAGGCACTGGCTGGGGCTGCAGCTGAGCCACCTTTGTTCAGAGATCTCTTGTGATTTGATAGTGTGCTCGCTGTTGGTGTGTTTGCTGTAGAGGGGGAGAGGAGATGCTTTGCCTTCACCTGCTTCATGAAACTTGAAGTAGTTGAAGACAAGGCAATCAAAGAAAAACCCTCTATAAGAGTTTATGAGTATATATTGAGCAATCAAATTCCAAGTAGACTTAACTGAGACCATTAGTACTTTCCTGCATAATTAGTGATCTTTCATGGAATATTCTTGTAGTTAATTCTAGTTCTGTTTTACACGTATATATATGTGTATATAGTATGTATGTGTATAAATATGTGTATACGTATTCATAAGAGAAAGCATTTTATTTCCTGTAAATTAACGCTGTTATGAAAGTAAAAAGAAGAAACGGAGAGGAAAGAGAAATAGTACAACAGCCGTGGAGAAAAGGACCTGAATTCTTTGTTATTGTTTACCATAATGAATATGAAATAAAATGTTTTGGTGTTTGGTTGTGTACACTTATGCATATCTCAACAGCAGGAGTCCTAGCAGATTAAAAAAATCCACATTTTCACTGTGTGGCATGACTTACTGTATTTCTCAGTGTTGTTATAATGCCATGCAAAATAAGATGATTATTAATATTATACATGGCGTTAACATAAAGATATTGTTGATTGTCCACTCATTTAACAAACAACTCTGGTCATTGTGTTTTCCTGCTGGTATTGTGAGACATGCAGTTTCCTTGGGAACTGTTTCACCCTAGCATTAAAACATAGTCCTGGGTTTTATTCTCAGCTGTTGCCTAGTGTGACTTTCCCAGTGACTCTGCTGCTTATGTGCCATTGCTTTCACCTTTTTCTTTTCCACTTTGCATTCAAGGTTCCCAGTGAAGCAATAAAGAGAAATAAAACTGATAAATCACAGCCCCTCTGTTCTGATGCTGAGTGGGAGAGTACTAGGAGGTCACAAATTCAGGCAATGAAACTTCTGTTTGGGCAAGGAGAGGATAGATGTGTGGATATCTGTTGTAGGATAATAAATGAAATTGAAAAAAATTAAGTTGTATTTCAAGAAAAACTAACTTTAATGTGCTATCAAAGTTTCCAGAATGGATGTGACCTCTACGTATATTAAGCAAACCTTATCTCTTTCCAATCAGTCTACCTGCCTGCTGCATCATTTATTACTAATGAAATATTTTTCTTCTGTCACTCATGCCAGCTGGAAGGCTGAGGGAATCAGGGTAAATCAGCACTGATCTTGTTTCAGCTGTCAGGAAGAGGCAAAGGAAGAATGCAGAATAGAAAACAGTCTCTTCCATAAGTTTTGAGAAAGAAATTGAGAGTATATTTTAGAGGGCGAGGCGGCTGCCTTTTGCTGGCTGGCAGCTTCTTCACGGGGTGCTGTGCCAGCACTGCCCAGGCTGCAGCCTTGGCAGTGGCGTGGGGGTCACATTGTCCTAGTCCACCCCTTACTTTGTCACCAGGCTTTGGCTACTTGCTCTTTAAAATACGTGTGTGTCACCTTAGCCTCTTAGTTGTTCAAGCTTATGTTGTATTTTTTGTTTTACACAACAATCAGCAGATAGGCGTGATGCTGTGTTCTCACTCGGAAAGCCACCAAGCTGTGCTAGGTTCAGAGTTTGATTTTCCCTTCATTTTCTCCTTGTGTGGCCAAGCAGCAAGGCTGTGGTTTTGAGGAAACAGACCTTGTCCTTGAGGAGCTATGCTGAGGTCAATAACTCCTTACTCTGTGAAACCACATTTGGTCAAAACCACCCATCCAGTGCTTGAAAAAATATTTTTCTTTTGTCAAAAACATTTTAAATCTAGTCAGTGTTTATTTACTGTCTGTTTTATTCTTCAGATATGCCTCTTCATGTCCGACGCAGTAGTGACCCTGCACTGATTGGCCTCTCAACCTCTGTAAGTGACACAAATTTTTCTTCAGAAGAACCTTCACGGAAAAACCCTACAAGGTGGTCCACAACAGCAGGCTTCCTCAAGCAGAACACCCCTGGCGTGCCCAGTGCGCATGAAAGAAAGGTATATTTCTTTCTCCTTCTTTATGGAATAAATGAAAAATATGCATGAATCTCGAATTGTTTCCCGCTTCTCTCACCTGCTCCTTGTTTAAAATTGTGTTTTCTGACCTTGTCCTCCAAATCCTATCATCAGCAGAGAAGTGTTTGTCCTGCCCTTCAGATACTCTTGGTGATCCACACAGCAGGGACTCTAAAAACTTGATTTTTGCTATTAGCTGTTGTTGAAGCTCAGATTACTCATTACTTTGCAAAGCAGGGCCTAGTTGCTGTCATGCATTTGGGTGGTGCTTTTTATTTTTTTAAAAAAGCTAATAGGCCTTGTCTATAATGATTTTTACTGATCTCTGTAGAAGTCCTAATAATAATCTGAATGCCCACAGCTGGTCTGGTTTGTCTTTCTGGCACAACTTTGCTAGTTTTTACTTTCTGAGGCTCTAGTCAAGTAATGCAAAACAAATTGCAAATGATTTCTGTCCTTGATAACATTCTTAGAACTAAACTAGTGAAATATAGAGTGAGTATTTTTTCCATCATTTTTTCAATATGATTTCAGTATCTCTATATGAATTGCATTACTCACTAGAGAAGTCAGCAGGAAGCTCTCTTCTCAGTGCATTATTAAAAAAAATAAATTGGAAGAAATATACCCTTTTGTACAGATCCCACCATTGCCCATATTTGTGATGACAACTTGCAGACAAACTCAAAAGGAAAAAAAAACAATATATTTTCTAATAGAAATGAGTAATTTAAAAAGAATATTACAGTTATGGTTGCCATTCTGACTACACAGCACAAAGTCATCTTGGCAAATATGCAGCTTATTTTAGCTTTTATTTTTTTTATCTTAATTTTTATTGTTTTTGTGTAGTATAAATGCAAACTAAGACTCAACAGTCAGGACTACCACACCCAAATAAAGAAGTCTTTATATGCTGCTAATGAACTGAGCTATTTTCGATGGGCTTTTGGTCATTTCAAAAACATCTATAAAAGCACAGTGCTCATAGGCATTGAGGTACCCCTTCATGCAGAGGTGTCAGTTTAACATGGTATTTTTAGGTTTCTGCTGGAGCACGATTTCAGGCAGTTAATGGTATATTTTCTGTCACTTGTACTGCTGTGGCACAGAAGTGTATGTTTTGAAAAAATGTCTTTTATACTATTCTAATTCAGAGAAGAAAAATTATAATCTAATCCATTTTAAGTATTAACATTTTCAGTTAATTTTTCTGAAATAGTAATGAGATGACATTTCATTACTCCACAAGCATAGATATGAAGGGCCATACATACCATAATCAGATTTCTCTGAGTGTCTGAAGTTAGCAGAAACTGGCGAGAACTGAACAGCAGCTCATCTTTCACACTAGTTTTCTTGCATCATTAGTTGTTCAGCATGTACTTACTCTTGATTTTTGTGAAAATATTTCATGTCTACTGGAGTACAGTGACCAAACTGGAAAGGAATGCATGTGATCTCATATAGTGATGGGAAGCAAGGCACAAGAGAACATTAAATCAAGATTGGAAAAAATTAAAGTTATATTAGTTAGCACAATAGACACTGATAATTTCTTCTACCTTTTTTGCATACTCTTTATATTGATCCTTTGAATAGAGCAGATGACTGCACAATTTTTAGTAGGTAAGATGCAGTAAACATCTGGAATTAAATAGTAATTGCTGTGCAATGTGTGTTATGAATTAATCCCGAGTTCATTCGAGCTAGACTGTTTTTTTCTGTTTTCAGTGTCTTAGTTGCTTCATGTGAGTCAAGATTTTCTAGTCAATCCTATTTCTCTTAGAATGGATATTAAAAATTCTGCTTTCTATTTCATTTCAATTATTATTTTAAAAGGTGTATTTTTGAAGTTCCTGTCACCAATCACTTACCAAAGTACTAACACTGAGTTTTTACAAATGTATTTGTGTTATTTGAGCTACAGAAAGTCCTCAGTACTTTTCTTATGCTAGGTTGTTTTCTTCAGCTACTCGTATAACAAAGAGATGGCTGTGCTTTGTTCCAGACTGTTTCATTGATTATAGATGACAGACATTTTGAGAAAAGCAATGAGAACAATCTTAATTTTCTGCTCAGTGCATTGGGTTTGAGCACCCATATATCTTTTGTGGGCGGTTGGCACTATGTAATGTTTTCACTGCAGTTCTCTCTCTTGACAGCACAAGAACATATGTTCTTGGGCTGAGATTTGCAGCACAGTTGTAGATTAGCAACTTTGCCCCAGCAGTATCTTGCAGAAACAAGAAACGGGTTTCTGGGAGAGTTGCCAAAAGCTTCATCCACCTACTGACTCTTAAGAAGTGACATTACTTTCAGCCCGTCACCTCTAAAGAGAAGTAATTGACAGGTAGAAACCCTGTCCAATTTTTGGAGGAATTAGCAGAGGGGAAACTGCATGTACCTAGCAGAAGGGATTTATTTCTCGGGGACAAGCGAGAGAAGACTTCTTGTTGGTGTTTGTTTCATTTTGGGTATGAAGAATTTGGAATGGTAGGAAAATGGGCAGATACCCAAGCTGAGATGAAATGAAGGGGTGGGAGTGCTGCCATGCACCAAAGTCTGTGAGGAGCCAGGACATATGCCAATAGTTCTGGGCAACAGAAAGGGAAAAGGGGAAGAGGGAAAATACGGGCTGTTTGAAGGATCCTACTGGAGAAACTATAGTGTTGCCTGTAGTTACTAGGATAGATGGAGGCAGCAGGGTCTGCTTTGTCCCTAGGGAAAGAAGGGAATGAGCAGAGACGGAGTTTGCTTTGAAGGGGCCTGAGTTGGTCCTGCGAAGATTTGGTTGTTTGTTGAACTTGAGATGCATTTTTGCTACACTAAGTAGAATATTTTGATATGAAATCCGTGCCCTAAACTGGATGTGCACTCTCAGCCATTTCTTAGATAATCTCATTGTAAGGAAACATCTTATTTATTATCAGGATATCATAATACGCTGTGTGTTTCCGTAGAGAATTGGAATCTTGCTTAATTTCTAGTTTCTGTGTTGTTTACCTGGAAGAGCAACTGGAAACCAGGTGTTTTCTGTCCCAAAGTACTTATTTATTTGGAGAATTATTTATTATTTAGAAGTTATTGTAGTGTTGGTAACTATAATTGGCTAAGTAATTCCTGACCTCATCCTTCCCATGAGTGATTTCAACCAAATGATTAGGTTTCCTCATCTGTGAAAGTATTCACAAAATTGGCTAATGATTATCTTCAGCTTTAGTAGGTATTAGTAGGGATTTTTTTTTTTAAACTGAATATTAAAATCACTTTCAGATATTTTTTTTGTGTATGTGTGAGACATATCTGTATTATCTAGTGACTCATGAAGTGACTTAATCCTGTCTCTTGCTTCCTTGAGCCATTCTAATGAAACAAGAAGAAATCTCTTAGTAGAAATCTCTTCTCAGAGGCCTAGAGTAATACCTGATTTGCAAGCTGTGATTTTGTTTGAATTGTGTTGAACTGTACGGGTGAACAGATTGTACACAGCTCAAGCATATCGTGTGTGCTTTCTTCCACTGCAGTGAAATCTTTTTTGATATTATTGTTTTCTGAATAACTGTTAATTTGAATCACATTCTTAATAATTCAGTACCAAACCCTATTGGCTTAACTAGTTACCCTGAATAGATATGAGCTGCATTAATGAAAATCATGTTTCTTTTCCCTTAGATGTTTGTGTTATGGTATTGGAAGAATGTAAATGCAACAACCAGATATGTTGCATCTTATAACGACTGTGAATTAATTATCCCATATATTTTCAGTGTGGTTTCTTAAATTTGCATCTCCATTTGTGGTGAGGAATGGCTTATAATTTCAAATGAGTTACCTGCTTTGATCCTGCTTCTCTGGAAGGTGCAAGGCTTATCGAGTTAACCTGCCTTGCTTAATGCAGAGATACACCGTGGCTAACCAGCTTAGGAAAACCTTCCCACTGTGACTTTTCTGATTTTGATATTGTTCCATCAGAGATAACAACATTGGTACTGCAGAAAGAAGTGAAAATGTATGTTAAGAAGGAGAGCTCAAGAGAGAGAAAAATGTTTGTGCCTGTGCCTCTCGCTCTTGGGTTCACCCACCTGGAGCAAAGCAAATGACACACAACATGCTCTGTGGGGTGGATCGGCAACAGCAAACACATAACTGAGTGTACTTGGCACGTCGTTTTGTAATTGCTTTTTTCCTTTGCTTTTTGTCTTTGCCATTTAGTCAGCAGCCAAATTTTTTGCTTATTTGTTGTTAAATGGGTTTGTCCATATGTGTATTTCTAGGTGGGAAATCACGATGCTTTGTAGGAATAATAATTGTTTTTAGGATATGCTTTCTTCCTACTTTGAAATCTAATCTTTTTGGGCTCTGTAAACTGCAGAGAAAGAATTTGAAACTTAATGTGAGTGATCTCAGTCTCATCTACTGTAAAATACCTTACGTGTAAAGCATTGTGTTTTCCACATTTCCTCTTCCAGGTATTTTTGCTGTTCCCGTGGGCTGAGAATGAGTAGTACAAATTTTCAGATTGTTGGGTTGCAGGGTTTTATATTTATGTGAAAGATGCAATGCTTTCTAATCCTCTTTGTAAACAGAATAAAAAAAGTATTTTATGAAATATGTCTAGATAGGGAAAATCATGAACGTATTTTTTGAAAAGCTTCAACAATAAGGGTATGTCAGTGTCAAAATCAGATTTAAAGTGAAAATTAGATTCATTTAGCTTTGAGTCTTTTTAAACACAGCTTAGTGAAGTTTGCTTTGTCACTGTCACTGAAGACATGGTATTTTAATAGATTTTAAGTATAATTCAAAGGATTGAAGAGCCCTGTATTCGAACTATGTGTGCTAGTGTCATTTTATAGTCAGGAAATCTGAATTGCAGAGTGTAAATCTATTAAATTGACTAGGGAAGACTGTGGACTAATAGACTGGGCATCATCCTGGGAACAAAGGACATAAGTGTTGCTGATGCTTCTTGGGAACTTTATCCTCTGGTACTCCTGGTACTCTTTATACTCCTGCAGAAGGGAGGTACTGTGTACCAGTGAACAATGTTGGTAAGGTGCTGTAATTTAACAGAATCTGCTAAGGAGAAGTACAGGATATCTGCAAAGAGCCTGACATCTTTGTCGTGATAGGTTTTAAACTCCCCCATGATGAATACAGCTTTCTGCTTTTAAAATAAAAATGCAATGTTTGAAACAGTTCTGAAAAAATCAATAGCCACGAATATTTCTTCATCCAGGTTTATTTGAGCAGGGATTTTCTCTTTTAGTAAGACAGTTGTGATTTTTGTCATTCCAGATGTGATTTCACATAGACTGAGAGTAAGGAGAATGAAGAGTGGGTTATCCACTGATGATGAAATAGGGTGTTTTAATGTGGAAAATGTTGTTATAGGAGAGAGAATAATGGAAATTCAGTTTTCTTTCTTTGTGATAGTAACTCATTGCTGGCAGCTTGTCATGTGATGATGAAATAATTTAGAGGAATCATACCCAAAGAGAGTGCAATATAAAATAAACATAGTATGTGTTATTTTTGTCCTGGGTAGTGTGTAAAATTCATGACTTTCACAGAATCACAGAACAGCTGAGGTTGGAAGGTACCTCTGGAGACTGTCTAGTCCAGCTTTTCTGGTCAAAATAGGGGCAACCATATCAGGTTACTCAGGTCTGTGTCCAGTCAGGTTTTGAGTATAGACATCTCCAAGGATGGAGCCTGCATCACCTCTTTGAGCAACTTTTTCCAGTGTTAAATCACTCTTAGAGTAAAAAAGTTTTTTCTTATGTTTTGATAAAATAACTTGTATTTCTTTAAGTGCCCATTGCCTCTGGTGCTTTCACTGAATACCTTGAAGAGTCATCTGATTTCTTTAGCAGAGTATTTAATGCAATAAAAAATAAAATCTCTAGGAAAGAAATAGAAATTCCTGCCTTTCAAAATGTGAAAACAAGTGTAGTATTTCTTATCATCACCAGCAAGTTGGGAATGGGAGACACAAAGTGAAAAATCCTTGCCTAGTGCACAGAGGTAACAGCCAATGTGCATCACTTGATGTGTGCTGTTCTGTTTGCTGAGGAGTGTGCACATGGACAGGATTCAGCTGTTTGCATCCAAAATCAGTCATGACCAGATGTGTTAAACATGGAAAAACAACAGTAAAAGCAACAAATCCGAAGTGAAGGTGTGATTTTCTCCATCTCCTTTGTTGTTTCACCTCTTTTTGCTCCAAGTCAGCTGTTTGTGGATGCCCATCTGTCAAATTTCCTCTCTGTCCCCCAAAAGAGACAGATTATTAGTGTAAGATCTGAGAACTGGTGAGGCTTTTTCCACTTCTGCTCTGAGGCTGAGCAAGTCTGTTGATCATTCTCAGTCTTTGTTCTTCATCCCATAGGAATAGTGTGTATTTTTAGTCCCGGTGCTGTGCTAGCCCATGTCTCTCTCTCTGTGATGGGTGAGCAGTGTCTGGGTGAGCAATGTCTGGTCCGTATGTTCGGGGACACGGTGCTGCATCACGAGCTGGGAATGCCAAGGAGGGTCTGGATGAGTGAGTCTCTTACTCCTAATGAAGGAGAGGTGGAATGTGCACAAGTTGTTTGTCTTTTCACTTCAGTAAATGTGGTGTACAGCACCTCTCTGAGAGACAAGGAAAACTATACTGAAAACAAAAAGCTCTCAAGTACGTGGTATAGGATAATTGAAGACTGTTTCTCTGCCATTCATCTAAGTGAATGTGTACTTTGTAAATTCCCACGTTTAAATCTTCATCTCTATTGCTTTTAATTTTTTATGTTTTTTGCTGCTCTCCGTGGGTTTGAGGGTGAAAAACTCTTTTCTGAAAGAGTAGGCTGATAAAAGATTGACTAACTTTAAAAAAAAAAGGTAGAATGTTCAGATTTAGTGATTTTTTTTTAAAGTTTAGGAGAACATATATTTTTCTTGGCAACAGTTGGATCTGGGTTTTGACCTGCTTTCCTCTGTTTAGTTGTAACCTACAAACATACAACCATGCAACCACTTGTGGTTCAAGAGTTTTTGCAGATTCAAATATTTGTGTCTTATTTTCTGATTATGAAGGTTATGTATTGCTGCAAAGCATGTTTGGATGTTGGCTGACTGTGTAGCTAGCAAGAAAAAGATCTTTAAAGTACAATTCAGGTTGTAGGCTGTGCTTCCCAACAGTCTTCTGACATGAACCTGTACGTTTTAAACAGTGAATATTTCAGCTTTTTTTGATATATTTGTTGCATTTTAAAATTAGCTTATCTCATCTTGCAATTAATACTAGTCATATAAGCAGACAAGAAAGACAAGCAGGCAGTCTCAGAATAAAATTTACTCATATGTGGAACTATTCAGTGCAAAGGACAAGTGTGGCTGGGGAGACAATGGTAAGCATTAGTTAGTGGGGAAAATCAGCTCCAGTAAAAACAGGATTTCAAGCTAGGAATGCCTAATCACCTTCTGGGCTTAATTCTGTTGTGACTAACTTTGGGGCTGAAACACTTAACAGGTCACTGAGCCTGGTTTTGTTTCACAGCCTTGACAGAAAGGGGATGATCATTGTTTGCTACCAGTCAGTTTTATTATCCCTTTATAAACGAGCTCTTCAGCTCCTGTACACAGATGTTCAACTTAGGAGCATTACCTGCTGAGCACATGGAGTAAAAGAAAAGTGGATAAAAATTAAAACCATAAAAAGGAGAAAGATGGGAAGCTGTTCAGTGTGAGAAAGTCCCTTAAGACTGCAAGGAGCCGAAGGTGTCGATGCTGCTATAAACTCAGATGAAAGAGAAACACGCTGCTACAAGCCACCTGTCTGGTACCCCTTTGGGCTTTCCTCACAGACTGCAGGAGGGATTCTGGCCAAGGTCTGAAATGAATTGGCAAGCTGGATGAGGTGATGGATGCTTTGCTGGGAGCCTTGCAGAGACCCCTGTCCACGTTGTTCCATCTGAAGAAGGGCGGTGGTTTGGGTGAGGGTGGGCAGCGGGGAGAAGGATGGGCTGGATGTGTGAGAAGGCTCTGCTGCTTGCCGTGGGTTTGGGGCATTGCCTTCACACTTCTGACCTTAAATACCTGCACTTCTCAATGATCGTCAGTTTGCTGAAGAAAGAGGGGAAAAACAGTTTGGTTACTCAGAGAAGAAAGAATGGTTACCTTATATCCCAACCTTCTTTCTTCATTCCAGAATCACAGATGCAGGGTTCTGAACATACAAACAGCCAGTTGCAGCATTTTAGATGTATGGCCACCTGCAAGTATCTACCTAACACTTAAAAGGATACTGCTGGTGGTATATAACATATTCTTCATTTCAAGATCCAGATATAAGGCCCTTGTGAGATTTCCTGTACCTCCTTGTTTCCTGTTTCTCTTAGCTACTCAAATATATTTAATATTGACATTCTATTTGTTAAATCCTATCTTCAGAGCATACTTTTAAATTAATTCATTACAGCTTTTTTTCCCTTCTTGTAGTTTAATTTTGTGGCTCTCCCAAGGAATGAATGAAGGAGTGTCGACACTTAAAATGAACAAACTACTTTAAAAATGACGTTTTATCAAAATCCAAATTGATGTACTATGTACACATTTGTGTACAAAAGCAAATCTCTCATGAAAATGGCAAGACTGTGCATAATTACATTATTGCATTTAAACAGATACCCATATAGGGTTTACACCATAGAGTATATACCATATATAAGTGGACATACCTTAAAACTCTTTGGATGCCTTTAAAGTGGCACAGTATAAGAGAATATCTCACTTGAATGAAAAAGAATTGAAGAGGAAAATGATTTCTAAGTCTAATGTGTAGAGGAATCAGAACTGTAGCTTCATCTTAAGTTAACCGGTTAATTTATTTTACTTTAAAATGAAACCGTGGAAAGCTATGTCTTTTTAGTTAAGCTTACAGATATAAAATCCAGATTCTGAATTATAATTACTGAATATAAAGTGCTGTATGTTATTTAGGTTGTTTTGCATTATCTCTTGTGAGGTTTTATTGTGACCCTAATAAGTAAAGAGTGAATGGAAGAAGCAGCTTGTTTTCTGAGAAATATCAGTCTATACTGCTTGGAAACTTCTGGCTTTGCATGTGTACGTGCAGAGATCATGACATTTTTGATTTTTGTGTTGTAAACAAGAGAGATCAACATAATGTTTTGGATAGACAGTCTCATGTTTTTTTAGTTTACTCTTAATTTAGCCCATATTCTTTGACACTAAATATTTACACATAACACTACATGCACAGAAAACTGTCTGTTCATCATAGCCCCTAGTTATTGCTCTGTTTTTAAGGTCAGGCTTTGCTTGTCAGTCAAAGGATAACATGGAATATATAAATTGGAATTGGACAACTCTGGAAATTTCTGAGCATAAGGCAATAGAACTTAAGCAGAACACTGGCTTTTCAACAGCTTTTTTCCTTCTTGGCACCTAATGAGCTATTGTCCATGCATATTACATTAATTTCATTCATGGACCTATACAGAGGGTCATTTCTGAAGACAAGTCTTTCTGAAAATATCAGAATGATTATAGAGTGGTCATTCTTCTCATCTATTTTCATCGTAAATAGTGCATGCAAGTTCTGTATTAGACTCTTAGATTTATATCTTCTGCAAATCTGGTTTTGCCAGTTGCTGGAAATGACCCGTGTTCCGTGTCAGAGCTGAGGGGAGGAATGAAGCTGTGACAGTTCTTTACTGTGGGAATCCTCTTTTACATTGCTCCTTGGAGAATGGCCTAAGATCAAAGGTTCCTGATACTGGGTGAATGTAACTGGTTCCTTCTATGTGCTAGATGGCTGTTCTGTATCTGGATTGTTGTAGCTTCTGGGGTCATCAGTTCTTCAGTATGCATCAAAAAAAAAAAAAAAAAAGAGCAAAGTTGGAAATTAAATTGGGAAATGATGAAATAAACTGAATCTACTGGGAGGAAAAGGAAGCTCCCCTGAGCAGTGGTACCAGTATCTTAACATGTATGGATAGTTAAAAGGAGTGACTGGTGCAATTAGTTTTGAGGTAAAACTGTTGACATTTGGTAGAAATTGTTAAAAGATGCCAATGAATAGAGAGAATAGTTCCAAATCTGACATCTATGCAAGTAGTTGGTTTTTTAAATGGAATTTCTGTTCCTGCAATACATCTGTTGGGTTAATTAATTTCCCATATGTAATGTATTTGCCCTGTAAAATAGACATTATTTGTGCAGTCTTCTTTATCTTTTTTTTTTTTGTTTGTTTGTTTTTTTTTTGTTGTTGTTTTTTTTTAATACAGGGATCCAATTGGTCTTATACCATATTTATTTGTCTAAAATCCAGTTAAAAAGCAACCACAAAACCTCAACTCAAAAAACCCTGATTGCTACACTTTCAGACAGCATGGAAAATGGATATATATGTATTACTGCATTTATAAACAGATGTTTTCATCAGAGAGTTATTTACATAAACTGTGTGACTGTTTTGGTAATTGCAGCTTTTAACATCCTGTGTGAGAGTGACACCAAACTGTTCAGGTTCTAACATGGATATAGTGGAGCATAAAAAGGAAAGAAGAGCAGCCTTTATAGTGAGCGATTCAACAACAAATCCACTTGTAGGCATGAATTTGCCCAAAGTCTCTCAAGTGAAATTATAATCTCAAAAGACTAAATGAAGCCTCACCTCTCATCAACAAATCCTATCTCCATCTGAGGCCATGACAGAGAACTAAAGCCAAGCAAATGAGGAGCCTTTCCCAAAGTGTACAGTTTACAAGAAAAGACTGGATAGCAAAAAAAGGTCTGTGTCCAAAGTGGTCTCTCAGTGAAGATCCTAAATGAGACATGGGCTTTTTTCTGTAGAAATAACAGAAGTGAAAACTTGGTTTAAACTTTGGAATCTTCTTTCAGATAATTACTTTGAAGGGGTCTTCAATCTGTTTTACCCCTGTTGTAGTGCTGTTGAGGTTGTGGGGGGTTTTTTTGTTTGTTTGTTTTTTGTTTTTTTTTTTTTTTTTCTTTTCTAAAAGCACATGAAAATTTGCCACACTTTACCTTAGCCATTCAGAAGATCAAAACAAAGGGAAAACCCAACGTCTTCACTATTTGGAAAGCGGCCTAGTAGCAAATGAGATAGCAGATGTGGAACTGTCACCATACCATGTGGAGGACGTTCTGGTTGGGTTTGTGGTGCTGGGACTCTGGAGGGGTACAGCTGTGGGTTAAAATCACAAGTGAACTTATGCACTGGCAGCTAGTAATTGAAGTACACAGACCATGCTAATGCATCATTTTATCTACAAGCTGCAGAGTCTTTGATGAGGATCTTGTTATATACTGCAAATCATCTGAAATTAAAAGTGTAGCAAAATTGCTTCATTTTTCCTGTCCCCTTTCACCCAACCCTCCAGCAAAGCCCCGCAGGGACACCGTGCTGAACTAAATCTCAAAGTGTTAGATTATGTGTCCTCATTAAAATTACTGCAAAATGCTGCTGTTAAGTGTAGTGGTGATATTATGACTTGGCAGTTTTAGTATTATATTGATCAATTTCCATTTCAAACGTGATAAAGCTGACATGGCCTGTGGTCCCCAAAGATGTTTGGGAAAGAAATTTAAAAAAAAAAAATTAGAGCATTTAATTGTAATTGATGATGCGTGTCAGCCCTGGTCCCAGGAGGGCTTACAGCTGCAGCTCCAGAAGAAATGAGAATTCCCTGTGTGACCCTGATGGCTTCTGTACCATGAAATCTTTTTTTTTTTATGGTATTGTAGCTAAAAGTGACACACACCTTTTCCAGTTGGATGTTGGGAGCATGTGTGCTAATGCTAGATTATGCTGAAGACAAGTAAAGCTTTCTAGGTTAATATTTGCATATTTAAAAAAAATCAGAAGCCAATATATATATTAAATAGCAAGCAGCACTGCATCTGGTTCAGTAAATCCCAATGTCTGAGCTGCAGCATTATTTTTCACCTCCACCACTATAGTTGATCACCACTGCTATCTTTGAATTAGATCTGGTAGTAGCAGTAATGGAAACCCCTGCATAGGTGGGGTTACAGGTGTCCAGGAGCACCCTGAGGCTTTGTTGTGTAGCTGCCTGTGAGAAGGACTGTGTGTGTCACTGTTGAAAATGCTGCTCTCTCGCTGCTCCTGGTCTAGTTTGGTGCTTGTCTCAGTGCTGTCACCCGTGGGGTACAGGGGGTAGCTGCATACCAAAAAGCAGTGACAAAGAAAGGAGTGGAGGACTGGTCTGTGGCTAGTTGATCTTCTAATGTTTTGCTGTTTGGCCAACACCAACATGACTCTGTGTGTGATTGCAGCACCGGTATTTTATTTCGATCTGATAATAGTGCTATTTTGAGCCTCTGAACATTGCTGAGAAACACAAGAAATTACAGAAACCACATCCCTCTACCATTCCAGCATTTATTTCTGCTGTCAGAAAAATTGCTGAGTGACTTGGTTGCCTATTTTATAAAATGAGCTGATATAGGTCTTGGCAGGAGAAAGGCAATCTTCTACTGAAGTGGGCTACAAGCAGAAATATTTTGGTAAGTGGGATGAATATACTGTTCTAGTCAGCACAGATAATATTAGGAGTAAACTCTTGGCAGAATTCTTGACATTAGTGTAGGTGCACCAAACAGAGGCTCTCTTAGCTTAGATAATTTCACTTTGTGTACTGTGACACTTGAGACTTTTTACAACACAAAGTTCCAGTATAAACTCTGTGCAATAAGACTTCAGGCATGATTCCCAGACCTGGTGATTGAATGATTGAAGAACAACACACCCCAGATGAACTTTTTTCCTTCTCTCTTGCTCTTGCAAAACACCCCTGTGCATGGGTAATGGATGCTGTATGAAGAGAGATCTTTGTGTTTTAAAAATAAAAATGTCTTTCAAAAAGGTTTCTATTGAACACTGTAAACATGAATCAATAAAAAAATAGAATTATCTATAAAGTGTAGAAATACAGAAAACATCTTGTTACATAGGAAGAAATTTTTGTTCATTCAGAGGAGGTGATGGTCTGTCAGACAGTTATTGTTAGATGACAATAATATGTGCACCAACTGTATGGGTGGTTTTGTGCATAAAATGATTTTTTTGTTATTTCTTTGTCAGACTTTTGATTTTGTTGTTATACCTGCCCACCACTTTGAACAAGAGAAATTGTTGTTTTGGCTTACAGGAACTGTGCCACCCCTGTCACCTGAAGAAAAGAATTGGTTAAGGGAAGCAACAGGAAAAAAATCAATTTGTACACAGCATTCCCTGGCTTTTATGGATTTGCTGAGGGCAGTTGTACAAAGCTGACTTCCACTGTCCCTTTATAAGCAAGACACTGAGCAAGTTTCTAGTTTTGCTTTGTGGTTAACCAACACAGGAAAACTGGATTGTTTTTAGTTGCTGAAAGACACAAAGTTTTTACTTCATTCGTGGCAGGGTAAACTAATTTATGATGGTGCTTTGTTAGGCTGATTACTTGTGCAAACATGTTTTTACAAGGGTATCTTGTACTGGTTGAATTTAAGCTTTAATGTCTTGAAATGGAAGACTTCTTTTAATCTACAAAGTATTTCAAGAAAAGAGGTTGTCATCAGTTAAGAAAGCTTAAGTTTGATATGTGTGGGAAAAGATTGCTCTTGCACAAGAAGCTTTTTTAAAATGTTGTGTTTCACAGTTATACTGAGACCTGAATTTTCTAGCAAAGCCTGTCATATATTTAATATAGTTGTGAAGGACAATTGTAAGGGAATTGATGCTGCATCTATAATATTGGACTAATATTGTGCCAGGGCAAAGAAATATCAGTATGGCAAACAGGGAAAGGAAATACTCATGCTGATGGGATAATATATTGATGTAAGAAAGGGCCAAAAATCTGCTGTGTGCTATAAATAAAGAAAATAATAGATTTTAGCTACAAATCTGCACTGATGTTTGTTTATTATTTTAGAGACTTTTGAGATTCCTAAAAGTGGTAATGTTGCAAAATGTGTAGAACTAGAGTCCTATTTTAAAAATAGATACTCTCTCTAAATTATCTGATTTGGCATGAAGATAGACAAACATTGACTGGAAAAAATACTCCACTTCTGAAGGAAGGATGCTTACATATATTATACTGTATTCATAATCCGGTTTTGAAAAGCAAAGCAGAATTTCAGTTCCATGTATTATTTCAGTTGGAGGTAACTAAGCGATGTAAGTTGTCAGTAACACTGACTTTAGGCTAAGGTGACTCCCCTCCTTAAGAATCTGCCTCTGTGCTTTTGTTGGCTTTTAGTGATCAGCCTGGGTAAGGACTAATAATCTTTAGAAGCTGGAGAATTTGTACAGCTTGTGGGAAAGATGTGTAGACAAACTCATCAATTAAAAAGAAAAAAATAATTTGCTATCAGTCTCAGTGGGATCAATGTATCTCTGTCAGCACAATCTCCATCTGCTGCTGTTCTACAAATGTGACTGTATTTGTATACCTTCAGGCAAACCAAGCAAAGCATTGTTATGTGGAATAATAAATTCAAGTTTTGAACTCTACGGCATGTTATTCTGGTCTAAAGGACAGTACCCGGAGCAGTGAGACCCCTTTGATTGTAAAATTGATTACATGCAGAGACTTGGGAAAATTATGTAGTGGTTGTAGCTGTCACTGGATGGACTCTGGGATGTTTGCTTTTGGTGGGAACGAAAATAAGGAGCATATTGCTCTGAAAGCCTTGCTGAGTATATTACTTGGGAAGTCTGTGCACTAGAGGTTTGAAGCTGGAAAAGAGAGGAAGGGAAGCGTGAATGGGTGCAAGATCTACAACTGCACTGAGGCTTTAGATGGGCTTCCCTGGTGTTAAGGAAAGGGAGCTCTTGCAATGGAATGGCCGAGCAGTCGCGCTGTCCTTGGGTCCAGCTGGACCCGTGTTCTCTTTTGTCAGTCTTCCTTTTGTATTCGTTTAATAACCAGTTGCATTGTTAATGGACAAGGACTGGTTGTTTTTTATAAGACACTTTTTTGTTTCTTTTAAACTAGAAAGATGAAAACTACAGAAGCCTACCACGAGATACTAGTAGCTGGTCTAACCAGTTTCAGAGAGACAATGCTCGTTCATCGTTAAGTGCCAGTCATCCCATGGTGGACAAGTGGCTGGAGAGGCAAGAACAGGTAATATATATGTGTATATATATATTACTTTATCAATCTAATCTTTATGCTACTCCAAGCTATTACAAAGAAGTGTATTCTTATGTGATACAGACTCTCTAAGCATGATAGAAGCACCAGCAGTCTGCTGACTAAATATATATGGAATTCCTCTTGCTTCCAAAAAAACCTGCATTAAGATTGAAATGGACACCTGCAAATTATTTTTTTTTTGAGTCAAAAACATATTTATATAGTATGTGGAGTGCTGCTGTTCTTCACAACTGATACCAACATGGTTATTTTAATTAGTATTATTTTGATAAACATTTTGCCATTGAAATCTAATAATGTTCCTACAGAGTAGCCATATGTGAGTCAGTTTTGACACTGCACTTTTAAATGCTTGTTATTCTAAACATCAAAAATATATTAATTATAAATCTGAAGACTGTAAGACTGTTATCATATTTATTTAGTGTACATTTATACTGCTTTTGATCTTGGGCTTTTTTGAGACACTAAGTAGTTCCAAGTTATGGTTTGTTTGGTGGGCTTTTTTGTGTTTTGGTTTGTTTTTTTAATTTTATATTTATTAATAAGCTGGTAGTCATAGAGGTTTAAAGTTCTGAAATTGAAATTACCTAGCAGTCACTTTATATCTCTGTATATGTCAGAAAATTTTCAAAGGTATAATGGAAATCATCTTTACTATGGAAATTGGAAATACAAGAGGAAGCCCAGAGTAGTGCATATGTAGAATTATTACCTCATTTTTCTTCTTTATACAATGTGACATGAAAACATTGAATTTTTGCATTGAACAAAATGTACAAATTTTGTATTTTACAGCAATAGGACATAAAACTGCAATTTGCTTTATATAGAAGAGCTTCAAAATGAAATTTGCTATTTGACACGTCCTAAGCTTTCTTACACTGTACCTTGTGAATGGAGGGGAAGGTTTAGAATCCAACACTGGGCTGGTGTCCTGGGACTACTCTCCTTCACCCACAACTTCCATAACAATATTTGAAGTGCAGCATTGCCAAATCATAGCATACTCCAAACATTCTTCATTAAACCCCATTTTTAGTTCAAAAGAAGCTTAAATAACATCAAAGAATATTAAAATAAACCAACTAAAACCCCCCCAAATGTGAGCTATTAACTGTTTTTATGTCTTGTAATTACCTGCAAATTAATTTAAAATTATGTGTTTTATGAGAAAAATTCTATCTTTGGTCCTTGTATTCTTTCCTCTGCACATTTAATGATAGTGTTCTTTGCATTGCTATTTTTCTCTAAGAAGATACAGAGTTAGTGCAGATGAAGTTGGCTCCTGTCTCTGTATCAGCCTGTGCTGAAATGGAAAGTCGGTGCCCAGATTTGAAGGCATCTCCTGTGANAGTTCTGCTTGTTGATGTTTTCGAGGCATAATTTCCATGCGTCATTAGATTTGCACTGTGGCAGTTAATGAAACTGTTGTCTCAGCAAAAGAAGTTGAATTAGAAACCTTAATAGTGATCATCTTATAAAATGCCAGATACATGAAATTTTAATATATGATGTTTCATATTAAGCTTTATGTTGATTTCAGTGTCCAAACAGCTTAACTAGTTAATTTATTCCCCAATTAGGTAAATAATTGGGCAGTAGTGGTAGTCTGGAAGCATATTCGTTATGAGAGTTAACTGGTTGCTGTTTGAAATTGCAAATATCATGTTTCTTTGAAGCAAGTTTTATGCATTTTGGCTTTGTTTGTTTGTAGTGGTGGTTTTTTTTGAGAGAGATGGGGTTCATTCTTTGAATGTGTTAATGATTCTGCATGTACCTGGAAGACCAGGATCCTTTTGTGATTTCATATCAGCAGGATAATTAATTAGAGTGAAACCTGTTTAGCAGGATATGCACAGGAGAAGAAAGTCTGTTGCAAGAATGGGATGCATCATAGGGAAGAAAAGAAGGGCCTGGCAGGGGATGGAGTAGCTGCAGAGAGAGATATTCTTTCACTCTTTTTGGGGTTTTAAACTTTAATATCTTTTTCAGTATCCTCTGTGGGATTTTGTTTCCCACTGGTTAAGCCTTTCACTTCTGAGAAGGGTAAACTCAGGCAAGGAGGTTGCAATCTGGCATAATCAATTAATTTAGCAACTTCCAGTCATGTTCCCATGTGCTGGACTGGTCTGTGCACCCTGCCAGTACGTGCAGAAGGAGCATCAGACAGCAGGTCTGGCACCAAGGGTAAGGCAGCAACAGTGCCAAGAAACCTCTAGGGCAGAACTCATTGCAGATACCAGCGGTATTAATAGTCCTGGTCTAAGCTGCCTTTATGGCTCTTTAGAGGCAGTAGTAGTAAACACTGGATTCATCTTGCAGACTCCAGAGGCTTGTTGTTGGATGAAAGCTCTTCTGGCTCTTCTGGGTTGAATTAGTTGCCTCCTCTCTTCCTTTTGAATATAAGGCAAAAAGAATTCCAAGGTGATATTTTTCACCTTCTAGCATACATGAACATTCATTGGAATTGCCCTTTGAATGAAAGTGTGCTGTGCCAAAGAAGTACAATTATTTTTGTGTGGACAACACTTCATTTCCTATTAACAATCTATTTGCTACATTTCTTATGTAGCAAAGTGTAATTCTGCAGCATCACATCTAGTTCTACAGACAAAACTTTAAGATATATTGTTTGTAAGAAATCAACTGCTGTAGCAGGACTGAAAAGTGCACAGAATTAGATATGTTGAAGTAGGTGTTAGAGAAATAGTTCTCTAAACTTGTCTGGGTTTAACGCCTAAAAATGGAGGAACGTATGAAGCCCGTTAAAATTCCTGGCAGTAATTGCTTTTGCTCATATCTATTGTGCTTTAGTCAGGCTCTGCGAAATTAGAGTGATACATCAAAGAAATGGAAAAGATTAATTCTGCTTTCTGAGTCCTTTAAGGTATTCTGATTGTGTATGCTGGTTAGCTATATCTGTGTAGCAATTGTTCCCAGTTTGTTCCAGAGCCCTCTGGTTTTCCACAGGGCAAATGATCCATGTATTTCTCGGAAACTTCCTATTTCTCAAGCTTGTGATGTAAGTTATATGAAACTCTTTACCAAAGAATCATTTCACCTCTGTGAAGCCAAAAATACAAATAGAGTTTCAGAATACAGTTAGAAAGGTAGGGATTGTTAAGGGACTTTCTACAAGGGCATGTAGTGATAGGACAAGGGGGAATGGCTTTAAACTGACAGAGAGTAGGTTTAGATTAAATATAAGGAAGAAATTCTTCACTATGAGGACAGTGAGGCACTGAAACAGGTTGTTCAGAGAAGTTGTGGATGCCTCAATCCTGGAAGTTTTCAAGGCCAGGTTGAATGGGGCTCTGAGCAGGCTGATCTAGTGAGAGGTGTTCCTTTCCATGGCAGGGGGGTTGGAACTAAATGATCTTTAAGGTCCCTTCCAAACTAAACCATTCTGTGATTCTGTGATTGTATTTTTTACTCTTTCACTCAATTATTTTATTAATTCTCTCTTACAGATTGTCAAGTACTAGGAAAAAAATTGCAATCTTTAATTTGATTCCAAAATATCCTTAAAAAAAAAAGAAAAAGTTGCTTCTTATTCTTCACCTTGCCCTCCATAACACCTTCTTTTTCCCCACAGCAACCAAACTTTGAGGAATAGTTGAAAAATCTTATTTTCTCTGAAATGTATTCATATATATGGTAATCTCACTTTTATTTGAGAAGTCTTTTTTCCCCTCAGCTCACCTCAAGACTTGCTTGGGCCCTGATCAAATCTGGACTCATGCTGTTTCATACCAGGGAGACATGAAAGGGAATGCATGAAAGTGTTAAAGTTTTCACCGGTTCCCCAAGTTTAAGTACACAAAAAAGTTCTCTCAGGTGGTCATTTTAGTTTCATTAGTTAAATACTGGAACTGGCAGCAATCAATCAGTATAGTCCTTGCTCTGCTGGCAAGGCCTGTTTTGCAGAAGGATTAAGAGCACCTGGCTGTGCTGTGGGCTGGGAAGGGGAGTGAGGACAGCAGGAGAGGGAAATCCTAAAGCAGCTTAAATATGAAGCAGTTGATCAGATTTGCAAATACAGCGAGTTTGGTTAGTTAAAGCTATATGTAAATGTAGGTACATATCTGTATATTATGTGTTTGGTGTATATCTGTCAGTTCATGAAAGCAAGGTAGGAGACAGAGTAAAATTTCATGGTTATTACTGAAGAATAGGTCTGATTGCTAAGTTCACAGTAGCTTTTGGTATCTAGCAACAGCCAGAGATTAGAGCAACTCAAATGTATTCTAAAATGGAAAGAGAAGCTGGTTACTACTGCTGTCTTCTTGTTCAGAAATGTGCTGTATGGAGCACTTCCTGTAAGTTATTCTTGTTCATGACATCTGTCCATAGTAATCTGGTACAGTTTCTGTGGATCCTGTTGCAACAGGATCAGACATGGAAGTAGCATATGGTCTTGTGTCTCCAGCTGTAGCGTACCTGCCTTCAGATTGTATTTTCAGCAAAATAAGGCCTGCTTTTAATATGATTGAATATACTCTCTTAAAACATTTGGATACTATAAATTAATGCATTTCAGCACTGTCAGCTGAAAAGAAAAGATCAGAGCTTCAGAGGTAGGTTGTTGAATTTAAACCACTAATTTCCTGTATATTCTCATGTTCCAGGTTATCTATATTGTCAAATTTTTCATTTAACAACAAACCCCCTGTTTCTGTTTTATGCTTAACATAAAAAAGAAGGCAGAAGAGCAACTCATGTATTTTCTTTATTTCTAAATGTATCATAGTGGTATAGCTAATGAATATAAATATTTTTGTTTTCACTAACGTACCTCTTTTGTGTTTCTCCTTGTCTGGCAAGTGTATTTTGCCTTTTTTTCCTAGATTTTATTATGACTATAACTACAGTGGAAGGGTCTGCAAATTCTGTGTTTTATGGCTTGAAGATGGGGAGACTCAGGGGTGGAGGCTCTTCTTATCTCAAACTCCTCACGCACAAAGGTTGAAACTGCAGTAAAAATTATTGTCATTAGTAAGGAGTTGTGCTTTAAGATTTGGAAAAGGGATTAGCTAGGCTTCAGTTGGAGGAATCATTTTTAACTGGTTATCCATTATTCTCTATGCCAGCGTAGAGTCTATTGCTTTCCTCTCTCTCCAAGTACATACCCTTTATAATTTATCTCTTGTGATAACAACCTTAATGAACATAGAACCATGACAGCATATAAATTATAAAATACAAAGACGATTTTAGAGCTTGTCATATTCCTTGTGAAGGATTTCCATCACAATGGTAGAGATATGCATGTGTTCAAAGGTCTAGATGTAATGCAGAGAGCTGTCTCTTTTGGGGGTTCTTCAGTGGACGTCCCATATGAAAGGCAGGGGATGTGTGAGTGTAGCCAAATGGCTACCCAGGGTTTGTGAAACTAGGCAAGACCCCGCTGAGGCTGATCATGGGAAAAGTAAGTGTTACCAGTTAGTGAACAAGGCCTTGGCTCATATGGTTTGCTTGTTTCTGGCTTGGCACCTAACTTAATATTAAATAATTGGGCACAGTTTTAACTATGGGCAGTTGGAAGCAGTGACCACTGCATTGGTAGAGGATTCACGTAAGGTTTATGTTAGTCAAAGTATTGAATGGAAGACCTCAAGGTGTCCCTGTAAGTTGTCTCCCCTGTCCCATATACAATTGCAAATGCAGGTTTTTTACTACTTGAGATGGGTTCTTGGTCCTGTAATCACACTGACTTCACTCTGTCAACACCCTATGTGCTACAGGACTTATTCCTTCTTGCTTTTGTACTATAAAGATGGCAAAAAACTTGATTGGGCCCAAGAATATTTTCAATTAGCCAGTGCTTTTACAAGTAGTTAGGTATTGACCACTCCCTTTATTTCTTTATATTGGCAAGATATTAACTACTTCAGTGTAGGGGCTCAAATGCTCAGATGAAATGTAAGCTGTGAAGCTGGCTCCACTCAACACAAAGAGGGGCAGTGACATCCCAGGAAGGGTAGAGGTTGAATATAGCTCTGAGACAGCCAAATGCCCTGTCTGGCTGCCAGAAGAGCACCTTGACTTCTTGGTGGTCTTTTTCTCCCTTTTTCTCCTTTTTTTCTCCTTTTTTGCTTTGACTGATCACCCCTACAGAATATTTTGCACATGCAATGTGGTCAAAATGCATACACAATTTCTAATAGCCTTTGATTTCTAATAAGACTGTTGTGGTTTTGGGGTATCACTGTATCTGTATGTGATCACAATTAAGTGATTATTGTGTAGATTTGTTTCAGTGTTTTACCTGTGCTGCATTTATTATTATTAGGTTAGAAAAATACTATGTATGATGAACTCCAAAATGAGAAATCTGTATTTCGGTGATTATGATGTGAATACCTACAAAAAAATATCTAAACTCCTATTGTGTAGTACTGGAGTCTAGATCTGCATCAAGTTGAGGCATGCATTAGCTCAGCTGGGTCACTTCCAGGATGGACCCTGCTGAACTGCTTACAGTGGATGAGGCTCTAGTGGTGGTTAGGAACCCAGTTCCCACAGACACATCTTGATCTGGGAGACTTGCTGGAGCTGATTGTGTGTTACATGTCAGAATGCTTAAAAGCGGGCATGGGAGGGTAAAACAAGCTCTTATAATGGCCATGTAAGCTCTCTGTTTCTGTATTTATGATTTCTCCTTTTAAGGTTAAAATTTTTACCATGTGTTTCTGTGGAGAGAATCAGAATCACAGGCCTTTTCTAGGTATAAATCTGACTTTGGATCTAACTTGGTTCAGATCCAGATTTCTAAATCTAAACATGATTTCCATATTTAAAGCCATTTGATTTTGAAGTCTTAACTTGATCTTTTCCTGATTTTTATGTAGTCTCATAATTCCTACACCCTTAGAAGAGTTGTCATGTCTCCTGAAGTCAGAAGAATAAATGTGTTTTTCTGTATAAATCTTAGATGTGACTATGTTAATACACACATTCGTTAAATATTCTCTAAATGTTTGTGTATAACCACAGAAACGAAGAAGCCTTAAAGATAAAGACTTATCTTTATGCTGAATGCATTGGTATGTACAGAGACAGAATCAAATGCAAAATTTAGAAGTCTGTGCACTTTTATAGAAAATGGACATTTGTGGACACAACCGAAATTGTATATTTTGGAAAGAGATGACTCTTCTTATTTGTCTTGGAGTCATGAACAGATTTGAAGTTGTTTTTCAGTGCTGAGGGTTTCAGTTTATATGAGGTAGGAGGTTGGAATAAACAGCTTTATTGCTTGGGGACAGCTGTAGTGGTGATGGTTTTATAAACAATGTTTCATGCTGGCATCTATCTTGTTCTCCTTTCAAAAATAATATGTCATTTCATATGGTGTATTAAATAGGTGAGACAGTTTGAAGGCTACAGTCTACTTTCAGTTATATACTGCTGTGTAGATATGAATTCAGTGGCAGAATGTAACTCCATATGTGTCCACATTAAAAAAAAACAACCCAAAGCAAGAAAAGGCAATTTTATAAAAATACTCATGGATTTTAATTATTATAGAAAAAGACATGCATCATGTTCAGGTGTGCATATCCTCACACTCAAACACTCTCACTTTCATAGATGTATAAGTATAAGCAGGCAGATGATGGACTGGTCTGAAATTTAAAGAATCAACAGCCCACGCTGGAAGCCACCTGGTTATCTGGTCCAACCTTTTGTGGGAAAGAGAGCCTTAGTGAGACTACCTAGCACCCTTTCTAATCCTGTCCTGAACACCTCTAGTGATGGCATACCGTACCATGTCCCAGGGGAGGTTCTTCTAGTGATTGATTGTTCTCATAATTAAAAAATAAAAAAATAAAAAATTCGTTCCTATATTAAGATGAAACTTTCCTGTTGCAACTTGTACCTGTAGCCCCTGTGTCTCTCTGTAAAGACAGAGCCTCCATCCTCTTTGTAGCCACCTTTAAGTGGTGTAGTGTGATGAGGTCCCCCTGAGCCTTCTCTTCTCCAAGGAGTAAAGAACTAACTCCTTCAGTCTTTCTTCACAATGCTGGCTTTCCCAGCCTTTAATCACCTTCATGGCCCTCCTTTGGGCCCCCTTCAGTCTGTCCTTGTCTTTTGTGAACTGTGGTGGCCAGAACTCGACAAGGACTCTAGGTGCAGCCTGACAAGTGCTGAATGGAGTGAGATGATCACAACTCTGTCTCTGGTACTGTCTGCTAGAAGACCCACTCTATTCTGCAGAAACTTTCTTAAAAGTGTTGGCACATGTGAAAGGCATTTTATAACTTGCTAGTAACCATACACTGCTATTTTCCTGCCCTTTTGGACCAAACTATTTAAATAATCCTATCGTTATGGTAATTTATGGTAATGAATCTACAATACCAACAGTATAAGTAATATTCTCTTAAATGGCAGGGAGATGCTGTAGGAAGCTTTACATTAATTATTGCTGTTAGTTTTTTTACTTTTTTCTAAATATTGTGCAGAACAATATTATCTCTGGTTTTTTAGACCACTGTCCGTCCATGGCCGCAGATCAGAAAAGAACATCTGAAAATCCATTAATGGGTCTGGAAAAGCATTTCATCAAAGGATGTATCCGATTTTCCTTTCCTTCTTTTAGGAACTTGTTTTCTTTCTTCATGCTATGAAAAACATTTATCTTCTCATGTATTTACTTTTTAGTCCAGATGTACATAATGTATCACCACTACTAAAATGCTCTGTTTTCATAATGTTCTTGTTGCTACTACTGTGCCATGTCAAAGGCTCTGGTGGGAACATGGTAGGAGTTAGTCCAGCACAGCCCGACTTGTGGTGGTGATGGTCAGTGGTGCTGCAGCTTCCCCTCTGCACAGGTCCTGGGGGCTGTGCACAGCCCTGCCTGCCTGGAAGAGAGGGGGAAAAGTGGCCCTGAGATGGCAGAGCGAGCAGCACTGAGCAGGAGCTGCAATTATGGCATGCCAAAGCAATGCAGAAGTGAAATACATTAGTAAAATTAAAATTTGTCCTCATTCCCTCGGTGGGTAATACAGTTAATGAAAATAGATCTAACCAAATTAAGATAATTTATTTCATTAGTTTACGGCACTGTAAAACTTTTCAGGGCAGTACAGCCCTTCGGTACAAACCTGAAATAGATGCAGCTCCACTATTCACTTCAAAGAGCACAAAGGTTAAAACTTTTAAGTGTATTAAAGCAATTCTGTTAATTGTGTCTATAGAGGATTCTCCCTTGCCCTTGGTAAAGTATTCTTGATTTAAAATTCACATTATGCTCGTTCTGCATTCTAGCCTTTTAACCAAAGTGTAAATATGTGATTACTTGTATCTTTGAGGCTTAAAAAGAAATTATGCATTTTTGCTTCAGAAGGTGGTACTGGTAGTACACGGTAGTGCTATTTTACCTTTCCCCCTATTGTTTCATGTTCCTATCTTCTCTGTTCTACCTTTATATCCTACGTACCTGCTTTGTGGTTTCTAATAAAGGTTGCTACAGAGCAGTAGCCAATTCTTTGGAAGGAATGAGGTGCTGTCTCTACACTCCATCTCCTTACATCCCTTCCCTGTTTTGTTTTTTGCAGTCTTGATGCTCTTTGTGTTCTATCAGGAAGACACCATTCAAAATTAGAAAGTTATCCCAAATGCTGTGGGTTTTTTTCACAGAATCACAGAATGGCTGGGATTGGAAGAGACATCTGGAGATCATCTAGTCCAACCCCCTGCTAAAGCAGATTCACCTAGAGCAGGTTGCACATGATCCTATCCAGGCAGGTTTTGAATATCTCCAGAGAAGGAGACTCCACAGCGTCTCTGGGCAGCCTGCTCCAGTGCTCTGTCACCCTCAAAGGAAAATATTATTTTCTTATTCCTTTCAAATTATAAGAAAACCAAAAATTGATAAATTGCTTGGTTTTGTTGCCAAACCAAGCCTTTATAAGTCTGCATTGGAAGTCACAGTTCACATTAATTTAATTTTCAGTTAACTTAATTCACATTGTAGAATTTTCTTGACTTGAAATAGAAAATTAACTGCCTTTTTGGTTGTTTTTAATACTCTGATTTTCTTCTTGATACATTTTTTCTTCTAAATGGCTTATGTTACTTATTTTAAAGAAATATTTATATTATTAATTTGTGGTGGAAGCTTTAGTCCTTTATATACTAAAATAGAACAACTTATCTGGACAGAAACATGGATGTGAGAACTCTTCACTTCTCACTGTAGTATTTAGGGGAGATTCAGGTAAATTACTGCTGAGTCCTGCAAGTCAGTTAATTCCAAGCAGAACAGAAATAAAGACAAAATGGTTATTTTGGGCAAGGTAAAAAGATTTTATCTGACTGAGAAACCTATCTTTATCTAATATATAGAATAATAGCAGGATGATTTTTGTATTTTTTTCTTTCTCTGAATTACAAATTGTGAAGAAAGTGCTTTCAGAAAAGGGCCAAGTTTGTCCTTTCAGTTGTGGAAGTGATAGGTAATTTATCTTCCATTGATGGAAATAGAAAAGATGCTTATTCTTTAAAATCCTGTGTGGACAGGTCATTTTAATGACATGGTTGCACTTTGCTGTAAATAGGAATGATACTGTGTAACTTAGAGTTAATAACTGAGTTATGTGGAAGTAATTTGTCTGGGTTTTTGTTTTATTTTGGGTTTTAAATTTAATCTCGATTTTATTGCCTAAGTACGAGCATTTCATTATCGAATGTAGTACTCTTCGGCTGTATTAAGTGGTTGCTGTAATTTATAGGATACTTTGAGAAATGTCATGATTCTCATGAAGTGACACAGCAAGATTTAGAGAGTACGGCAACTGAGTGAATGGAATTACGTAATATGACCTAGTTGATGCGATATACCATAAGATTTTAATTTATTTCCTTAGTATAACTGGGCAAGAAAAGAAGATAATAGGCCAGATAATAAGCCAGCCCTGCCAATTCATGCACTGAAAATAAGTCCATTCTAAGTTGATCTTGACACTACTTGGAGTTGCATATGAAATGGTCAAATTAGTATCAAGGGCCAGGGAGGGGGCGAGCAGGGAGAATAGGAATTAAGTTGGTTAGGAAATCAGGATGTACAAAGAAATTAGTTACTTCTATATATGTCACATACCAAACAGAAAAAACAATAATACCTGTGGGGTTTTTGTTAAATACTTTTATTTGATCTGATTTAATAAATAATTAGTGTTTCCATAAGACCAACAACTAACTGCCAGCTGCACTGATAAGACATTTTGCTGAATCCCTGTGCCCAAGAAAGAACAGTGATGTGTAACTGATGCAGTTACTCTGGTTAAGGGAGGTTCCATACTAAGGATACACAGAATTAAAGTGAATACAGCACAACTAGTGTTTCCATGAAGAAACAATCGATTGGATAAACTAAAAAGTTTCTATAATAAACCACTGTAAAGATTTTACTTTTGAAATAAATACTACTTTTAATTTTGATCTCTTCAATATGGTATTTTAAGAATCAGAATTGTTGCCCAGATTCCATATTAAGGTATTACTCACTTTCATGACAGCTACATGTGATTACTTTAACTTCATTTGGATTGAAATTTTTTATGCTTCTTTTTTCAGCCTAGAAATGACTATTTATGAATTTGAGAAAAATCAGTTGGCTATTATTACTTTAGCACATTTGCCATTGAAAATATTGCTTGTTTTCACAGTTTAAAAATCAGTGTTGAGGGCAACATACATACAAAACTATTTCTAAAATGGGGCAGAAAAAAAATTATCCTTTTGCCTGTATATTGCAGACATTTTTATAGACTGTAGAATAAACACATGAAGAGTGAGGTACCCAGTATGATCAAAACCTCTGGATCTCTTATTCTTCAGAATACTAGGCAGGAAGCCAGCGTTCAATCGCTTTGATTCAAAGCCTAATTTCCTCTTCCTTTTGGATATTCTCATTTGTCTTCAAAAATCTTTACTTTCCTAATGTGCAGGAATTCATGATTGCTTATAATTTCAACTCATTTATCCAAAGCATAGACTAAATTAAATGTCCCAAAAGAAAGCGACCATATCTGTGAGCATCTCTGTTTAAAATTATTGAAAGTCGCATTGAGTATTCCATCATGCCATTTTTATTTATCTTGATTTTCTAGGCAATAATTGTTACAACAAAGCACAGATTTCATAAGGCAAGCCCATCAGTATTTCTTCCTTGTAGTTACACTTTGCCACTATAAATAGCTTTCTCTTCATGAAAACTCTTTTAACTCATCCTCTTATCAAAACTGATGGATTTTGCTGGTGACTTGAAGGTCGATAAAATTGTTCTCTGTGCAAAAGAAATATCTTATAATATTCAGTAGGATAGTGTGTATTGTAGCATTTTGGGTAGGTTAAATTAACGTGGCTCAAGGACTGACAATTTTTCCCTGAACTAACAAATGTCAGTCTTAGTGAAAAAATGAAGGTTGGGTAGGAGGCACTTCAGCTCCATACCACTGTGTCAGGGTACAGCAGAAAATACTGGGTAGGAAATGTGTAGGGGGAAAAAAGTTATTATATTAGAATCAATGTGAACCCACATATCTACCCACCATTGCAATGCAGCTCACTAATGACTTTTTTAATTTGATGGCTTCTTGAGTTTGACACGCTTTGTGCATGTAAGAACGAGAGGAGGCGCAGTTGAGGAGTTGTGCCCTCCCATGGTGGCCCCTGGGGATTTGAGCACACTGGTGTCAGGCACGCTTTGACTTGCTTTGCTCCAAAGCCAAACCTCAGGAACCCTGGGCGAAACCAGAGCAGTGCTTGCATCTGCAGCGTGCGGCTGGGACTCTGTTTTGGGTGGTGGGAGTAACACCGAAACCGCCCCTCGGGCTGTTTGAGCAGGGCAAACAGCAGCTGCTGGAGCTCTGCTGGCTCTGCTACCTGGGTGTCCTGGTGAGAAATGGTACCTCTCTGGATCATCTCAGCTTGGAGACTCTACAAAAGACAAAATTTATTTGATTCATGACAGTATCTTTGTTTGCCGGTTAACATACAGCAAACTTTCACATTCATTTTTATAGTTCAGCTTAGTTACTGCTCATCAATATACACATTAGAGTTAAATAAAGTACATGAATATACTTGTTTATATACTCGAAATACAGAACAATTCATAAACTGCCCACTTTTAGGAACAGTATTTTAAAGTGCTGTCATTGATGACACATATATATAGATATGAGTATCTATATGTTTAAATGTGTCTATATATAACTCCTAAAACTTTCTGACAGATGTTTTTCATGTAACTGGTTTTTTTTAAAGTATATTCATGTTGTGGAGTTTTCAGTCATCTTCCTGATATTATGATTATCCTGGTAGCTCAGTAATTGTTTTAGAGGAGAAAGTACCCAGTGTAAATTTCTGCACACTGGAAGTGGTAGTAAATAAACATAATTTTGTTTTCTTTGAATTTGACTTTGTTTTTTAGCCCCCCCAAAAAGCAGTTGTCTTTATGTTATGTCTACAGTTAGCCTGAAATTACCGTGATGGCGTAAGATGCTGGGTTTGTTCAATCACTCATAGCAGCATCAATTGAATTCATTTAACAATCTGGAAAATTGGTCTTACGTAATGTGTTTTAAAAGTACTATTAATAATTATTCATTTCAAGTTTGGATTCTAAGAAGATGTTTCAGGAAAGGCTGAACTTCAAGCATATAGGTACTACACATCAGTTTCTTGATTTTCAAATCTTGGATTTTTTTTTTCCCCTATTTTAATACCAGTAGTCTAAATTGGGATAGTTTTAGGTAATTGTGGTTATTAAAATCAAGGAGACCCTAAATAGGGGGTCAGCAACCTTTACCAACACAGAATCTGTGAAGCACAGCCTTGCTTGCATCTGGAGTGAAAAACCTGAATATTGTTTCAAGAAGGAATGTTTCAGAAATGCTCAAATAACCAGTTCCTGCTCAGTCCTATAGTATTGTAAGTCTGTAAATGGATTCTTCAAGTCTCCTCTCTTATCTCATTTACACAGTTAATTTTTTCTTTTTTTTTTTTTTTTTTCTGAAGACATTAATTTCACAGTGTTGGATAGTTTAATTTTCTTCCCTTCTATTTTAGTAGACTGGCAGAGCAGATATCACCATCTCTGACACATCATTTTTTCTCTGTACAGTACAGTGTACTTTGGGGCTCTAGCACAGCAGTAGACTGGCCCAGGATTCACAATCTGGGATTATTGTCTTTGTGTATCCTCAAGGAGTAATATTTTAAAGTCACTACATCTGTTGGTACTTAAGAGAATGATTTTTACGTTTAATTTTTGCCAGTTTTTACCATCTGTGTGTCTGTTTTTTGGCTTCTTGCTTTAATTTTTCACTTTAATTTCTCAGTTGCACTGGGATTGCTTTCTCTTTCTCACACATGCTCTTTTTGAGTCATCCGTGAACTTGTATTAAAAAAAAAAGAAATTATTTACAGCAGTTGCATAGTAAAATTCTTGGCCTTCACATTTTGGATTTTTTTAATGATCTCTTTATATCGAGTCTCCTAGTAAATGCACGTCATTTTTGGAAGTGAAGTAACCTATTAGACTTTGTTTAAGTTTTAAAAAATTAGTTTGGATTAACTTGAAGCATTTTGGCGGGAAAAGCTAGCTTGATCACATTAAACACATTCTAGTCTTTCATACTAATTTAGTTTTTAATGCCCAAGAGGGAATAATTTTCTTGAGAAATCTGTGTTATAATCATAAACAGACATAATTCAGTAATTTTCTCATGAAACATTGGCTGAAGTTTTGGCACTAACGATTTGAAGCTCACACAAGCAGGAAGGTTTTTGTTTAAATTCCAAGAAAAATACTAATGAAATATATTAAAATAGAAACAAAATATACATGCAGTGTGTTGCAGGCTGTTTTCAATAAAAATGATGTATCTTCATCAGTTGAATAAATGTCTCATGAATTCAGGCATGTTCTAGTATTTCAAGAATATTCTAATAGTACTTGAAGTAACTTTCTCTGCTATCCTTGAAAAGTTTTTTTACAAAAAGTTACGTCGTGCAAATAAATTTTTAACGTATGAGGATTAATGTACACATCTATCAAATGTTTTGCTTCTGTATGTGTTTGTGAGTATTGAAACCTCCACTGCTGCTCTGATCTTTTTCTTGACTTACATATTTGGCTTCTCACTTAAAATATAATACATTCCTTAAGGTCAGATTTAGTGGCTTTTTAAAAGCATGCTGGTTTTTTTTAGCCTCTTTCAAATATTTTGTAACTGAGATTTTTAGAGTTTATAGTTACTTTCTGGTGTACTCGTTAGCTTATAGTTGATTTTCAAATCAGAATATGGACTTGCTTCCTTTTTATTGATCTTTTTTCCCCCCTTGGTTTCTAAAGAATAGTTTTGTGTAGTGCTGCACAAAACACTGAGTAAGGATTACATTAAAATACAAGCACTAGCAGATGAAAACATGTTCCTTTTGGAATATATGGCTTCTATAACCTGTAGTGTCCGCCTTTGTGTGGGCTGCTTTGCATTGTTAACAACATGGTAGAGTATCAAAAGCCGAAAAAAATACTTTGTTCACTTGAGAAACATTTTTTGACAGGAAACATGGCTGTGAACTTCCAAGGAGTAGAATTAGTTATGTTCTCTCCTGTCTGCATGTGCCTCTAGTTTTTCCTAAAAATACTTTTTACTGTGTTATAAAACTGGGAGAGCATAGTGGTTTTTCACCCAGGTGTTTGAGCTTTCATTCCCACTCAATTCTCACTGTGTTTTATTGGAAACTGTTTTGTTTTGGAGTAAGAGGAGTGTTAGTGTCTCATTTTAAATTATCAGTTATCATTATAAAAACTTAGTGGGATTTACCAGTTTTACTAGTACAGGTTCAAACCATATTTGAGTGGTACTGGGAATGATTTGAATTCCATTTTTCAAAAATTCCAAAATTTTTACCAGCTTTAAGGATTTTATTACTACCAACTTTAACTTCCCAATTTCTGAACAAATACTCTGTTATGGTATGTGAAGAGGAGAACCGAGTGAGCAAACCAGTATACATTTTCCAGTGTACTGAGAGATGTCCATGTGCTACTACTCTGTAATAACATGGAATTGATTTAGAGTTGATAATATGTAATAAAGAGACTGCTGATCATTTGTTATCCCGTGGCTTGACTCTTAAAAATTTCTCTGTTTCCGGTTGGAAGTATAAATTAAGAATTAGAAGTAGGATGCTTTCAGTACTATGGTTTATTGTCTGTAGGGCTACTTAGTGCCAGTGGAAATGGTCACATTTGCTGTCTTTTTTTCTTGTCTCCCACATGGAAAGCAATGGAGCTGTAATACCATGACGGCAGAACCATGTGTGCATTGGTCTTTCCATAGTGTCGGTTTACTTTGAACTGAGAGAATTCAAGCAGTATTAAGTATTCCAAATGGAATGATGAAAGCAATCCATCCATTTCCAGCGTCATCCTCTCTGAACTGGAGCCTTGCGCCTACTTTGAATCTGAACTAACTCTCTAAATCTAAGGATAACCTATATTTGAATGCCAGACACTCAGTTGTGCTTTACTATATATTTTAAAAGACTGGTGGGAATCTAGATGTAAACTTTTGTCTTAGGTAGTTTCCCAGCTGACTGGTATGTTGAATTAAATGAGAATAGTAAGGGCTGGTTCAATTCATTTCCATTCCTTGCATCTCAGTCATTTTCTGCAACGACGCATAAGGATTGATTGCCATAGCAACAGTGTTTTAGCTTGTACTACTGTGAATGTGGTTAATGATAATAGAATTATCTAGTCATTTAAAATCCTGTTATATTATTAGGTCATCTGAACCATCCTCTTGCTATGTATTGAGTTATTCCCTGTAGCCTATCTTGTAGTTCTTTGTCCATGCTGCTTTTACATGTGTTGAGCAGTGGGGATTCTGCTTCTTCCCTTGGGAGACTTTCATAATCTGATGTATCACCCCATTAAGGATTTTTTTCTGATATTTAGCCTCATTTCACCTCCTTTCTTCCAGCTGCATGGATTTGTACCTCATGGAAGTTCTGTTCTGATCCCTTCCTTATCCAGCATTTGCAATTAATCCTTCTTATTTACCTGCATCAAAATATAACAGCTCAGTATTTGTGCATTTCAGGATTTTCTCATAGGGAAAAGCAGGTTTATAAATAAATCATCTCTTCTTCTTCTTGATCGCTTCATTTTGATAGGAAAGTCCCTAGTACTCAGCTACTATTTAGATCACCTGAACTGCACAGACAAAAAGCTTCCAACTTGCCAGTCCCTAGCTACCTTCACTTCAGCACATACACCACTGGATTGCTGATTCCTGTGTGTGCATCTGTGCCTTGCTCTGTCTGTTGTCTGTAGTAGTCTGTGCTGAGTGGGAAGATGTAGTTTTTTTCTCATAAAGCTGGAGATGTGTTCCTTAACCCTTGCCACAAGTCAGCAGAAGTAACCTCTCAGCCTGTCCTTTTGTATGGCCACGCTAGACTTGGATGTGCATAGATATCTCTGCTCCCCTCCACGTACACAGGTCATACACTTTACCCTCTGGAAGTTTACTGTGTTTCTAAATTCTTTCTACCCACATCATTTTTCCACCATGATGAGAAATATTTTCCAGTCATGTCCAAGGAGACATACAAGTGGAAATGTAGTTGTCTGCTCCACGTCAGGCATTTCAAACTCTGTGCTATATGTAGGTTAGCAAGACCAGGAATTAGGTTAAAACAAATAAAAGAAAGTACTTTTCCATATAGTCGGGCTGTGGGTTAGCTGTTCATACGTTGCGTAGTTGGCACACTCTGTGTCTTCTTTCTCTGGTGTTGTGGAGTTGGTAAATAAGACAGAAGAGTATTGTCATCTTTCCAGTAATCTGTTGTTCTCACTGCTACTTATGCTTTTTGACTAATTTTCTTCATTAATATTTGATGTTATACAGTTGCCCATTTATTTTGTTTTTATTCATCTACAGTGTAAATAAGTACATATTACATTAATATTCATCCATACTTACCCCAAGAGGGCAGAAGACTGGGAATTGCTATTCGAAATTACTTTTAGAGCTAAATTTGCTGCAAAAATATTTGATGCTGGAGTAAAACCTGGATATATTAAATATACCTCAAAATTATCACAGACTAATTCTTTAATTTATGGGTTTTTTTACTGTGTTTTTTTTTTTTTTCTGAGAGGTGCTACTTTTTCCAAGATTCTTCCCTTTGAAGTTTAGACTAGTTGGCATTTCTCAGATTTTTTATCTTACATTAATTCGCATTTCAGTTTCCTCAGTCACCAGGCTTCACAGTCCGCCACTGTGCTTTAGTAAAGTCTCGCAAAGCTCATTGATCATGTTTTAAGAGATTGTTTTACACCTAAGCTGTGTTTTGCTGGCAAATTTCATCACTTTATTTTTAACTTTATAACTCTTCCAGATTATTAATTCCTTAGGGAACATTATCTTGCCGTCCATCCGTTTGGAAAGTATCAACTTTTCTGTTTTAAAGATTGTTTTAATGTTCTTTTGTTTCTGTGTAGATATACACTCTTGTTTTTTGCTCCCTGTTACCTTCAACCTGTTTGTATGCAAAGAGAGAAAGACAAGTGCATTTCATTAATTTTAAGGATTCCTCTTGCCTACGTTGTCTAGAATGCATATGTGCAAGATATTTCTTTAAGTTTTCTTGTTTGTTTTTATTTTAATCAAACTGAAAAATGATTATAAGTATAAATATTAAGGAATCATTCTGAGCCTGTAAGTAGCTGAGAACAGACCACACAAAAGAAAAGAGTGGGGAATCTGCTAATTATAGTAAATGAAAATAACAAGTTTTAAACTCACCTGTTTTGTTTCTCCACATATTTTCTTCAAATCATATAATTCTGTGAGAACACCATCAGCTTTATTAATCTCAGTGAGAAACAACAGCCTTTGTCACAGAATTTTCTGATTTTTTTTTAAATAAATTGGTTTTCTCTTTATACTGAATCAGTTTTAATATAAGATACAATGACCTTTATCTTTTTTCAATGGTTCACTCTCTGGTTCATTCTTCTAGTTCTGTGATGATAAAGCAGCTGATTTTCTACTTCCCATCTAGCCAGAAGTATTGGCAGGCCAGTAGTGTCCTTGCACTGGCCTCTGCAAGAGCCAGAGCTGTCCATAACAAGGTGCTAGGGTACCCCAGATAGTTAGTCTGAAATTTAATGTATTCTGTGAAACTGGAAAGTGGAAGATCCTGCCTAGGGATGGATAGAAAGAAACTCTCAGTGCAGCTTGATTTCTGAAGTCACTTCTTACTGAAACCCCAGCACTTGCTTGTTCTTCAGGTTACTTCAAGCTTTCCTTTAATAGTTTGAGGAAAAAAGCTTCAGAATGGGAAGGTAATAGTGCTTGCTTTCTTTTGGTTTCCCAGAAAGTATTTTTTTTCCAGGCTCAGAAAATAAGTTTGAATAGTTAAAACAAAATAAACATTTCTTCAATGAGGTCTTAGACTGGACTAACTTAATTGATTGGCTCATCTGGGATTCAAGTGTGATTTATGGGAAATTGATAACAAGCTCCTGTACATTTCAAAGCCCTCAACCTGGCTTTAGCTAGCTTATAACCAATTAAGTGGCAGCTAAGAAAACCTTATGTCAAAATCAGAATGTTTAAATGCGGGGTTTAGCGGTGTCTATATTCTTTTAATCATAATTGACAAAAGTTGTTCTGATTCCTTGTAGAATTTTGTTCACAAAAATGCTATTGTTAACTTTAAAAGAGTGTTTATGTAGACATCTATGTATAAAGGGCTATATAAAGGGCTATGACATTTTGATGAAGGTGCATGCTTCTCTAATGCATATCTGACTCCCATATTTTCACCTTTTTTTGGGGTGGAATGGCTGAAGAGAAATTCAGCCACAAGACAGGTAGATTTTTCCTTCTGTTTATGCATCTTAGCTTTTAATGCATTCAAGAAATAGCATTTAAAAGCGTAGTTGTGCCTCCATCTAAATTTGGTCTCCTCTAAGATGGTCAAGTTTGAGTAATTTGTATGAAGTTGTTTAGGTAACTGCTTATGTGGTGACAAATGAAGTTCTGCTATAGATTAGAAACTGGCAGGGAAAAAAACAAATTATGGAAAATAGGTCAGCAGTGTACAAAGGCAAGAGGGATTTATTCCTGGAAGGCTTGCTCATTTTTGAAGAGGGGGATTGCTGAGATAGCAACTTCAGTGAACAAGACACGTTTATTTAGATTAGTTGAAAATAGGTAGGATTTTGAAGGAGGTGATAAAAGAGGGATGAGATTGGACATAGAACAGTGCAAGTTACTGAATGCTGAAATGAATGCCTTGAGCTGTGTGTGAAACCACAGATGAGCCGTATCCTTTCAAACACTGGTCTGAGGCCACAGCGTCAGAGACATTTTAAGTCATCTCTGCTACTGAAAGAAGCAGTCCTGGCCATGCTTGTTTCCTCCCTTGTGCCTCCCTAAGCTTTTATGAGGCTGTTAATTAGACTGAACTGGACCAGCCTGGGAAATGTTACCAATTAAAATTGTTTTTATTAAACATAAATTTTAATTTAGATCTTTTGTATAATGATACAAATGCTTGAATAAACTGAAAGGAGAAGGTGGACAGAGGAATCCAGTGCCAAACATGACCATCTGGGGATGGGAAAAGATGAGACTGCCTCTTTCAACAACCACATTTGTGGTTTGTGCTGTCCTTGCAGGATAATGAAATGCCAGGCTGAGGTGCTATTATGGGGTGCAGGATGGAAGTAGAATTGCTTGGAAATACTGCGTCACCATCACATGTGCTGAATTCAGTCCCAGCTGCTTTGAGTTGCTGTGGAAAAGGAAGGAAAAGAATCATAAATGGAAATAAGGTCTCTGAGAAGTTTAAAAAGAATTAATTTTATTGCAGTTAGGCTCTCTTCTGCTGCAACAAATGGCAATAAATGAGTTATTTCTTTAAATGCCTTCTTTTTTGTATAACTTGCAGATAGTTTCCAGAGTGCTTCTGGCACTGTGGTTCTAGCAATGGTGTGATGTCCTACACTTTGTTCCTCAGTACACTTTAAACAAAGAGGTCATCTTTGGTGGTCCCTAGATAGCTTAGTGAGCTGGTGCTAATGAAGTTGGTCTGTTGACTGTGTTATGTCACATGTCATGTAAGAGTTTTGCATTACAACGAATGAGCACACGTGTTGGTGCAGGCTCAGGACCAAACTGCTCCCAGGGAATCGGTGCTTTTCCCAGCCTCTCTCCACCCGGGGGCGATGAGGCCTGTGGTACTGGGTCTGCTGTCCTGAACAGGTACTGTCTGCAGTGATGGGTCTAGAGATTTTTGATGTTTTCAGAAATATGCTTAGTGCTATTTTATTTTTGAAGTGCCGTTTTAGCTTCTGGCCTTTTTGGTCGAGTTCAGGACCACATGCAAATATTTTACATTTTTCTTTAAGAAAGGCTTTGTTTATCTCAGAGACATCACTCAAAACTGAAACCATCTAAGGCTGGAGAAGAACTCAAAAATATGGAAAGAAATCTTTGGTGCTTCAGTTTCCTCAAATAAATAGTTTGGAGAATAACCTCTAATCTTCTTTCTGAGGGTGCAGTGCAGCTAAAGTCATTATTGTCCATGAAGTGCTTTTGCCATACTGTGCTGGAGGGCACTACAGAAGTACTGAGTAGTATATATTTTAAATTTGATTTAATGCTTTTGATTAAAAAATGAATAAAATTGTCATAGACCAGATTGTAACCCTGTAGGCACTTGGAATGAAGCATTTGTAAATGAAGCATTTACTGAGAAGTTTGAAATTGTTTTTCATGTTGATCTCAACAAAACAAATTGAGCAAAGAACAATGAAAAATGCTATAGTATTTTCTGTTATTAAAATGGTGAATTTGTTTGGTGCCTAAGGTAAAATCCATGTTGTGCAAAAGACCAAAAAAGAAAATTCTACAACATAACAGGGAAACTCAATTGAAGCAATTTTAGTGGAGTTTCTCAGTGAAGGATGACATGGAAAAAAAAAGTGGAATGGAACTGTGCAATTCAGCAAAAGAGAAGTAAAAAAGGAACCTGCAAAGTGTTAAAATCTTATCACTCAAAATTACACAGAAGCTGAGAGCAGGCTTGGGTGACTTGTGCCTCAAGGGTTCTGCATCACTGTCACAGTACTGGGGCTCCCATTGGGGACTTCTTCCTTTGGGACTTGGGGCCACGACCTTGCATGGTTTTGTTCTTTTAGAGGATGCAGGGCCAAAACTGTAAGAATTAACTTTAAGATGTGCAAGTCAGGGATCCCTTAGCTCAGGTGTGTTTGTCCATCTATGTGGTATGTAACACAAAAGACCTTTTGGAACATATATGTAGGTGTTTTTACTTTTCATCAGTATGAATATAAATGTAAAAGTCAAAAGCTGAAGCTGTATGTTAGCAAATCCTAGCAAAGTGGAGATAAATCACTTATGAATTTTTAATGAGAGGTTTAAATGACAGGAAACCCATGGACTTTTCTTTAGGAAGATGATAAAACAGTATAATATCAGTGGAATTGAGTGCACCCTCAGCAAGTTTGCCAATGACACCAAGCTGTGTGGATGGAGGGGATGCCATCCTGGGCAGGCAGGAAGGGTGGGCACCTGCAAACCTCATGAAGTTCAACAAGACCAAGTGCAAGGTCCAGCACCTGGACTGGGGCAATCCCAAGCACAAATACAGGCTGAGTGGAGAATGGATTGAGAGCAGCCCTGAGGAGATGGACTTGGGGGTGTTTTGATTGATGAGAAGCACAACATGACCTGACAACCGTGTCCTGGGCTGCATCAAAAGAAACGTGACCAGCAGTTGAGAGAGGCGATTCTATCCCTCTGCTCTGCTCTCATGAGATTCCATCTGGAGCACTGCATCCAGCTCTGGGGCTCCCATCATGAGAAAGATATGGACCTGCTAGGGTGAGTCCAAATGAGTTCATGAAGATGGTCAGAGGGATGGAGCACCTTTCCTATGAGGAAAGGCTGAGAGAGTTGGGATTGTTCAGACTGGAGAATTGAAGGCTTCGGGGAGACCTTATAGCACCTTCTGGTACTTAAAGGGGGCCTACAGAAACACCGAATATTCTCAGTTGGAAGGGATGCACAAGGAGCATCGAGTCCAACTCTTAAATGAAAGGCCTGTACAGGGATTGAACCCATAACCTTGGTGTTTATTAGCACCATGCTCTACAGGAAAGCTGGAGAGGGACTTTTTACAAAGGCATGTAGTATAAGACAAGGGGGAGTGGCTTCAGATTGAAAACAGGTAGATTTAGGTTAGATGGTAGGAGGAAATTCTTTACTGTGAGGACAGTGAGGCACTGGAACAGGTTGCCCAGAGATGATGATGCCCAACCTTGGAAGTGTTCAAAGCCAGGTTGGATGGGGCTCTGAGTAACCTGATCTAGTGAAAGGTGTCCCTGCCCATGACAGGGTGCTTGGAACTAGGTGATCTTTAAGGACCCTTCCAAACCAAACTATGACATGGTTCTATAATTATGTTTTTATGGTTCTTTGGGTGAAGTTAGCACAGTTGATTATTGGTAGCACAAAACCAAACCTTTGAAAGTAGTATTTCCTAAATGAGACATAAATCAAAGAATATGTCCTGAGTTTAAACTCCCACTAATGTACAGACTTTTGCCTTACTGGAAAAGATATTTTAATTAAATTTTCAAAAAGCCAAGTCCACAGTAAGCTTTCTGATGTCATTTCTGAACAGTCTTGAGCCATGCTGAGAAAAATATCCAGAATTGAATTTTGTTATTAAGATGCCCGTGTAAGTAAAATGATGTTTTGTGTGACAGAGAACAGAGTGCTATACTTTTAGCTTGCTTCTAAATTGACTCTTACGTTCAATGCTCCAGGGGATTGAACTGTTCTGTACTTGGCTGAAGCTAGTGAAATCCTCGCATGCTGATACAGATCTGCAAATCAAGCAACAAGGGACCATTTCAGATTAAAAAAGAAAAAAGAAATGAATAAGGATAAAAGAGCTATGAGACCTGTTTGAAAATTGCCTAATGACAAATTCAAGTTACTAAATAAGAAATGCTTTTTGTATCTAAAAAAAAAAATAAATCCTCAGAAGGATGAAAATCACGGTCTTTGAAAAGGTGAGGAGAATAATAATATATTCAGGAGTGTTACAGGGAAAATGTGAAGTGATTAATGCAGAATTGTCTCCTTTCCTTTGTCTCGATATCAAGGGAAAAGTATGTGACTTATCTATAATACATCTCTGCAGAAGTATTTCAGATCTCTAAACCTAGAGGTGGAAGCATGTACATTTGGTTTTCTGCAGGGAAAGTGTGTCCCAATTTCACGTTTCCGTTGTCATTTTTTTTGGCTTCTAAAAATCACGCAGGATTTAATGACTTTTTTTTTCCTAGTGTCTATATACAGAATAAACTAACTTGTCAGATTAAAGGGAAAAGTATTTAAAATTCTGTTGCTCTACATTAGTTACAAGCAGGTGAATTCAGTGTGGATCTATTTATAGGAGAACTAATGGATGTGCCTAACTTGACCTACTTTAGACTACTCAACAGAAAAAACAAACACAGTGTGGTTGTACCAATGCCATGTAATTTACTTTTTTTCTTACCTTAAGAACAAAATAATGTTTTTGCTGTTGTGGCCTTCTACATACATATATATATATTTATTGCTTATTTATTTATTTCCTGGATGCCATAGTAGCTCCATGTTAGGAGTATATTGGTGTGGTCTTTACTTGTTGCAGTTTTTTTGTTCTTTGCTGGTCCTGGAATCCCAGGTGTGTATTACCTGGATTTGTGCAGTAGAAATAACTCAAATTCTAGAAGCAAACTAGACTTCATTTTGTAAAAATCACTCCTGTTGTGAAATAATTCAAGCGAAGCACCGTCTACCAGTGCAGGGGCAATTTTCTCTGTATGTGCAGGAATTATGTGAGTTAACAGGAGGTTCTATATAGGTGCATATGTATGTATCCATTCACACGATGAAAGGGAAAATAAATAGTATATGAAAACATCAACCAAAAGTGTGTTGGTTACATGGCAAATGCTACATTTGTTTTGGCTCACCATGTGGAGGTGTCTCTGTAATTGAGGTAATTCCTGCATTATACAAGGCAGATGATAACCAGGCCTGGCCTTTGGACCAAACTTTGCAGGGGAATTTGATTAGACATTCACCTGTATTTATAGCTTTGTTTCAAGAAAAACTGATAACTATTTCCATTAAAAATACTTCCCATTATTCTGACAACAAAGTAAGACTTTAAATCTGTATTTAATATGAACCCTAGTATTTGTTTTAGACTGGTAGATCTTGGTGGTCTGTATGTTAGCCTGTGAATCATTTGAGAAGAGTATAAAATTTCAGAGAGTTGAACATGGAAATATTCTGCAGATAAGGCTCGTTTAAAACAAACAAAGAACACATACTTTTGCCTGTGAAACAGGTATGTTTTGGATCGTAAGGAAAAACAGAAAGCAAAATGAAAACTGTAACTAGGGAGTTACAAAAAATGAACCTGCTTTAAGGCAACAATCAATTTGAGGTAATTTGATATAGTCGTACATGCGTCTATGGTAGAGTTATTTCTCTTTGTAATACAGTGGACACATCTACAATTTCTTATTGATCAGATCTTCAGAAAGCTCTTTAGATACCTTCCTTAATAGTGAAAGTGTGACAATCCATGCTTTATGCATTACAAATACGTAGCACATGAGAGGTTAGTGCATCTAATCTTTTAGTTGATTTTATCATTACATTGGGTTTTAAAGACACATTTTAGTGGACTCCCTAACAGGCATCACTGTTAGCACTGGGAAGCATTGTCTGGTCCTGCCAAATCTTTTCTGGCAATTCGTGTTACCTCTGGTTGGTTTTGCTTAAAGGTCACTCTGTAAGTGAACTGTCTCACAAATTCATCATATGATGAAATGACTTCAATTTTTTAGTTCTTCAAATACTTTGCATCTAGTAAAATGTTTAAAAAATAGGTTGTGCACTGCAGGTGTTACTACGTGCTAAGTAAAGAAAGAGAGGAAGCTCATCAGTATCTTTGAACAAGAGGTATTTTGTGCCTCAGCATCCTAAGCTGCTGCTGAGATGCATTTTAATATTTCTGCTTTTCAGATTGTTGAATCCAAGTGTCTTATCTTTGCCTTTGCAAACATGTAGCATTATCCCCACCATATTAATAGAGAAGTGCACTTCTGAGTGATTTTTGCCACTATTGTATAGCAAGTCAGTGTAAGAATTAAGAAAAGACTCAGCGTTGTCTTCATCTTAAGTCTCTCTTCAATAAAATAAATATATCATCAAGGTATTATCAGGTTCAATTTGGCAACCATTTAGCCATTTTTCAGTGAACAGAAACTTAAGGCACTGATTTATCATCATTATAATATTTTCTAATGTGCTATTAATGTTACAGTGGTGCATATTATTTGTGGATTTAGAGCTGTTACAAAATGATCGACCATGAAATAGTTTTGTGCTACAGTAACACTCGACTCTTCTTTAAAATGTCCCTTAAATATGATCTGGTGGGAACAGCTACATATTTTTGCTATCCATTTGATACTTGCCATCTGTAGAGGACCTAGATGTATGGATTTGTTCCGGTAGCTATCAGTTTGCAGCACACCTCCTCCCTCTGCCTCCCACCTTGGACTGTCAGTGTCCCAAAGAAGTCACTGAAACAATCCACAGTGGGATGACCTCAGCCCGGGGAAAACAAATGTTACAGTTTTCAATCAAACAAATACAGTCTGTGAAATATGATTACAATATACATTGTGAAATGCTTTAGACATTACGGTGGGCTTTTTCTCTGTCAGATCCCATTTTGTGCTGTTTGCTTTGTATAGTTCCTGAGTGTTTGCAATTTTTTGTTAATAATTTTTTTCTCTTTTCCCTCCCTCAATAATCTTTCTCTGCTGGTAGGCATAGACCATTGAGTTGCATTAATTAAGAAGCATGTTCAATCAGTAACAAAAAACTCTTTGAGTTTTAATGCATTTCATTCTGTTTGTTGGCAAGCTACCACTGTAAGATCATGTCCGAGATTTTCTTTACTGTGAAGAAGCAGAACCATCAGAATGTCCCAGGTTAAATTCACTAGCAGGAAAACCTTTTCTCTACCCTACTAAACTCTTAAAAGGCTCTCATGCTGAGAAGTGCTGTCTGCAGTGCCTGCTGTAAAAAGAATGAACTGCAGCATAATCTAGTAAAAAGCTGTTTTAGTGGAAGCTCTGTTATATGGCCAAGCAATATTTGTGCTGTGCTCCTACCACTAGCCTGGCTAGGGATGTGATAGAGGTATGTGCCACCAAATTGTTACAGAACATATGTGTGTCATTTCAGTAATATATCACAGGTTGTTGAGCCCCTAAAGACTACTGACTTCAGTAAACCTCTACACTGATACCTGCTACAAAGTAATTGGGCACTATAGGACTTGTTCAGATGTTATTAGCATTACAAGGCTTTTAATACATGTTTAAAGAGGAGTCATTATGAATGAGAAAATGTTAAGTCAAAACTGAATGAATTGTTTTATAGATTTGTCAAAGAAAAGTTGTATCAAATTATATTCATTGGCTATCTGGTGTTCTGCTTTTTGGACAATAGGAAATCAAATTCATCTCTCTTTAAATCTATAAAAACATTTCCTGTTAAGGTGCTTCACAACAGAAATAGTGCTATCACCAAGCCAACCAGGTTTAAGGCTCAGCTTGATCAGTTTAATAAATGGGAAATAAGAGATGATTGCTTGTGATAGCAGGGGATGAATTTGATATTCATCAGAGACCTGGAAAATCCCTTCCATTCTTCACTCCTCTCTGTCTGTGTGATATCTATTCATTGATTTGACCGAGCAAGGCAAATTTCATTTTAGAGTAGTGAGGCATATAAAAACTATATGAATATTGCCATTTCCAATTGCAGGGTGACCATCTGCAGAAGGATGTGAATAACATGGGGAATATTAAGATGTAAAGAGAATATTAACTTATATATATATATAAAAGATTTAATTTTTTTGTGCACATTTTTTTTTGTCTAAGTGGATGATGTTTTCATGTAAGGTTTCTTTCTCCCTGGATTACTGATAACAGCAGCACACCTAGTATAAGACTGATGTAGATTCCACAAAGCTCTCACCTAATTATTTGTGCATATATATGTGTTCAAGAGGGAGAAACCCTATTTTTTGTATTCAATAACTTTTGTTTTTTCCCCATGTGATCTTTGTAACTGCTCTTCAGATTTGATTGAAAATTGCCATTCTCTAGAGATTTAGCCGGTTAATCAAAAAGTGAGAACATTAGCACAAAAGCCTGATGCTTGTGTATTTGTGCTAGTCAAGACACAGGAAAATAGGTCCCTTAGGAGCTGTTTCCTATCAAGGCTGATGATACAGAGAGAGAGAGAACCTACTTTATGTTGCAAGGACCAAACAAACATTTATAAAACATGGCTGCCAGGAGACTAATAGTGAATATGTCTCTTCTTCCATCATCATTACAGGGAAGTGCAAGAGAATAAAAAGGCAAAGATGAAGGGAAGGGCATATTTTAATAGCATAAGCATAATTTTATTTATGTCTTGGATGAGGAAAAAATTATTGTCAGGAGCTTGTTGCTACTAATAATCTGTCCTTCTCTACAATAAAATCTAAAGCACCTGTTGGATGTTAGATAAGGTTCCTTTCAATTTGGTATTGAGAGGAACTTACTATGCTAAAATTTAAAAAATTAAAATTCTAGAAAACAAACAAACCAGTGTCTGCTGCTCCATGGGAAAGTGAATGTCACTGCGATCCTCACGTGCACAGCACTGCTCTCCAGGTCTCAGTCCACACAGCCATTACTCAGGGACTAAGATGACTGAATAACATACTCATATATGGTGTTCATCCAAGATACAGGAATAACATTATCACAGCTTATCAGGATTAGATCAGCAGAATAATATCTAAAGTTTAAATCTGTCACGTTCTTGAAGGAGGAACTGGCGTTTAATTGCAAAATGCCAAGAAAAACATTCCCTCTTTTCCTTTCGTTCAAGTCTGGGCATTGCAAGACTTTCAGAAAAGTGGCTTCTTGAACACTGCCAGATCAGCAGGTAAACAGCTTTAGTAAGTCCTTTCATCACATTAAAATATGCAAACAGTAGCGACATCGTATTTCCTTTGGATGAGTGTGATGAAAGCAACAATTCCTGAGAAAAATTACTTACCAAAGTTATTTTGTAAAGATGATCACTAGAGCAATAATGGCATATCATCGCTTTCCCTAATCATTATGGCTCATCTCACCAGTTTCTGAAGGAGTTGGGAAAATGCACAAAAAACTGTAAAGGAGGCCCAGACAGAGCTCCCTGTCCTGCCCTTGTGCAGATACATTTCAGGGTATCTAAATCTGGTTCCAAAATCAGTTCTTTCGTCTTGGAGCACATATACTGCAGACTGACAGCACTGATTAATGGTTGGACTTAATGATCTTAGAGAACTTTTCTGACCTAAATAATTCTATAATTCTACTCAGTGCATATGATAGTTGCTGTTTACACTATCAGTGTTTTGTTGGTCAATGGAACAGATCTTGCCATGGAGTGTTTGAGTAATTTGAAAGCAGTTTCATGCAACCATTGTCACTAAAATACACCATCACTTTCTGAACAATAATGAAATAAATATTATACCACTATGAACTGAAAAATACCCCACCTATGCCAAACACCCTTGCTTCCTTTTTTTCCAATTATTGGTAGAATGGAGATGTTGCTTTTGAATTTGAGAGATGGGATTAAGTGTTCAGAGTAGATAGATTTATACATAACCCTTACAGGCCTTCAGAGCCTATTTCTCATTGTGTCTGGCTGAAGAAGATTGTAATATACACTTTCTTAGATCAGGCACCTAGAAACAAAGGATGCAAAAATGAAATACGTAAGAATTTAAATATTCAGAGTCCCTGGCTGCTGTTGAGTTTTCTGCAGATAATGGTCAAAAGACAAGGGAATATGAAGAAGTTCTGGTTTTGGGGACTTCATTAGAAGTGTACTGAACAGCAGAGGGGAGTGGGAAAGTGCTTCTTTGAAGATGAAGTAGTGACTGGTATTAATTGTGGATTAATTCGAGAAAGGAACTATATTTTGGTAGTGAAAGTTAAAATATCCAATAAGACAGGGAAAGCATGGGTTTTGAGCTTTGGAAATGACTCAAGGCAGATCTGGCTTAGGAATTACCTGAGAAGATGTAATTAAAAGAACTATTTGGGATCATTTGTATTGAATAAGGTTCTGTTGGCAGGAGTACTGCTATCATTTCTTAACTTTGAGGATTTTGTAATCCTGAGAGGTGATAGAGAGATTTTCTTCAAAAATACAGAATCAATTGGCAACTTTTCATGTGTATTTCATTAACACTCTGGAGGTGAACTGTGAAGTGGACCTTTTTATAAGTACTACTACTAGCCATAATAGTCCATTTTGAGCAGTTAATTTTTCCAGTTTTTGAGTCATTAATTTTATTACAGAACTTAGAATAATAATTAATTTATTTTTAGAACAGTGGAGAATTTTTACACTGAACACATCAAGATATGTAGAAGTACATTGGAAGAGGTCCTTTAAATTTTATTCTGTGCTGTAAAGATGAAATGATTTTTTAATTACTCTTACTTCAATTTTGGAAAAAAAAATCATTCTGTCTTTAGTAGCTCTACTCTACCTTTTGATATAGTCAGAATCAGTGTTTTTATATAGAGAAAGAAGCCTTATAATTTTGGGTGTTTGCTCAAATCATGTATTTTTGAGAAATACCTGCAATGATATCCACCTGGGTTCACAGAAACTTTCTTGCTTTTCTAAATATCTTTTTCTTCATTTGCCTCATCCAGGTGGAATTTGCCTTTCAGAAGAAAAAACTACTTTCCAAATAAAGAAATAATTGCCTGATGCAAAGATTTTCCCAGCTAGTTAGTTACTTTTCTTAGTAAATCAGAATTTAAAGTCAAATCCCTCTGCAGGTGTCCAATTTTTCTCTCCATTCACTTCAGTGTAAATCAAAATCTGTGCTATTTTGAGAAGAAAAGAGTCTGATTACTGTAATATTAAAGATTTTTAAAAGGGTACATCATACATCTGTTGATTATGGCAGTAATGCTTTCATTAGAATTGTGATTCCTCCTCTAAGCACCTATTTATGGGCACATGCATGTTTTTGATACAGATCTGTCTGCTGTCCAGGAAAAGCCAGACAGAGGCATGTAGGAGCTGCTGTTTCTTAATTGCTTGGATAACTGACAGGCAGAGCAGTTCCAAAACTTGCTGTGTTTATAATTCTCGATACAAAAGGCACAAAATGTAGATGTGATGGTGCCAGATAGCATCTGTTTTACATAGCTTTTTATTTGCAGTTTCAAATTTTTTATATCCTCGTATTGAAAGGTAGATATAGGCAGGAAACAGGTAAGTTGACTGTTTCCTTTGACCTAGATGCGCTCAAGGTCAGGCACAGGGATGCTTCTTCCCTTCATAGAACCATAGAATCAACTGGGTTGGAGAGGACCTCTGAGATCATCAAGTCCAACCCTTGATCCACTACCACCGTGGTTACTAGACCATGGTACTAAGTGCCTTGGCAGAATAAACCTCTGGACCGCCAGGTGGGACAGAAAGAAAGGAAACAGAATGTACAAGTGAAGAGGCTTAAGTCTGGGCAGACATTAGGAGGTGATGAGAACAAGAGCAAAGATACTGGGAAGTGTTGGAAGGAAGGGTTTCTATTTAGCTCAAGTCTTGCACAGCAGGCTGTGTCCCAGGAGGGCACTGAAAGTGGGTCTATCAAGAGCAAGTCCGAAGGACTGCTGCATTGACTGAGTGGGGCAAGGGGAGTTTTGTTTACAGACTTGCTTTAAACTAGTCAAGGGAAAAGCGTGTGGGACTGAAAGGTGATAAAGTGTAGAACCCAACTGGTACTAAACGAATGATGGTTGCATTGCACATATATAGATGTCTTGCTAAAATGGCACAGCATGAAGCCAGTCATTTATTTTTTAGCAGAAGCATATCTATTAATAGATAGAGTGTTACTTCAGTCTCTTCTTACATGTACATACACTTCTGGTATGTTTGCTTAAAAAGACCACACATGGAAAATTGCCAGAAACATTGTATTAACAAAGTCATGTTCATCTGTCTTTTGTCATAAGTAAATTTCAAAATTGGGTTTCATCAGCAACTCTGATGAAAAGAATTCTCTTTAGACTTGCAGATAATAGCTTCAATGCAATAAAAATAGTTTTGTAGTTTTCTACAATCACCAGTGTCCCCTAACTTCAAAACAAGAAACTCATGGCAACAATGATCTGCAAGATGCTGTATGAAACAAGGTGGAATGCTTTTCAGTGTGAAACACCTCCAAATGTTCTGATTTTCCTTTATGAACTTTGCATGTGACTTTGTCACATGCAAAAATGAGAATTGTCATGGAGATTTGAATATATATTAATTTTTAAACTTTAGTACATATAGAACATATAGAATATATATGCATAAAGTACATATACAACTTTGGCTGGAATCAGTAAATATAGAAAGGTAAACACTAGCTTATGTGTATCTATGAATTATATGGATTATCGTTTATATTGTTTTTGTAAGCAACTTTTACTATATGGAAAACCCTTAATTTGGATTCTTGCAGTTCTAGGCAGGTTCAAGATGCTGGTTAACCTTTGAAATGTATACTTACTTAGTGCTTAACAGAGAGAGATGACAAGGAAGTGCATTAAAGCCTCTCAAAACACAGGATCATCAATCTTCAAGTACCTTGGCCTCATGCAGTGTGCTGCTATCCAGGGTGCACAAGGCTTATCTACAGTCCATGGAAGCTTCACACATCCAGCCTCCTGCTTTTCAGATTCTCTGTGAAAATGTCAATTGAACATTACCAACTGTCTCTGCCTGCCTTTAATATCTCTTTAATAATTTAATAAGTTGTCTGACTCTGTGTGCTAAACTCATAACCTATCACAAGTTATTTTACTGACCTGATGGCTCTGGTTCTAGAATCTGTGTTTAAAACCTACTGTTCACACTTCATAATATTTTCTGTTTGATTACATGAGTATTTAAAAGTATAAACTTCTGATAATTAACATAGGTATAAGAGTGGGTTTAGATCTTCTAACTAGAAGTCCTTGAATTACCCTGATCTAAATTTGAAAGTACAGCATTCACAACTTTGACATTAAAGTTGTACATTTGGTGAATAATGTATGTACTTTTTGGAAAGTGAAATTAAAAATAAAATCAGTTGGTTAGCATTAGAGCCTCTTTGATGTCAGTCTTTTCTGGCATGCTATTAATAAAGGCTGTGATAAAATGTTTAAAGAGGTCTTGGTGCTTTATGGAATTAAAGAAGCTGCATTTTCTTATACTGTTTTTAAGTCTTTTTAAAAGAGCCTCAGTGAGCTGCCTTGTATGTTCAGTCAAACCCCCAATAACCTGCCTAGGGAGAGCCTGGGAGGAGTTTCCCCAAACACTGCTGACCATCAGCTGATTTTTTGCTACCTTTTAAAAAAATGCTGACTGTGATAGCTTCTGTAGCATTGCTTTTATAACTGTAGTAAAATTATGATATAAAACTGACTAAATTACAAATATCAATACAAAAATGCATTAAGTGACAAAATTTACAAGTTTCAGACACCAAAGGAAAGATTTTTGTAGTTGTGGAAGCACAACATTTCCACTGCACATGTGGTAACCCCAATAATCTGAAAATCGTAAAATGTCATTACTAAAATCAGTTAAGCTATTAAATCCAGGTTTAAATGATTTCTTTTTTCAATATCTAGGATGAAGATCGAACAGAGGAGGACAACAGCAGAGTTGAGCCTGTTGGACATGCAGACACTGGCTTGGAAAATGCTACGAATTTTTCCCTGGAGTAAGTTACTGGCAGAACATATTGTTTTAACGATGAGTATGAAGATTGAACATAGACTAGCAAAGTACTCAAAATAGTGTGAGTGATACTGCTCTTAAGAAAGTGGGGCAATCTTTTTTAGGTCATGTGTCATTTTGGTTTTAAACAATTGGGTTCATGGACCTTTTAAAACAGATTTTAAACAGTTTAAAAAAACTGTGTTAAAGATGAGCATTGGAAACTTGACATTTATAAGTGCTGATGCTACAGTAGATTTTCTGCCTCAAAGAAGATGCTTATTTGATGGAACTTTGAAAACTTGACAGAAGGGATAGGGTCAGTGCTAGTACAAATAGATCAACAGGCAAGAATTTCAAAGGGGAAAATCTTCATTCCTGTCACTAATTCACAGTCTACTGGGAAGATGCTTGTGGGGGGTCACACGTTGTATGGTCAAAAGCCTTATACTTTATGAATGGATCAAAACGGATGTTTTGTTAGCTGGTCCTAATTTAGAAACTCAGTTACACTAAATGATATTTTATTTCATCAAAAGATACAACAAGCTTGACCTTTTGCATTTCATTGCAAAGAACTGATCCATACCTTACTATGGAATTAATGAGCAAATATCTGTTCTGCTCTTAAATCATTTAAGTTGGTTAACTTAAATTTTAAATAAAAATAAGTCTTCTGTTCCTAATATTTTTGAATTAAGTTATGAATTAGGTGCAGAAGGTTTAAATATTAGATAAAGATCATGGTGACATCTATTAGGCAGTAGGTAGTGAGTTTTACTCAGTTCCATTTACAAAATCTGTTAATTGTAAATTCCAAATGCTGTTTCCTAAATAGAATTTGCAGAACTTCTGTCAAACTTAATGCTTCGTGGTGTTGCTTTTAAGTAACTTATTGACTTCTCCTCATATGCTACTTCTTTTATTTCCTGCTTTGATCTCATACTTGTTTGCATATTTGTTTGAAGCAGTTGGCCCAAACCTCTGAGAAAGTCAGGAATCCAAATTGAAACTATCTCTCTTTGGAAGTGATAATTTCCTTGTGTTTTCTGTTTTACAGAATTTAACATTTGAATTTGGGATGTATTTTTTTGAAAGAAAAAGTATAAGAAAAATGAGTGGAAAGACCTTAAATGGGCTTCTGAAAAGATGGAAAATGACTGTTCAAGCAGTAGAACAAGTTAAATCATGTGGAATGGATGTGAAAACTGAGGTTTTTGGGTTTGGGTTTGGTTGTTTTTGTTTTTTTTTTTTTTTAATTTAAGCTATGTTTCCACTTAGGCAATTCCAGGAATTACTCAGATTTTCGCTTGATGTCTTCCTCAACCCTTAATTTTCTGACTAAGCTAATGGCAAAGTCAGAAAAAAGCTGATCATAGCGAACCACAGGCCTACCAATGGCAAAAGATGTCTTTTAGAGTTCCTTTTGGAGGTCGAAGACATTGCTTGATTCCTGTGAGCTGCTTTGCACCTGTCAGTGAAAGCTTAGCCTTAATGTACAGTGAGAAGGACATGAAGTTAGCCTATACAAAAACTGTGACAGGGAACATTACCAAATGCTGTATTTCTGTCAGTCTGAAAACACTGGTCCATGTCTGAAGACTAACAGGTTTTTGACTGAAGTCTCTCAGCTCTCCTGTTGTTGCATTACTTCCTTGAGCTAACAGTGACAGACCTTCCATTTGCATTGTATAAAAAGCAAGGTAAAAATTCAGACATCAGTTGAGGCATACAACGAATGTAAAGGCTACCTTAAAAATATATTTAAAAAAATTAATGTGGAAGAAATGTAAACCAAACTGTAACACAGGATTTTTGTTGATTTCCCAACCGTACGTGGTCTGGTTATTCTCAGACTCCAGATTAAGAGCTGTAAGCTTTCCTGATGGGCCCCCATATGATCAAGAGCTTATTGAAGGAAGTAGAAAATCTTTTACTGCCATCACAGGGCATTGGTCTTGCTCTTTGCTCCATTTGGAGATTAAATTTGATTTGTACGCTTATGAGGAATAAGCTGTGTCTGCGTATATATAAATAAATAAATAAATAAATATAAATATATATATATATAGCCAGGAAATATGGAAAAAGTATGTAACACTAGAGAGAGGCATAAGCCACAAATTTAGATTGTGGCTTCCGTTCAGGTCTCTCACTTCCAGTTTTACTGAGAGGTTCAGCCTTCATGTATTATTTTCTCATTTGTGTATTTATAGCTCTTTATGGTTCATGAGCTATATTCCACCTTTCCAGATGTGGGCATGTTTCAAACACATTAATAGATTTGGTCTCAATCTATTTCTACAATTTCTTTCTGAACCTGTATTTTCCTCTTCCGCTTTTTCCCCTCACTACAGCAAAAAAGTATAATTTGAAACTAGATGCATGGTTGCTTCAGGGGACATCTGGTTGGTTTTGAATGTTGTAGTTAAATCTTACTTTGGAAGCTTTGCCCAGTAAGGAAACACAGCAGTCTTCTAATAAAGAAAAGGAATTACAATAAAACAATGTGTTGCAAAACTGCAATAATTTAGCCAATTAGAAATTTAATAATTCTCATTTGATTATTTCATAGTTATGTGAAAGCTAATGTTAAGATTTAGCATCGGCTCTAAGATAAAAAATAAAATGTGCTAGTGCTATGATCAGCTTTTAGGCTTCTGAGGAAAAATTGTGTGTGGCATTTGGGGTATTTCTGCTCAGTGGTCCCAACAGTTAAATTTAAATTTAACTTTAGAATAAGAAAGAAATGAAGAAATCTGCATGCAATGATGATGAGACCTATTTTAATGTAGCAAACTAAGTTCACAAAAAAATTCTTTGGCTTGTGTTGGTTCTATTAATTGAACTATTTTTGATGATTGATCTCCTTTCATGCCATCAGATTAATCTTCAGGTATGTAGCATTCAACAATGCTTTCATCGCCATGACTTGATTTCTGCAATGGTTTCGTTTTTCTGTGTATGTTTGTGTGGGGTTTTTCGGTTCCTTCACGGTACATGTTCATATTCCCTCATTCGTCATTGTCTCACAGTGATATGGTAAAGCTCGTAGAAGTCTCCAATGACGGCGGGCCTTTGGGAATCCATGTAGTGCCTTTCAGTGCCCGAGGCGGAAGGTAACGTATCGTGTAGGATTTTAATTGAGTTGTAACTTGCTGTGTTTTATCTTGGTTGTGTTAATTTTTGTATTGTGTGCCTTTGCCTTCAGTAGAGTATTGTCTGTTTTTCAAAAGGCAGTCTCATTGATTAAGACAGGAAAAAATGCAAGTTTACTGTCTCTGTGCTTATAATGGACTCTATAATTCAAAGGCCCTGCTTAAAAAGAGTTAGAACTGTGTCGTTTTAATAGAGATTCTATTGTAATCTCAGGGGAAGTTTAAGGATAAAGACATTTCCTTTTGGACTCTTAAAAATTATGAACTTCTGCCTTAATTCAAGTGGATATTTATGCAACGTTTCCTTGCTGTTTTGAACCACAAGTTTCCAAATAACAGCAGGAGTCTAAACTAGAGGCATCCTACGTCCGTGCTTGATAAGAGTGGGAGAGAAAACAATCACCGTGCTTTTGAAATTTCATGTGTCCCATCTGTTGGGGTTAAAATGAAGTAGCAAAACCAGTTGAAACATTCTGGTTTTGGGAAAGGTGAAGCTGTTTTACTGTATGATAGGCTGAAACTCCTGAAGTTGGATTGTTTACAAAGAAAAAAAGTGTAAAGAAAGTCCTTTACCTTAAAAAATATGATGTGGTGGATGTTATTAATAGAATATATAATCTCTAATGCTTCCTTTACTAAAGTAGAGTTTTACCATTTAGGGTTATTAACAATCTCAGAAAAATAACTAAACGTTTGTAGTAATTGGTGGTGGATGTTTTTTATTATCTTGAAAAATCATAATTCTTCAACAATATATGCAAATTTTATTTTTGTTGCGTATTCTAAGTATACACTGTTTTTTACCTCTTTAAGGAAAAGGGGAACAAATACACATGTTAAAAGTAATCTTTCATTAGACATGAAGGGGTGTTATGTTCTCACATCTGTCATCCCAGCAGTAATTTCAGTTTTATAATCAAGAGCAAACCTGACTTGCTATACAAGTATGTTTCTCAAATAATAATATCCTACTTTAAAAAAGGCTTTAGTATTTTAGGTATTTTTCCTTCTATACCAAATACCTTCATAGGATTTTAAACACAGTACAAGAGCTTTATTTGCAGTTTTTACTTTAAACCCAATGCTTTCATAGTCTGACATGTATTACAAGAAAATGTAATTTTATTTTTACTTTAAGGCTACTTTCTCTGGGGACTACAAGTATTAAGAGCAAACTTCCATGAAGTGATAAATTCTTCTCTTCATAATCTGAAATTCAGTAAATTCAGTGTGGGGATGGAAAGGGCATAAGTGAACAGTACTTCAAACATACTCAGAAGTAAATCCCATAGAGTTAGAAATGGTTGAAATGTTCACACAGTTATCTGGGATTTAGAGAGTGTCAAGGCCAAGGAAAAGACCGGTTTAAGATCATTGACTGCCTTCTAAGTACTTATTTAATAAAACTGATGTTAAAATATGTATTTTGACACTTTGAATAAGAATTTTAACTCAAGTAGAATTCAATTCCAGGCTGTTTGTGTGGTTGTCAAGTCTGAAACTTGTTTATACATAATGAGAGCATGTTAAATGAAAAAACCGTAAACACAGAAATAAAATATCTCACTTCTTTTTAAAGGATGCTAACGATGCCATGCGTAATTATATGATAAAGTTTTATTACAGGGAATTCAATCTGAAATATAGATGGTTAGAATCAGGACATACTGGAGAAGTAAATTCTGTTACAAGGAAAATCATTTTTTTAATAAAACGCATCCCCTTTTTCTTCATAATACTAGAACTCACTTCATAGAAAAATGGGTGTACATGTAATTGCCACATGAATTTTTTCGACCCTCCACAGAATAATCTGGTGGAGAGAGGAGACATTTTGTTCCATTTCTCAAAAGTGTAGAAAAGCAAAGTTGGGAAGGATTTCCAATATTTCCAAAACATTTCTCCTGTGCTCTCTTTATTCCAGTGAAAGAAAAGTAGAGTTCATGGCTTGGGATTGATTTTAAGCACTTGGGTTGTTCTGCTGCTTTGCTGTCTGCATGCCCACACCTCTGCATGCTTTCAATGAGGACAAAGGCATTTTCTCCAGCTGCTTGCAGTGTGGGCAGGCAAAAGAACACACCCATCTTCAGGTTTGAAGCCGTTGGTAGGGGTTTTGGTTTCTTTTTTTCTCCCCCTCCTGGTTCCCCACTTCTTTTGAGCGGATAAGACACACTTGGTTCTCCTTTTGATAGATTCAGAGGGAGAGCATATGCAGGGCAGGGATATGCTGCCTACATGTTTCTCACTCTGGCACATGGCTGCTCTTTGTTCCTCCTCTGGCTGCAAAGCATAAGGCTCCCTGCTACAATCAACTAACTTACTGGAGCAGGGGATCTGCTCATTAGGAACCTAAATATACAAAACCAAACACAGGACTCAGTAAAGACTTTGAGGGATGTCCAGAAAGAAAAGATCTAATATGTCATTGAGATTAGTCCATTATCCCAATATTGTTTTTTATTTGCTTGCTGTTGAATTCCAGTTATGCTGTGTTTTCAGTTATTTTTCTTGCAGTTCCTTTCTTTTGCTTTTAAAAATGTTACTCAGTAGGCAATGGTTATTAAATCAATAACTTTAAAAAGAGAAAAAATATAAAAACATAGTATGCAATTCACCTTTTTTTCCCTCTATGCAATAAGCAGGGGCCTTCTCTCACCAAAGAATCCTCCCCCGCCAAGGAAACACTTCAAAGCTCTCAAAATTATGTACCATAACTATGTCCTTTATTTATATTGAGAAAATGTTTTACTTTTTCATGTTTTTTTGAGGGTTTAGCGTAAGAATCTCTTCAGCATTGGCTTTTGATCTTGAACAAAATCTGTAAGGGTCTCTGCCTCATCTATACAGATGCTACCAATTATTTCTGTTCCCAGTAAAAGTGAGACTTTTTAAAAAATAAAAAAAAATAGCTCTGTATTTCTCTGGGAAAAGTACTATTGATTTGTAAAGATATGATAAAACTTTCTTCTATGGATATGTTTCCTTATTATCCTTCTGTTTTGCCTCAGTCCATTATTGCCCATTTTGATTATATGTTTTTGTTTAACGGAGTTTGTTCACCTTATCAAAAGGGAGAGAGGGTATACATGTTCATCACCTTATGGTTGTGCATTTTTCGGGATTAAAGTTTTGTTTGCAAACCTGCTTGAACATTTTTGTAATGGCATAGATGCAGTGCTAAGCAGAATCAGAGGCGTGAAAATGAAAGCAGAAGGAAGGACAGAATAGGAGAGAAACGAGAAAGTGTTTAGATAAGAGTAGAACAAAGAGGAAATGAATGATAGGAAAGCATAAAAGAAAAGAAAATTCTAAATCTGTGCAAAATTGCCTTTAGCACCAATCCTTCCTTCTTATTAGGTGCTCAGAGATGAGAGCAAACACTCAGTCCCTTAAGAATAGCATCTCAGCAATCCTGGCTGATGTGGAATGATATGCTGATGTTTAAATAGGGATGCATCGAGTTCTCTGCAAGCTCAACAGTAATTATAGCATAATTTACCATTATATGACCTCTTCTACTTTTAAGTCTTTGAAATCTTCTCAAGCTCTATACCCTAGCTGCTCTTCTGAAATCCTGCCATGTCTGTCTCTGGAAGGAGATTCAACTGACGCAAGGCATATATGGGATAACATCAGAAATGTCTGTGAATAATGATATGGAAGTTATAATCCCATAGTCCCAAGACTAGTCTGAAGTCTACTTAGTAAAACAGAACAGAAAAGGATTTGGATATTCACCTGAAAACCTCACAATGAACATCCATTAATCAGTATCAGGCATGTTACTTTGATACAGAGAAGTAGGTACAGCTCTGCCAGCTGTTCTTGCTATTGACGTATGCCACAAAATCCATGACACACCGTACATCTAAAACTTGGCAGCTAAAAATATTTAATCTGGCTTTTTGTTTTATATCCTAAATGTCTTAAAAATGTTAGGAAGTCTCAGAAGAATGGAAAAAAAGAGGCTGATTTTTTTCAGTTTAAATGATGAATTTAACAGATTTTATTTAAAAAGAGAGATAAATCTCAAATGAAGGTAGACATTGAAACATGCACAGATTCTTGCTAGAAGATGTTTCATACTTTTTCTATTCTGTAGGTTGGGTTTTTCTGTGTTTTTTTCTTTTAGTGAAATTGTGCTTCATTTTCTGGAGTTTATTAATCACTTAATGTATCACTGTAAAAATTTTAATCTTTTACTCAAGATACAAAGAAAATGAAAGTGATATCTAATGGCCCTTGTCTATGTGGAGAGTCCATAATACTGCTTTCAAGGTGCCTCTCTAACGATCATATTCTGTTTGATCAACTAGGAGGTATCTGCTGCCTGCCTCTCCATTTATTCCTCTCTGCATTTCCAGCCTTTTAAGTCTCAAAGGTAGCCATGATTTTCAAAAACATATGTATGAGGAAAAAATTCTCTGTGGTGTGAATGTACCATTCCTTCACTCTTGTCTGAATTCAAGATATCTCTGATGTCAGCCTTTAAAAAGTTTTATAAGCTTAATTTGAAGTATTACTCAAACTAAAAGGCTGAGGAGTAGTTACTGAAGATTGGAAATTGGTTCTGAACTTCAGGTATGAAATCTGATAAAGTTATTTTAGTGCCTCCACAGTAGCTCTGTGACGTCAATATTGGACAAAGGAGTTTATGTCCAATTTAGCCTTGAGTAGCCATGATAATTTAACCTGAACAAACAAGCTAATTTGCCTACTCTGACCTGTGAATCTAGGAAATTTATACTGTGTTTATGTTCTTGTAGAAATTCTCAGAGATCTTTCATTCCATGAAGCTGCTACACATCAGCTTTTCAATCAATCCTTATTTTTGTCACTTAATCTAGTTTTTGTCTTTTCATGTTAGAGATTTTACGTAAACATCTAAATTGGTTATTTTCTGTTCTGTCTGATTACATTACAGTTGGCTTGCAGGTAATAGGTAAATAACTTCAGTGAGTACGTACAATGGGCTGTGATGGTCAAATCATATTCTAGATGCTAAATGTCAGTTTTTATTTTTACTTACACTGTCAGTTTTTATTAAGACAAATTATCATCATTTCCATACATCTGGATGGCATGTGGGGAGTTCACATTTCAAGAACTACCCTGACTAACTCAGGCAATTTAGATGTCAATAAAACATTCACTGCTTATTTCTAGTTTTATCATTGGTTGTAATTTATACTGAGAAGTGAAATGTTAACACATGTAGCTGAGTTTATTTTAGTAGTATAATTAGAGTAATGAACCTTGTGAAAATACAGTGGTGCAAATACTAATATAATCTCAGCTGCTTACATTCCCAATTAGGTATTTAAAACAAATACAAAGACTGAACTCTTTGCTTTGGCACTGTTTCCCTTCTGTCCCTGTGTCAGCTAATGTTAGTCTAAAACAGCGCAGGTACCAAATTTCCACTTATAATTATTGTTTCAACGGGATTGTAGAGTTGCAGAGTGTTTTGCAAAGGTTTACATGATATTTAATCTCATTCTTGAAAATGTTAGAGTTTAAAATATTTATAATGGAAGAATTTTTGTTAGAAACCATGTTGACTTACTTTAACTGGGCAAGATTAAACAAATTCAAATACATCCATACATTTGTATGCTACATGGTTGTGCTTAAAAAAAATATACACTGACTTTTGTACTTTATACTAGATGAGTTTACAGGCTTTCAAAATTTATGTCTTCCTAATGTAGGAAACATAATATTGAAGCCGTAATAGAGATACATCTCCACTTGCCAGGATTAATGATGGTGGTATATAGCAGGGAAAATAATCCAATTAGTCTTTAGATTATTGCATATTTGCAATATCAGGTCTACTCTGTTTATCTCTAGTTAGTGCAACAACAAACATGAATTCCCATAATGCCTTTTTTTAGAGTCATATTCTTACATCTAACCATAATATGCTGAAAAAATGCTGTAGGAAATTGGTAGGCTTCTGTTACTAAAGTATTAAGGAACATTCATTTTCTGCAAGTTCTAGTAGAGTTTCCTCTGCTATGCAGAATCTCATTCTGGAAATTGTTTCTGGAACTGTGTCTAAACGGATCTTTTGCCCCATGTCTTTATATAAAAATTAAATAAATGAAAAGGCACTGTGAGGATCCTGGTTTTAGGTTTGACTCAGGCTGTTCATCCAGCCTTGAATCTGTTCTCAGTGACTTTAGCTTTATACGCCTTGGTTAACCTAGCTCTAACATTTGTTAAAAAGCAAAATCCTCATGAGGACCATATGCTGAGTCTGAGATGAGCAGTCTTGCATTAGCAGAATTTGTAGCCTTTGTCTAATGAGATTATTTACAATTTTAACTGGTAGTTTGCTTATCTGTTACATTATTTTACTATTGATTAGGATTAGTAACATTTTTGCTAGATTTGAGAGCTTAGGTGAAGCACATTTAAGAAATTACAAACCATGCATAAACACGCATCTTGCAATAATAATTTAATATAACTTTGGAATGTGAAACAGTATAAAACAACATTTCAAGAAAAATGCTATGTCAAAACTATTGATAGAGCAATTATTTTGTAATCATAAGTATGTGGAGACATCGGGATGAAAAATCTGTATTATTTTGTATAGTATACTATATTTGTATTAACTTAGATTGTTGTACTTTGTGTAGATATTGTTTTTGATATTTTGATATTTTTTATATTTAACCATATAAACCAAACACCTGTTGTCATTACTATGTATGCTCTTGTGCAAGCATTGCATGCACATCCAAATTCTAAATTGTCTTTGAGCGTTACAGACGAGTACAACTGCATCAAAAAGCTGTTGGGCATCAAGTGAAAGAAAAGAAGGCATAATTCTTTCATCTCCTCCTCAAATATTTTGGTGGTTTTCTCTTTTGTGTAGCATTCCCAATTTTATATTTGATTGCCTTTCTCCTCCCCATTTAGAGGTATCCTCTTCAGTATCTTCCCTTTGTGGCTCAAAGACAATCACCTCAGAGAAATTCATCAACTCACAAGTGAAAAAGTCATGAACTTGTTTTCTAACCCACCAGGGTTCTATGTATCAAAAATATAATTCTGATAAAAATAATGTGGTGAAATCATACAAGTATTTTTCATTTTTGTCATTAATATTCATAACTGTTACTTCAGTTCTTTCTGCAACTATCAAACAATCTATAATTTCTTTATGGAACAGTCTTAAAAATCCAATACTGTTTTCAAAGCTTATTTTAGTGAACAGAATGAAAAAAGGGATTTAATAAATATTTAAAAATTTGTTTTGTTTTGCTTCCTGTGACATCATACCTTCATAATTATCAGAAAATTTTTGTACAATAAATGGAGCACAACACTGTCATTAAGTTAGTGTGCCCCTGTTGTGAACTTCTAGAATTTTTTGTCATGGAAACTATTAGAGTATTGTGGGAAAGGCAAAGAGAAAACCACTTAAAATATCTAGATAATACAAGGGGTTTTGCTGCTTTGGTGATCAGGAAAAAATGCAAGTAAGGAAGAATTGGTTTTGCTTCAGAAAATTTGGGAAAATTTAGTTTGCTTTTCGTTAAATCATTTTCCTTTTTAATGGGAGATGCTGGGTTGTTGGAAGGAATCTACAAATGGTAGAACTTTCCAAACACAAAGAATATCAACTTGTGATGGGGAGGCATAGGACTAGATTCAAACTAGTACTGATTGTGTTTTTTCAGATTTTTTTTTTTATTTTCAGAAATGCATGTATTTTAGAGAAATCATTCTTTATCTTTATGGAATTCTCCTGTTCTTGTGCTCAGCAGTGTTACTGCAAAGAGACAGATAGCTAATTGCAGCAGCTGACCTGAACTCAAGTCCAGTCACAGTTAGTATCACTTACTGTACTCAAAAAGTCCATTAGGAACCAAATGAGAGTGGAACAAGTTTTGCCTCTGATGGGACCCCAGATGGGTCAAAGGTGCAATTCATTAGGTTTTTGCAAAACACTTCCTATCAGTTGAAAATGGAATAGTATGACTTAAATGTTAATGTCTGACTCAAGCTTCATTTGAGGATTTGTTTTGTCAGAATGCTTTGTGTTGTTTTTCTCCTCACAGTCTGTTTACATGTTTAGATCCTTTCAACATCATATCTTAATGTCTCTAGGTGGTTCCAAAGTGGAAATACTACTAGGATCGTTTCTCTTACTCTTCATCTGCCTTGTAGGAGAAAATGTATGACTGTTCTGTAAAATAAATGTCTCATTTGCATATGTTGGTGATAAATTGGTAAATGAAGAATTTAAAGTGGAAGAAATAAGTTAAGTTAATTTTGCTTTTCTGACCTGTTTTATTAAGTGCTCAAGTGCATATATAACTTTTGAGCACATGAGGACTCCTTTTAAACATTGTCGACTGCTCATTTACTTTGAGGTATGTGTGAACTGAAGTTCTGTGATGACTGAAAGTTTTTTTGCTAAAAGACGTATGTGATCTTGCAATTCCTGCTACGTGACCAAGTGTTTTCCACGCCATGCCTTGAAATGACTTCTGAAAAAGTAATGTTGTTGACTTGGATCATGTGAATTTGGCCCATTGATACATCTTGTGGGATTTCAATGCAGAGCTGATCTTTAAAAAATAGTGCAGTGTTGATGCAAGAATAATCCTGAAGATTGAGTCCTTCAAACCTAGAGTTCAGGTATAGAAACATCACTGACTTTTCATGCTATCCTGACAGTACCTGTGAAATCCATTCTTCAAGATCCATTTCATAATTTCAGGTTGAATATTTTTTACCTTTTCTCTGTAAGAATGTCCTTAAGATGACACCATGGGTGAGCACTAGACTGAGGTGACTAATTCATTGCACAGAAGCTATCAAATGGAAATTATCTTCAGTTAAATAATTTTTTAAGATGCTGAATTAAAAAATTACATTTAAGTTTTTAATTTTCTCTTTGCTGTTTATTAAAAAAAGTTAAGATTTAAAAATAAGAGGATTTGGTTTGCATGACAGTCCTGAATTCTCTATCCATTCGTTCATTATAGGCTGCATATTATGTGAGATGACCCCATGTTTCACTTGCACAGAAGGAGTAGTGATGGCTGTGGTATTCTCTGCTAATTCAGAAATTCATATTTTAAGTTGAACCTGTTTAACTTCAGTTAACTAGCAGAAAAAATGCCATCTCTCAGATGTGTGGTGGTTCTTGGAGCTTTTACTGCTCAGAAATCTTGGCCTTATGCAAGAACGGATGTGCTATCATCACACTGCCTGTTCGTTCTTACTTTTGACATGCTTGATTCACCTAGGCTTTTTGTTTTATGGAAAAGGGATAATAATTCAGGTAATGCTTATAAGTTATTTGAAACTACGGTATCCTACTTCAAGGTAAGATGGTTTAAAATATAGTTTCTGTAATGATTATGATAAAATATTTAATCAGTAGGATATTCTATGTTGCAAATTTTTCCAACAGTAATCATTTGTAATCTTAATGTTCCAGAACCCTGGGACTGCTGGTGAAGCGATTGGAGAAGGGTGGAAAAGCTGAACAAGAAAACCTTTTTCGTGAGAATGATTGTATTGTCAGGATTAACGATGGAGACCTTCGGAATAGGAGATTTGAACAGTAAGTGTTCTTACTACACGTTACATTGCATTATTTGATCTTTAACACTGCACCTTGCAGTAATTTGAGGAAAGTAAGAGAAAAATCTTTAAGTTTGCCTTTCTAATAAAGAAAAGATACACTAAGGGACATTAGTGACTTATATTTAGTCAGACTGAAAAAATTAAGGACAATTATTGCCATTAGAGTATACGCAATTCTCATTTGATTGGTTTTTGTACATCATAGATTTTTTTCTTACACTGGTAAACAGTTTATCCTGAAATTCCCATATGAATTTTGCTCTTATACTTGCAATGCATCGTGTTCAATATAAGCAGACAGCACAGAGGCTGTATTTTTAACATTTTAAAAACATGTGTGGTTTTGTGTGTGTGAGAACTGTAGGTGCAATGTGCAGAAACTTCTTGGAGAAGTCTGAGAGATAAATATTTGCTCCATTGTTGTCTGGTCTTGGTAGAATCCTGAAATGGTGAATCAGAAAGATGAAAGACTTTTAAGAATGAAATTAGATTGTAGTTCACACACAGATAATTGAAAGAAAAAAAAAGAGGTATGCACAAAATGAGTAATTTCAAACATAATATTGTTCTGAAATCCATAACATGTTGAGGACCAAAGGAATATCATTTGTTCTGATCGTTTTGTACTTAGTGTGTATTTGAAATGTGTTTTTAATTTCTTTGACTCTAACCTGAATTGGAACATAACCCTGTCCCATATGGTTGAAAGCAGCTTGTCTCTGATTGTTTTATGGTTATGAATCACAATTTGTAAAGTCTGTGAAGAGACTCGTTGACTTTGTATACTTTGGATCATGACCTAGAGCCCGATGTCTGTCTGTACAGGATTTGAGCATTTTTTCTCTACAGGATTGAGCATTTTTTTTTCCTATTTCTTAATATTGTATTCTGAAAGACTACTGACTTACAAAAATTAAAGTGTAAACTTAACCTAGTTGCAAGACTGCATATAATCACCAAATTATGGAATACATAATTTTTTATAAAGTATAATTTTCATTCTAGTAATTCTGTTGTCACTGTGATTACTGTTATCACAATTATTGCAATTAGCAAAGTTCAAAACAAAAGGCACTGCGGTCCTGCTATAGAACTGTCTGCATTTCAAGACTGTGGTTGAAATTTTCGCTATTCTGAGTTCAGTATTTGCTATGTTAGTTGTTAAGCATGTTTAACCCTTGTGTTGCCCTAAAGCAATAAACCTTAGTGAAAAGCAGACCAAATAGACTAGTGAACAGATTCAAGCTTTATGGTTTATGCTTGAGTGCAACGTGTCTGTCAGCTCGTGTTGCTTAATTAACATTAGTAATTATGCTTATAATGCCTTGTAGCCTGCCAGTCCTAATTTGCTAATTTTCTGTTCATTTTGAAACCTAGAGCACAGCATATGTTTCGCCAAGCCATGCGTACGCCGTTCATTTGGTTCCACGTGGTCCCTGCGGCAAATAAAGAGCAGTACGAACAGTTGTCCCAAAGCGAGAAGAACATGTACTACTCCAGCCGGTTCAGCCCCGATTCCCAGTATGCTGATGGGAAAAGTATTAACAATTCTGGACTTCACACATTACAAAGAATGTCTCGAGCGGGTAACCAGTCCGATCAGACAGACTCCTACTCGCAGCTACCTCATAGTGTGAATTCATCAGGGAAACCACCCTCTGGCCTGGTACCATCACCTCAGAAAGTTCTCACCTCCACTGCAAACAGTGGGTATAACACCAAAAAAATAGGGAAGAGGCTCAGTATACAGCTAAGAAAAGGTAAGGCACTAGTGCACTCCTCACATAGCATGAGGTATGTGTGTGTAGTGCATGCATGTGTACCCAGTGCCATTGTGTTGGGCAGGATGGCTGACAGGAGCACGGGGGATGCAATGGGTTGATTTTGGAAGCCAAGGCACTGAGTTGTCCTTGATAGCAGGCCCAGGAGTCCCACCCTGCATTCTGTGTGTGAAGTGTGTTTGCAAAAGGCCATTTTGAGGAGTGCTTTAACATTGTTTTCTGTCTCTCAGCTAATAAGGAAATGCAGTAAGAGCCTCAAATTCTGTTGGCCAAGACCCAGGGAGTGGTGAATTATTTAATATAAAAAACTAAGCTAAAATGGCCCATATTCTGTACTTTGCAGTTATAATGACTTTTTAAATTGAGTAACTCCTTTTGCCTTTGTATTTTAAGACTGTTTTTGATCCAGTTGGTAAATTGAACTTTCTAATTTCCAGTTAAACCTTTTCTTTATTCCACTGAGATGTGAAAACCTCTGGTTGAGATGTAATGTGATATTTCCTATCTTGGCCCTTATGCTAATGTAATTTGAATGGGGGTAAGAGACTATTTAAAGTGGTTTGTGCTTATCTCAACATTAGTGTTATATGTGCACATGTAGATGCATTGGTACATCCGTGGAATTTTTATGATGTGAGAAAATTTGGTATTTTTGTGTAGTTACCGTCTAGATGCTTTTAAGATATTTTGAACTATATAAAAAGATATTTATATGCAAGTATTTCTTAGCTCTTGGGAAATGATTTTTGTAAAGGATTATAGATACTGTAAGCTTTATGATATTAAAATGAGTGTGCTTAATGTTAGATATAGCAGCAAGAATAGGGTTTACATTACACAACAAAAAGTTTACCCATATGACAGTATTCTCCATGAACTCAGAGTATATTCCCCTTAGGATATTATAAGTGCTAATATTAATAACATTTATTAATTAATGTTTTTATTGAAAGTCATTGAAGACAATGCATTGAACAGTAGAGATTTTACAGTTTTACAGGTACCAGGTTACTTGTCAAATTATCATTCTGCTTTCCTTTCTTTGAACTTCACATGAACCACCAGATTGCTTCTTTCTGGTTGCTGAATTTTAAGCTCTACAAACTTGGATGACATAAGGTTGAGTTGACAGTTTGCTTCTGTTGTTGATGCTCCTTCAAGAATTTCTTTAGGCCATCAGCTCAGATCAGCCTTCTTGGAAAAACTTATTGTTACTGGTTGAGTAAGGAATGGGTGTGCTTATAAATATCCTCTCAGTCACTACAGTGATTTTTATCTTTTTTTATTTGTGTCTGTGGAAGCCTGTAGAAATATTACTCGGATAGTACATTAAAGAATTCATAGCCAGGAGTAGAAATAAACCTTTCATATAATTTAAAAGCACAAATAAATGAATATAGAATATGAGACCACAATATTTTTGCATGAAACAAATATGATGTTGTAGCTGCTCATAAGATACAAGAATATAATTTTGGTGTGTTATGGATTTTTCAGCTGTGATATGTTGTTATATTTTGGTCATCTTGCACTGGATACTGTTTCATAAATACTCCACCCAAGGCTATAACGTAATTTATCCTTGCTGGCACCAATATATTAGATGGGTTTGGAGTAAAGGAGATGCATGTTGATGAAAAATGATCCCTAAGATACTTTAACATCTAGTTCATACTGGAGAAGTTTGATGGCTCTTGCACTAGTAAAAGCTTTGCAATCCATATCTAGAATATATTTCAGAAGTTTAAAGGGGGTATTTGTTCCTAACAGTCTGCTTATTTGAGAATACTGCTTATGATGAAATGGCACCTAGCTCAGATTATAGATAGAGATAGAACCTGCTTAGTGTACTGTGTTTTATGCACAGCAAAATTAAAGAAAAATGTGCATGAGGAAGGATGACTTTTTATCATAGCTGTCTTTCATTTGTTAATATCCAGTATAGAAAGAGGTGTGTCCTCCCATTTTGACTTTCATTCAGTCACTCTTGAGAACGTACATGTGGAGCAACAATGCAGCAAAACACTTAGGGATGCCTCCAAGCAGTTTGTTGTAAATATGAGTGCAATGGGGACGCTGATTGCCTTTGATGATTATTTCTAATGAAGGATGTTGTAATAATACAGGCTCTATAGATATTTAACAAATGTGCTTATTTGTAGCTGACAGGCAGCAATTATTTCACCAATCACCATCATTACTTTAAAAACTGCATTAAGGCACACAGGCATACAAGATGTTGTCTTTAAATTCACTTTTGATTTAACCTGTACGTTCTGATTACAGATGTAGTATATGAGAATTGATTCATTTTCAGTACAGGCAGACCTTCTTTATTACAGCTGTGTTTCTTTATATTGCATGAGCTTTATTATATAGGATGACATGCTAAGATAACCCTACAGTATGTGCTTCTGTAATTATGATTTCTTAATATTTATTGCTGTTTTGGCATTTTAAAATAACCTGAACTTTCATAGGATTTAGCTGTTTAATAAAGTCAGAAGAGAAGGTCAGTCATATGTTTCAGTCAATGCAGAATGTTTGTTGGCTTTTCTAAATGAAAATGGATATCTGTTTATCTTGCCTTAAAGGTCAGGGCCTGAACTTTTAGCATATAGATGTAGGGGTTATTGCTGATATTCTAATGCCATTAAGGCTGTATAACAGTCTAGCTTAATAGCTCACACAAATTAAGATAGTGCAAGACATGACAGTGAGCCTATGTTTATATATATTTTGGTGTAAACTGATACACAGGAAGTATAAATAAATAAAAATAGTTCTTTGCAGCTAATGAATAAAGAAAATAAGACCACGGATATAACACTAAGAGTGTTAGGACAAACTTTGACCTCGTATACACCAGGATACCCCCAGAGTCTTTATTCTTTGGTTGCAAGGCTTTGAGCCAATGCAACTGAGAGGAATTTAGTCCAACCCTTATAAATAATGAATAAGCAATTATACAGCAAATGAGTCTAAGGCTCAGTCTTTGAGCACTTAGTAACTCACAGCATTTAGCCTGATACTCACTAAAGCATTCAAAAGACTTTTCCACTGGACATTGTGTTACTCAGATTTCATATATACTGGTTTTGACACTGCTGTACTAAGACAAGCCTGAAGTACTCAATCTGTAAATTAACTTCATCTTACCTGATTGGCCTTAAGTACAATGCTCATTGCATCATATAATTTCTATCTATAACTACATATTTGTCTAGATAAATTAAATATCTAATTCTTTAAGTAAAATGTCAAAACTGAGCTCACATTATTTCAGTTGGTCCTAGTTCTACCAAATATTTTACTACATTTTTGTCTGAGGTTTTCAGTGAATCAGGACTTCAGTCCACATCTCCCCGCTTTCAGAGGGTGACTTAGCTACTTGCCCTGGGAATCACAATCATCTCTTCCTTTTTGGCCCAAAGAATATTTCTCTCTTGCAAAACAGAATAGCTTCCAGGGAAAGAACTGAGTGACAGGGCTATAGGATACCTTACAGCAGGAAAGCTGTAGCAATTACCAAGTTCATCACAGAAAGGATGTAGCAACTGTGTTCTAGGAAATGGTGAGTCCTGAAACGAAGGAGTCACCTCTGCTCACTGCAACAAAGAAAAATGCTTAAATTGTAGATTTGAGCAGGATTACAAGACTCTTTGCTCTTCAGAATTTGTTATTGGGTTCCTGTTTGGCTTGCTGGCCTTTCTGTGGTTAATAATGCTCCATCTTACACAGAGAGACGATCTGAAGCACTGCAAGTCCCACCAGGTGACTGGGCATTCAGTGCTATAACATGGTGACATTCATCCCTGCTGTGCCCAAATTCCTTTCTGCAAGAAGTCATTAGAGACAAAAATAAGATGCCATGGATAGTTTGGGAGTAAACTAATTTAAAATTGCATCGTTTGCTCTGGAGTAGAGCACATCTATGGACAATTACTAGTTTTACTTGGGTTTATATAGCACAATATACAAGAGAGGACCCTGAACTTGTCTGTAAGATATCCTGCATCATGTATCTGAAGTGTACAGATTTACATGCATTTTTCATCATACTCTCCTGTTTTCCCCACACAGTTTCTTGAGCCAGACTTTGAACTGACATTTTAAATTTTTGTTTAAAATTGCTTTTGAAGCGATATGTTCTCTTAGAATTCCTGTTCAGATGCAATAAGGGTGTTTGTCACTTTTGAAATGAAGCATGTCGATTCCTAAATTACCTCGATGACCTTGAGAAATGAGATTCAAAAGTAAGGCAAATAATTTTGGGTTTTATTAGTCACTGAAGAACCATAAAGTGCATCAGGTTTCATATTTCCATTTTTTAAAACCACTTCTGATCACTATTAGCAGGCGGTAGCAAAAAGGGAAAAGAATGTTTCTATTAGGTTGATCGAAGATCTTCTTGAGAGGTCTGAGCTTTGCTTGGAGAAAAAACCACGCTTGTTCCAAATCACTCAACTACATAAAAATGGACATGCAATTAGTCTTGATTGTGCATGTGGCTGCAGAAATTTTATAGACAGCTGAGCAGTCAGCCTTCTAAGCAGTCATTTGCATGAGTAGTTAGCCTGACTACTTGTGCACAAATTCAGAAAATATGGGGCTTAAACTAGGAGCAGTAAAATGGTCTTGGTTAGCTTAGTGAAGCCCCTTACAATAAGGAGAACATGTTTGCTGTTTGGCTCTTGCATGAGATTGAGTCCTTCATAAAAAACTGCTTTCCAACATAAACTACTAGGAAAATTATTTTGGTAGTTACCCCTCTGTACATGGATCTCCAGAAAGAGTCTCCTGTGAAAAAGCAGGAAGTTAAAATGCTTGGAAGGGCAATGTCTGCTCCAATTATTGTCAGAGGGCATTTGGCTCTTCTGCTTAATTTTATTGTAATGTTATCTCTCTCCTTTCATTAAGTGAGAATGCAGAGGTGATGCTTGCTTTTTGTATTGTATCCTGTCAGTGTTTCTATCTAGCAGCACGTTTTGCTACTGAGAATTCAGACCTGCAGTTGGTTCTGGGTGAGGAACGCACAACTTTTCATGCAGAATAGCCTTATGAAAACAGAAACATTATGCCAGACAGTCTTTCCACAATGAAGAGGGTTATCCCAGCATTAGTGAGAAATTAAGTACTTTGTCACTGGGAGATAAGAAAGTCTAGTAATAAAATTTTTTACATCCTGTCAGTTTATGATCAGATTGCTTCCAAGTAAAATGATGAAGTTCATTTTGAAAATATGTTTAGTTAAATTATATGAAAGGATCTCCTCTACCCCCTGCTTTAACTGCTACCAGAACTTTTTTCCTCCAAACCACCAACTGAAGCATCAAATCTGCCCCTTTTCTGTTTGTACAAAATAGTTCTTTTACTGTTGTAACTGCCCTTTTTATTCATATAAAACTACTTTGTCTTCAGCTCAGAGCTGGCTGAGCTCTTGAGAGTAATGCGACCTTTGAAGGCGTGTTCAGCATCATATTCAAGAAAAAAGGGGAGCTCTAACTTGTCGAGAGAGCTGCTGATTTATCAAAGAAGCCTAAGAATTTGAATTACACAAATTAGTGGGTAATTTTTAAATGTTATTATCTCTCAGTGTAATTTGATCGTTGTCTGAGATGACAGCTATAGAGGGAGGAAAATGTTTTCTACCCTTTCTAAAATCTACCCTTTTTAAAATCTTTAAGATATTAAAGTGAACATAGCTGAAATAACCTAAACATTGCAAAGTAAAGTTTTGTGTAAGATGACGCCTGTATTTTCAAAAATATGGAAATTTCTTCTATTTTCTACTCATGTTGTGGTTCTGCCTGTATGTGTGTCCAGTCTCTCCTGTATTACTAGTATAAATCAGAAATATCAGAGAAGCATACAGTGTGTTTGCACATTTCCCTCATAATTATAATGCTGTTTTACAACCTAAGAACTGAAAACACTCTAGCAGCAGGAAGATATTAAGATCTTATATGCATTTCTATCAACAGGAGAATGGAAATATATGGAGTAGAAATAACTAAATCAGTTGTGTGTATAAAAAGAAAAAAAAATTTAAAATCAATTCAATCACAGAAGTTGTATTTATTTTTGGCCTCGGTTGGATGTATCCATTTATTTCCCAGTCTTGTGAGCATCTAATTTATCTACAATAAGCATAGGAGCTTATGAAGCTGTATCCTACAGCTTAGAGCAGCTATGGTGCATGAATAGCAGATTGAATCAGAGAGAAGGTAAAAGGAAAATAGCACCCAAAAGCTGCCTCATGCAAAGCTGCACAGAGCAGCATAGTAAAACATGCCCCAGTTGAGGGCCTTCTTTCCACAGAAACAGGTAATTAGAATTTTCTTCTGCTAATGTCTGGCTTCAGTGTGGATTTGTGGTATTCTGGAGGCTTTGGTAAAGGCTTTCTGGAGATTTGACAACAGAAAATGCCACAGTCCAAATTTATATCCTGTGTGCATTTGTAATGTGAATGTTTCAACTTCTGTTTTTTCCATGGGGGTTTGAAGTGGAGTGTGTGAACCAGACATCTGTAATGATGCTGTAATCAGGCTATGGGGATTAAGCTTATTAATAATGAAATATTGTCCTGGGAGTGCGTTCCTGTTCAGATATTACTTTAGAAATTTTAGCAGACAAAACCCGTACTCAAAGAGCAATATTCAACACAGATCCTTATAATGAGAAAAAGATAAATTCCATAAAAATGTGAGATGTGCCTTAAAAAATCCTTATACAGATCATCTTCTATGTTGCTGGGATTTAAAGAGCTCTATGAATGTTTGAAGCATCATTAAAATTGTGAGGTCTCCTAAGTAAAAAATGGGTGTTATGAGATCTAATATCTTTTTTTCTTCTCTGTGTAACAGCACTGATAAATTTTATATTGGCCTGAAAGTGGATGAAGACTTTCAAATTCAAATGTCAGCTATCTCAAATGCTGCAGAAGGAAGGGAAGTTGTCTCATGATAGTTAGCCTAGACAAACTGATCCAAATTTCCTGAACAATAAGAACTACATGCCCTTACTGTGTATACTGGAGTACTTAGTTATGTTCAAGATGAAGATTTTAAAAGATTATATCATGCCCAGCCCTGTCACCTGTGTCAGTTTACTTCTTAACATGATTACCATCTTGATAGTAAAACATAATGTACTAAATTTTAATCAAATATAATTGTACAGATTTCAGAAACCTGTAGGTAGACTAGTGGTGACTATATTTGACTCCTGTTTTCTTTTCATGTGTGAATATTAACCTGCTCAATAAAGTAGACTTAACAAATGAACATGGGGAACAGTAAGACAGAAATTAATTCAGGCTTCAGCGTTACAGTGAGTTGACCCTGGATGGACACCAGGTGCCTACCAAGCAGCTCTATCACTCACTATCCTCAGCTGGACAAGGGAGGGAAAACAGCAAAAATCTTGTGAGTCAAGATAAGAACAGGGAAGATCACTCACCAATTACTGTCACAGGCAAAACAGACTTCACTTGGGGAAACTGATTTAATTTATTGCCAATAAAATCACAATAGGTAGTGAGAAATAAAACCAAATTTTAAAACACTTTCCCTCCACCCCTCCTTTCTTCCCATGAATTCTCTACCTCTTCTCCCCAGAGGTGCAGGGAGATGGAGAATGGGGGCTGCAGTCAGTTCATCACACATTGTCTCTGCCACTCCTTTGTCCTCACAGGGAGGACTCCTCACAATCTTCCACTGCTCCAGGGTGGGGTCCTTCCCACAGGAGACAGTCCTCCACCAATATCTCCAACATGGGTCCTTCCCACAGGCTGCAGTTCTTCAAGAACTATTCCAGTGTGGGTCCCTTCCATGGGGTGCAGCCCTTCAGGAACAGGATCCTCCAGTGTGGGTCCCCCACAGGGTCACAGGTCCCACCAGCAAACCATGCTTCAGCATGGGCTCCTCTCCATAGGGCCACAATTCCTGCCAGGAGCCTCCAACAGGTTGGCTTTCCAACAGGTCACAGCCTCCTTCAGGCTGTGTGTGGGATCCTCCACAGGCTGCAGGTGGATTTCTACTACACTGTGGAGCTCCACGGGCTGCAGGGGGACAACCTGCTTCACCATGGTCTTTACCATGGTCTTCAGGGAAGTCTCTGCTCTGGCACCTGGACCACCTCCTCCTCCTTCTGCACTGATATTGGGATCTGCAGAACTCTTTCACTCTTTCTGGCTGCTGTTGTGCAGTTGTTTTTTTCCCCTTCTTAAACACATTAACACCTGAGATGTTTCAAATGGAAGTTGTAGGTGCTGCCACTCTGTTGGGGTGGTCTCTGCTGAATGGCCATCTGGTTTCATGCTAGATGAGGGGTCCTGAATAGACTTGATGTGTAATGTTGGGGAGGAAGGGAGAGTGCCAGTTTTCAACCTATAGTTTCAGGGGTTGTTGATAAGACTGGACAGATTGCATCCAAGAGAGGATCACAAATGAGCTTTCTGTGTAGTAGGAAAGGCTTCTGTTTGCCCTCTCAGCTTGTGAATTCTGGAGCTGGTGGTACCCATCAATAACCAGTTGTGGGCATAATTTCTCTTAAATACAAGTCTCATTTGCCATATTGACGACACCCTCTCTGAATTTCTGCAGGTCATCTTAAATATCTTTGTTTTGCTTCAGTCTGTCTTAGCCAAGTGTAGTCAGTCACCTGGATGTACAGCAGGACATCTCAGCAAAAGTGGCAGCCTGGTTTGCTCCCTGCCTGCAGAACAGACAGTGGGGTGGAACACAGCGAGAGCCAGGGTGAAGCCCTGGGGCAGAGGAGCTGTTAAAAGAAAACAGCCCAAGATCCCTCAGAGCAGAAGAAATGAGACCACTGAGTTCCAGTTCTGTCACCTGCCAGTGTCCATGAGTGAGCTGACAAAGCCCTATGGCCAGCACCATTGGCTGACTGTCACTGTTGAAAGTGCTGCAAAAGAGAAAGAAAGGATCATTGATGAGATCCAGATTGACAAGAGGGAAGACAGTGATCGGGTATCAGATATGCTTTGTTCTGATTCCTTGTCACTTAGCTCATCTGAAATAGAAAGTTGAAAATATGGCAATGACTTGGAAATCATCAGAACAGCAAGTTGCAGGGAGGGCCTGCTGAGCCACCTGTGCCCAGACTCAATGCTTCAGTTATAGCCTTCTTATAGATGCCTTTTGTTTTCTTTTTTTGCCATGCAGTAATTCTTACATCTTATATGTATTTTCATGGATTGCATCAGTGAGGTATACATACATTCTACTCAGTAAAAATAATATGTAATATAAAATGTGCATTTTAACTAGCAGTGTACATTCCTTATGCAGGTACAGAAGGCTTGGGATTTAGCATTACTTCAAGAGATGTCCCAATTGGTGGCTCTGCTCCAATTTATGTGAAAAACATCCTTCCGAGAGGTGCAGCTATTCAAGATGGGAGACTAAAAGCTGGAGATCGATTAATTGAGGTAAGGAAATGTTACATGTTGTTTGTCTGTGTTTTGGCATGTGCCCACACACTACTTCACTTCCAAAGGCTAATATATTTTATGTTATAGGAAAATGTTTCCCTATTTTTCCTTTTTCTTTGGCTTTATTATTTTTAGGTAAGAGATCAAGTTGCTGGGCATTTTCAGTACGTAACTGTTTAAAGAACTGGACCCAGACATACTATAAAAACATGAGTTTACATGTCCTAATTGAATACAGTGTCATAGTCTTGCATTGCTGCTTAGCAATGAATTGAAGCAAAGCGATTGTTACCTAGTAAGTAGAATTAAATCAGCATGGAGTGACAGACCAGAAATTATCGGAGATGTTGCCAAGTATGGAAGGCAATACCCTGAAAAGGTTTAGTGAATTAACTAAAGGAATATAAGAGGAGGGCAGTCCTAAAGAGAATCAAGGCCACTTCCCTCCTGAAGGAAGGATGTCCTCAAGGGAACAAAATTTCTCTTAGATAGGTGCACCGCAGAGATCTTTCTGCAAATCTAGCTGGAGTGATATAAGATGTTACCACCCACAGCTCTTCATTACTGTCCCTAAGCCAAATGACACTGGAGGTACTGCTGAGCCTGTAACTGCCTCTCAGTGCCCTAACTTCACTTTACTGCAAAATTGGCCAAGTCAGCTTGAATTGTTGCTGGAGGATAGCCCTCTGTAATTACTGTAATTCAAGGTAACCCAGATGACTTGGCTAGAAGGGGACTGAGAAGCATTTAAGATGACAGCTGTGGCATCTCAACAGTGTGAGCCATGGTCTCTTACAAGGGGAAGGAAAAAGATGGTTTTCTGACTCCTGAGCACCATGCTCCCTTGCTTAGCACTGGTAGTTGATTTGCCTTCATTTTCAGAATGTTTCTGAACAGGCAAGCCTGAGATTACTTGGTCTTTCTCTGGCTTCTCCCTTACTGATGTTAGCTCATACAGTGGGAAATTCTGCATGTATCCCATACCTGTCTGTCCTGATAAGTGGCATGTGGAGGCCAAGGGATTGGACCGCTGAACAGAGGCAAGATAAAGAGTAGCTACCCCAAAGTCATTCAGGGAAAAAATTACTTTCTACTGTTGTCACAATTGGTTGTGCAAGATGTATTTGGAAGGTAGGTATAACACCAAGACATGTGGAAACAGGACCAGTTTTGGAAAGATTTTTATGCAGAAATTCTTGTAAGAAATACTGGTAAATGGGATTAGTTGGCCTTAGAGTACTCTGGACTATACTGTTGCTGCTGAAAAGGAGTGAAGTATAGCTGTCTGGCTTGTTATTTTTATTTGTCTGTGAAGGATGGCCATTTAATTAGTTCTATTAAGTAAAAGCTGTCATGTGAGCTAATGAGCAGGTTACTCCAGTGAGGGATTTTTAATACTGTCCCATATGATTCACATGACTTTTTGCTATTAATTTCTGCTGGTTTTCCTGGTTTGGAGTCTTACCAGTTTCTAACATTTTTTTTTGTCACAGGTAAATGGAGTCGATTTAACAGGCAAAACTCAAGAAGAAGTTGTGTCCTTGCTGCGAAGTACCAAGATGGGAGGGACAGTTGGCCTTTTGATTTTTCGACAGGAAGAAACATTCCATCCAAGGGAACTGGTGCGTAAAATAGAGAGCAGCTAAGAGATTTAGA
>NW_016690260.1:1310227-1656299 GCF_001604755.1 Lepidothrix coronata
AATGATTTGATCTTGTCACCTGCTAGTAAACATGCCTGGCCAGCACTGAATATAAGAAAAAGAAAAAAAGCTATTTTGTTTTATTTAGAATATTTTACATGCATGTTTTATATTTTCTTCAAGATCTGCTATTGGAATTAAGTATTTTTGGTACTGTATAAGTGAGAGCTTTATTTTGAGTCAAAATGTTTATAGAAGAAGCTATTGCATAGACTTTATTTGGATGCATGCAGACAAGTAGATTATTTCATATCTTTCATAAGGACAAATCTATGTTTGAAAGCCTGCCATTTTTCCCACTACCTGCTCACTAATATGTTTTAGAGCATATAATATTATGCCAAAACAGGATATGTAAATACTTTTCTATCCAAATATCCCAGATATAAGAAATAGTAGCCTTTTTTGAATATAAATGCAATCTCTGTGGAATGGAAACCCTGCAGTTATTAATTTAGCAGGGCAATTCAGAAGATGTTTCTGAGAAATTTACATTAAATGGAAATAAAACTGTGTTTCATACTATCCCTGCTCCACTTGCATAGTGTATACAGATATTTCTCTGATAATTATTCAAGATAATTTCTGTTATGAAAAGATAGACTGTAAATGTAGCAGTTTTACTTTGTTCTGTACTCGATTAAACTGCTGAACTTATTTATTATTTGTATTATTGTAGTTATATACAGCTCTAAAAATAACTTATTTAGCTGCATTATTGTGAGAAGATAGACAAATATAAGTATGATGAATTAATTGCTTCATTTTTCTATTGGATTTGTGTTATTTTGAATGCAAAGAGAATGAATTTTCATTTGGCCATTTCAAGACATTTAACATTAGCCTTTTACTTTTCAAAACTACAATTAAACCTAGGAAGTCAAAGTGGCAGGGAAGGTCGCAAATGAACCTCACTTTTACTTTAATATTCTTGGAACATGACTTCAAGTGCTGAAATGAAAGCTGTCGTAAAATGAAGAGAAATAAACAATTTGAGATCCTATTATGCCCTACTTATCACTGGAACAGTGAAAGCCATCTGTTTATAAGTATATGCTGTAATTTTCACAGTATTACTATCTTACATAAAGGTGAATGAAAATGGTTTTTGAGATTTCTAAATAAATTTAGAAGTAAGAAAATGTCTTAATTTTGTGTATATTATTTCTATGGTAAAATGAGGAAGTTTTAACGCATATTTTGACACAGGATTTTGTTTAAATAATTGTAAACAAAGATACGATGTGAGTAACGCAGAGATTTAATAGTAGTAGTTTTAAAATAACAGCAAATCAGCCCCTTTAAATGAGTTCAACCTCAGTAGCCTCCCTGCTGCAGCTCAGGCAATACTCCCTCAAATATTTTGGCAAAGACCAGCATAAGGAAGGCAGTCATGGCTGTGTCAGGTAGTAGGTGGGTTTTGTGCTATGTAATCAGAGATCAGGTCTGAACTGGTGTGTTTTTCTGTAGCTCCAGCTGAACAAATGATATTGTGAGGATCTGACAGTACATGCCTGTGATGATCCTCTGTTCCATAAGGACTTGTTTGTTTGCATTCTGATATGAAGGACTCTTAGGCATGCACTGCTGGCTGCTGTCAAGGAGTGGGAGCAGAATTGCTGGGGAAGGTGTTGAACTAAAAGTCATCATAAGGGCTGTTCTTTATTCTCTGGTAAGAAATGATCCTAAAAGAAAAAATAAAAGAGGTCTTTTCAACCAGCTCCTCTCATAGACTTTTACTAGCTTTATGAAAAAAAAAAAAATATCGAAATAGGGAGGGGAAGTCTGAAGTCATGTCAGTTCATCTTTTTCACATGCAAACCTTCTTTGGCCACCTAGGAACAATTTGTCTTTGCATCCTTCCCCTATTTCTACATTTTTGTGCTCTAAATAGTAACTAAATGAGATGTGTCTCAGAAATCGTATGTATAAAATCATGTCATTTGATGTTATCCATCTCATAAAGGGCAGGACTTGCTGTTGCTTGCTGAGGAGTGGTCAATATTTAAACCATTTTATATTTACCAACATTTGTACTGATAGTAATCCCAATAAAAGAGGTGTTTAGATTTTATGTTTTGAGTTATGGCTTGTTGAATGACTTTTGAAAACAAGTTAAGTATCTTTGGGTTTCTTTTTGAGTAAAATGAAGATAATAAACTTAGGAAAGTTGTGGAATTTAATGTCTTTGATGTATGTTGCTGTTATTGTCTGAAAGAGACCTACAAAACTATGTCGTTGTAGCTAAAACTTACATGATTGTTAAGCTGAGCCCATTTAGGTTATCATGGAATCTTTGTAGCATGTGTGATCAGGTCAGGAAGTATGTACATGTGATTACCCAGTGCAGCACATCATGGTAAAAGTGAGTAAAATGTGGAAGCAGGGAATAAAATCAAATTGGCAGAAATCAGCTTTTCTGACCAGTAAGATCTGGAAGAATGATTATGTTTCACCAGAATACCAGGCATTTTTATTGCTTCTGCAGTTACCTAATGCCAGATAGGTAATCTTTTAGGGCTTGTCCAAGTTAATGTGAGGTAGAGGCACATTGTCTCTTAAAGATATTCCTTGCTCCCTCCCTTCATGAAAAGGGTGAGGATTACTCTGCTTAAATAAAGCTCCTGTAGCACTGTGGTTACCTCATGTAACTTGTGAAGCCTTTTCTTAGAGCTGCTACTGACTATGGGAATAATCTGAAGGATTGGCTTGGGTTATTTAGCTTTAGAGCTATATTCTCAGTATCAACAGAGACTAGCTAACAGAGTTATTCTCCAGTACCCTACAAGTTAATATGCCCCTTGGTACATATATGTCCTTTACATGTTTCTGGTAGTTGTCTCCTTCATCATTTTTTCCTTACTGGTTGTTGGCTTCATGTTGAAGCTAACTGGATGTTTGTGTTACTGCTTAGCCACTACATTTTTGTGCTTTATCATTTGAATCTCCTTCAAAACAGCCTAAAGCAAAAATGTCCAGTAAACCCTAGCATTTCATTGTTTCCCAGCTGAATGGAAACAAATAGCTGGTTAGCCCAAAAGTGATCAACCAGCCAGCAGCAAGGTGTCTCCCGAGTGTTCATATGGGTTTTAATATGGGCTTGGAAGAGCCATAGTTCCTTACGCGTGTTTCCAGAATTGTTTGGGGGTTGCATTTTCCAATGAGGTGTGTCTGCCTTATGTGCCCTGAGACACAGGTGAGGAATTCAAAGTACAGGAGTGTCCCATCTCCGGTGAACTGAAAGAACCCTCCTGTACTGGGCTATCCAGTGCTGTTGTTCTGGTTCATCCAAACATGCTCAAAAGGGGAATCCCTTGCTAAAATGAGAATGGATGTTTTAAAAAATAGGTACTCCTTTGAAATATTTGGAAGGGTTCATCTGGACTACCGAGGTCATTCTTTGAAAACTTCGAAGCAGAAGGGAAAGGCCAAGGGAGAACATCCCTGAAGGAGAACTTTCCCTCAGCCAGAAAATGGTGCAAGCAGCCATGGTTCTTCCTTGCCCAGATAGTCACCTCCCCCATAACCAAATAAAGTCAGGTGCACTACCACAAGATCACTGGAGTTATTTTTGTTCACCTCTCTTTTAGTGCTTGTTTAGACAATTTTCAGTCAGAGTTGTGACAAACACCCTTCATTTTTTCATTACCACTTCACATCAGAATTAGAGCTTTTTGTTTATCCCCATGATGATAGATAGTATATGTCATATGTAGTTGTGTTCTTATTTATTTTTTTTACTTCCTTTAGAATGCAGAACAAAGCCAGTCACAAATTCCAAAGGAAACGGTAAGAGCTTTGTCTTTTCCATATTGGAAGACTCCCAAATGTTTTTAACTTGATATGGCACTTCTCCATCAAAGTTTTACAGATCCTTCTTTCATCTTATATACTGTAGATGGCTCTCTGTAGCTTTAAATTTTAAATGCATTTTTTAATGTAATTTCAAATACTGTTTAAAAATTATATACAATTCATTTATTACATATGTTCAAGTGCTATTTGAAATTACATCTTTTATACACAGCCAACGACCTAAAGTTAAATGATAAGAGTAGACTGTTAACTTGGGTTACATATTGAAACTAATTGTTTTAATCATGATTATATGACTGAAATATGAGATACAAACACAGAAATTAGGCAGCTGGGGTTTAAGTTTTAATTGTATCCTCATAGCAAACTAGTGTTAGTTATTTTTAAGAAACTATAGGGAAATAGTATCAACTTCAACCTTAAGAAGGCTGAAACTGGTCTGTATGTGATGTGTCAGTGAGGCTTAATATTGAGGTTGTATACTGTTTATATACCTCACTTTAGTCAGTGGAACAGGATCAGTTCAATACACAATATACTAATACATATAACAAGTTTTTCTAAAATAAAAGGTTTATTTCATTAAATACTAACAGAGGATATTACTATAATATATTACCTTAAAGTTGCACTGTATTTTAATTAAAAACATACTTCAAGAAGCTCCATTCAGTTAGGTACCCATTTAAAAATTAAATAAGAAATTAGATTATAGAGAAATTGAGAGAGTACATGTGGGGATTTGAAATTATTTAAGCTGCAGAAAACCAGAAAGAGCTTGTCCAATTGGTTCAGAATGCCTTAGCAGCTATGGTGAGATGGTGTCTGCGATAAAAAGAAAGTCAGGACTAAGTGAATAGATGTAAGAGCCATCTCAGTGAAATAGTCAAGGGTACATTGGCTGATACTATTATTTTTTCAGGCCAGTGGAATGTAACTGTTAAAACAGACATTTTATCCTTCTGGCTTTTGGTGTCCTTCTAGTGTGAAAGTCATCTGCATAAGGCCTCTCTAAAACGTGGGTATACCATTGTTTTAGACATGCCTTGCAGTATCTTTTTAGTGCATCTCATTAGAGTACAGTATGTTTTTATCTTCATGGTTTCATACCACGTACTCTGATATAAAGGGAGATCAAAGATCAAAGCCCAGCATAGTATTTCTAACTGTAATTGGATACCATTGAGAATAATGTGTGGGTGCAGCCTTATAAAATTATCCTGGTTTTAGGAGTTGAAATTCTGCCCCAAAAACTCATTAAGATAAGGCAGATTTCCTGCAAGGTGTTTATAGAAATCAGTTGCTTATCTCTTGCAAAGTTAATGTTTTGGAGCAAATTCCATGGCGAAACCCTTTCTCTGGCATTCTTGGAACCAACACTCTGACCCATCCAAGAAAAGACCAAAAGAAAATAGGTATTTCTCATTTGTTCTCTTTAGATGTGAGGTAGAAATTGCTTGTTAACCAGGAGATTATGCAGGAGGGACAGATAGTGTATGAGTAGCTAGGGATTTCTGAAGAAAACAGCCAGAAAACCCTAACAAGCCTTGGAAATATGGAAACTAGTTGGAAAACATATGTGGTTACTGAGGGAATGAAGCTAGAAACCTGGTCACTATATAAAAAAAAAATTACCTAATGTCTTGTGTTTTTCATTCATTAGGTGTTGGGATTCTTTTATTATTTATTTGAAGGCTCAGAACAACAATGACTGATAGTAGGAAAACTAGGTCTCTTTATATTGCCTACTCCAGTGTGGGGATAAAAAATGGACTAAATTTGAAAGGTGTCAGGGGATATTTATAATTCACGATGCTTTTACACTTACCTCCCTTCTTCCAATCTACTTTGCTTTGGATAACTGTGATAATCCAGTTCTACAAAACTAATTTTCCTCAGCTATACATTAATAATACAGTTACACATTTTTTTATTATTATTTTTGAAAGTATTTTTCATTGCTTTCCTTTATTCTCCTTGGTTCTGCCTCAATACCTATTTATTTCTCATCTGTCTACTTTTCAGGTCTTTGAGATTTCTAATCTTGCAATTTCTATTTCTGTGCCTGCTCTGATCTTTGTGCTGTTAGTTGTGAGGTTTTAGTCTCCAAGTGTCAAGGACTTGATAGTAGAAAGCAAAGCAAAAAAAAACCTCAACAAAAAAGCATGATGAAAGCAGTGAAGCTACAGAAATGAGAAAGGTGAAATGCAAGTCTGTTTTTAATTTAAAGACAAAATGGTTGTGAGGTTTTTTTGTTGTTTATTCCTTAGTGCGGAAATAGACGAAAAGTGCACCTTTGAAATTAAAAAGGAAAAAGAAAAAAAATAACCTTGAAAGTGGAAGGCCTGAAATAAAATCTCAAAATATCAAGCCTAAGTTATCAATAAATTCTTAACACTCAGGGGTTACATTCATGTAACTGTTACTTTGAAATGGTTTACATTAATACTGTGGCACTAGGATGCAGTAGTTAGTCGTCATAGATGTAATAAATGAAAACCTTGAAGATCAGTTTTTTCTTGATTTGTGACCTGAAATCCTTGACAGAGTTACTTCTTACAACCCATACAGAAAGCATATAACTTCATATTTTATATGCCATCACAGAATACAGATTCTTATATTCTCAGTCTTGAACTTCTATATGAGGAGATTTTGTAATTTGCTCGAATCACAGAATTGAAGCTTTCCAGCATCTTCAGCTTCTAATCAGTAACTGTGCCCTGGTAAAAACAGGACTACTGGTTTTACCTTCTATTTTGCTTATGAACAGAGCTGGCATGCTGTTTACTTATGAAGCAAGGAAATCTCCCATATCTTGGTTGAAAGATTGTTTCACCCAGCCATGAGTTTGTGCCATTTGTATAACTGATGACAGCATGGAACAGATGCACCTATTTCTAAATGTGGTGATTATTTGGAATGTAGGAAATTGACCGTAATATGAAAACTAGTAATTTATCATTATTACATTTCTGTTTCTAAGCATAATTATCTTAATCTGGTTACAGTGCATTGAAATGAACTGTTAATTATGCTATGTAAAACATCTGCCAATTAATTTTTCCTCATACTCTTTGAAAGTCAATAATGTTTTAGTAATATTTTGCTCTTACAATTGTCATTCACTGTTTGTTTTCTGATTCAGAACCAGCAAGTTAACTTTCATGTAAGCAGAATGCTAGAAAAATAATAATTATCATATAAGTGTTTTCTAGGGAATGTTGTCTATTGATAAAAGGCAATTCAAAGTTAGGATTCAGGATTTCATTTTATGATTTTTGCACTCAGCAGCATGGGAAAGCTTCAGTTTTCTGTTCTCATTTGTTTTTCTGTCAAATTGCTGTAAGTGAGCAGAATGTTATGTATTGTAGTGAGTGCAGGATTCGTAACAGTGACATAACAAGAGTGTTGGAACAGTATATAAATGTTTAGCAGCCCTGATAGAAATTGCAAATGGGATTGCTTTTTATTTTCTTCTGAACTTGAACATTTGATACTCCTGTTATTATCTAAATTTCATTTTGATCACCACGTTTTTTCCAATCCAATTGCTGTTCTTGCCATATACTTTATGTGTGATTCTGAGTAAATTAGCTAGCTACACTTTTTTTTGCAAGAATTCATTACCTATAGGAATAGAGTGATACTGGTCAGAGGCATTTTGTAAGCACTAATGCATAGTTATTTTGTTTGCAACTTTTCATGTTGTCAGTATGAGAGATAATTTCACAAATGTCTAGAAATACATGATTTGTATTGATTTATGCAAATAGAAAATTCTTGGGGAAAAAACCACAGTCAGTGTTGAGCTTTAAGAGGGTGGTATTCTGAGTGCATGTGTGTTTGTCTTTTACTTTTGCTCAAAAGCTGTTTGTATTACTTCAAGATACCTAATCACTGGAGATGTATCCATATATATTTTTCAAAAGCTGTAAGTTAAGTTTCCATCGTTTTCTATTGAGCACTTACATAGAACTTCAGCTTTTATAGCAGCTTTATGTCATTGATGCAACTCTTCCTTCACACACAACCAGCTTTGAAAAACAGTTAAAAGCTTCATCAATTTCCATTGCTGCAAGAGGTGATCCAAATGTCTAAAACTGGAGCCAAGATCATACACTGACTAATATCAGACCCACCAGCAGAGCTGCTGCTATCATTAGGAACAGAATGATTTTACTGAAAGAGGATATATTTGACTGATGTTTAAGCTGATGCTGTTATTTCCTCCACAGTGTTTAGGAGTACTGCAGATATATTTTTGTACCTTTTTATCCTCTAACGGTGTGAGGCACAAGGGTGATTGCAATGTTTTAAAAGTGCTATTTTAGTGCTATTTTGAGTGGTTTCAGATAATATTTTTGATAAAATTGCGACATAAGAAACAGGTCACTGGCCATATGAAAGAATAGGTAGTGAATGTGTGATTTTCTGCAGGCTACTGTTGTACTTTCAGTCTTTTACCGTAGGAGATACTCCAGTATTGAATAGCATGTTCTGTGCATTCGGAGTAGTGATGAGACATTAATTCCTACTAAATAATTAATACAGCAGTTGAGTGATAGTGCTCATGAATGCTTTTTGACCAGTCTGAATTTCCTGGAATGTTCAGTGATGATCCCCATAAACGTCTGTGTAATGATGTGCTTGAAACTGACCCTCAGGCTCATAGTGTTGACTGTGACCCGCAGGTGATTTACGTGGGCTGTGATGTGGCACACTTAGCTGGCTTCATGCAGCACCATGGAGCAACTTTGGCAGATTTCTCGACGCTGGCATTGGTAGTAGCACTTGTTGGCCAACTGCCAATTTTGTAGAAGACAACCTCTCCCTCCACTGGGTTCTGTGGCAGGGGGTTGCCTCAGTGCCACCACTGCAGAGTCATCCAGAAGTCACACTGGTGTGTACAAACTTGGTTTGGTGCAAACCTTGTTTTACTGCATCATTGGCTTCAGACTCTTTGTGTTGATTTTCCCTTGATATTAAATCCAGGGAGAATAGTGAGATTAAATGGTTTGCCATGGTTGCCTGAAAGTACGAGTAAGACACAGATCAGTCTGAGTACTCCATATGCTTCCTGTGGAATGTGTTTCTTGCCATGGACTTCTACAAAGGCATTATTTCTCTTTCAACTTGTTTATTCTGTCTGGCTTTCCCAGACACTCTCTATCTCCTTATTTAGTCTTTCAGGTCTTGTAAATCCAATAGGCCAGTGAGAGAAGTATAAAGATTTTTAGGGAGCTGTGTCATTAGTGTGTTGGGCATTGAAGTTTTTCTTGAAGAAGGGATAGTGCAGAGAGCTGTAGCTTTATAGGCTTCTTTGGTGGAGCAGACACCTGCTGTGTATCTAATCCCTTGGTTTTCACTTCTCTAGGAGAAGCAACCTGTAAAGAAACGGGGTTAGCATTACAATCACATATTTTTGTTTCAGAACATACAGTAGGAGCAGAAAGTTTGAGTAGGAACAACAGTTTGGAAAAAGATATGTTGGCCGGAATAAAGTACGATCATTATGGTAACTTCAGCAGACTAGTCCCTGCATGAAGTCCTGAGGTACAGAACCAACAGAATATTTTTAGTGGTCTGATCAGTTTTTGAAATGTAAAATCTCATCTGCTTAAACCAGTTTCTATGACAGCCCAGATCTGAGTGTTGGCATTAGGGAGAGTAATGTTAGCATAGAAAAGCAATGGACTTATAGAGATAAATAACAAACATGTGGATGTACTTAAACATGGGTTTTTGCAGAGCTTTGATTTCCATACTAAATGAAAATCATATGCTAGAATTTTTGTGCTTTGGAAAAACATTTATTTTTTTTCCTAAATCATATTTTAATCCATCAAAGCCTTTAAACTGAAGACATTTTTGAGTGTGGAATATCTTTTTTTATATTAAATTAAATCCTTAAAATGGACATAATAGGAAATGCAATGGGCCTGTTTTACAGTACTTTCATGAGCTAGCATTTCTGCCTATAAATACGTACCAAAGTTAATCCACATATAATATACAACAAAAATTTTCTTGATAGGATTAAGATTAAAGCAGACCACATTTCCCATAAAATCTCAGAATTCAGATGTAGTTTTTGATACTTAGCATGTGCTGTTTGATTTGAATGAGTGCTGTCTTTGCCAGATGTGACAGATTAACTTGGCTAATACGAGTAACGAGTCTCTGTATACGTGCAAGTAAGATTCATTAATGTTTATCTAACATATGGGAAATATTAAAATACTTAATCTAGGAAGAGTTAAAAAAACAAAGCAAGCATTAGGATTCTAGTTGTTTAGTTGTCTTAAGCCCTAATATCATTTTATAACCTCATAAGTAGACACTTCAGGTCCTCACAACCTGTAATGGAACACATGATGGTTTTATTTTAAAAAGAAAGAAACAAACAAATCCCAACAAAAAAACAAACCAAAACACAATAAAAGGTCTTGTATTCCAGTGGGAAACTGGGTTGGAGGGTGCATGCCATTATTGGATCAATTGGCAGGCTTTTCTCTGCCACAGGTCCAGCTTTAAATCTGATTGAGTTGCTCTGGTTATAGTTATTTTTAATGCCTACCCGTGGCAGGATGCACCAGCTCTCAGTTATTTTTCCCAAGGAGGAGCCTGAACTGACATTATAAAGGTGTGTTTCAGGCCAGGTACATTGCTCTGTTTTCAGTCCCTCCAGCAGTAATACATTACATTTTTTTAAGTACTAAACATCTCCCTGCCCTCCCCCCCCAACAGTTGTTGACCAGGGAAGCTGTTTTGGTTCCTTAGAGCTTTTCATTTCATATGTTCTATTTTTGTATGCGGAATGGCATAGGATAAAAATGAGTCATCAGCTTTTTGTGTATCTCAGTTTAGAAGGTGGCCTGGTATGACAGCAGTGTCACCATCCTAAGTTGAAGGACAAAACAGTTTGAGTCATCTCTGATGTCAAGAATGTCTTTGCACAATACCTAAGTGAAATTTCTTGAGTGAATCGTGCATAATTCTATTTTGTTATAATAATACTGAGACAAATTTTATTAGTTTCCCAGGGTATAGGACTTATGAATTATTAGTATTGTGGGTACCTTATGAGAAAGAAGAAAATAATAGATCTTTATTAAAATCTTCTGAATACTGAAAATATCTTGGAAAAGACTGTGATGTTAGGTTGGAATGCCCCATTATTGGAAGCAAATGACTAAACCTTGGATTTTACAGTTTCCTATAGTTTCCTGTAGTTTTACAGCCTACACTTGCCAGACCTGGTGAACTCTTACATCCTTGGAACTGCAAACTCATCTTCCAAGAACTTCAGATTTTTCACCTGGATAAATTCTAAAGAGAGAAGACACATTCGAGAGGCAAAAGGTTGATAAGTTAACAAAATAATAGTTAAGCAGAGGCTAACAGGACTGTAATGTTAGAAGGCTGGGCACAACAGGATTTGAGGCAGGTGAATTGAATGGTCAGTGTGGTTGTTGGAGGTGTTAGTGTTTGTGCTATAGTTACATAATCATTGTGGTGTATATATATATATATATGGGTGTATGGGTGTTCATTGTGGTATATATATATATATATATATGGGTGTGCTTGTATATGCACATGCATATACATGTACCTACGAGAGGTCTGTAAAAGTTTTCACGTACATGTTTTCATTAACTTGGAAATATAGGTTATCCTTTAAGAGTGGAGATGTAGAGCTTTATTGATTGCTTCTGTGAAAGGAAACAGGAATGCTTTTCTCTATGTATAATCACAAAGTAACGTGCTGACAAGTTTCTGTGACTGAATAGCCGCTGAGGCAGCATGTCTAAGCTTGCAACAGAATGAACTTCACTGGAGAGAATGTAGCCAGATTTGTATCTGCAGAGAGTCACTTCAGAAGCTTGTCCTGGCTTGATTGAAAATTGCTCCCCCCGTTAGGTGGGTGGAGGCTTTTCTTTGCTGTTCAGTTTCTGTTTTCACCCATCTCATGCTGCTTACTCATCAGCTGAACCCTGATGAGGTCCTGTAAAGGGGAGAAGTCCTAAGCAATAGTATGTAAAAAATAAAAGGATAGAGAGGAGATGCTGTTACTAGCATAATGAGAAAACTTATGGCACTGTTACTGTCAAAGTCTATTTTAATGTTGTTTATAAAATTAAATCAGATTTTATGATCAGATCAGAAACCAATATTGTGTAGAAGAGAAAAACAATTCCCCCTGTGTTTATCTTATGGCTTTTTAAAATCTCTGTATATATCAAAACACTGCCATAAGTTTGGGCTAGTCAGGAAGTTTATCTTTAAATTTACAATATATTTATGTTGTATTTAAAAGGTGAAAAACTTATCTCAAGTGTCGTTTAGCATAAATTGATGCTAAACATGAATTTGAAGCCAAAAAAAGTCACCTACATATTTTATCACCAATCAAATTTTTAATACAAATTACATACTTGAGCAGCTTCATTCATCCAGCTGAAGTAATTTCAGATGACCTTTTTCTCCGCAGCTTCTGTCTGAACAGAATACTGTTCTGCTGTTAATTGTTTTGGACATAGTGTGTGAAAAATCTTAAGGGAGTTGAATTTTGTTGTTCAGGGTTCACAGTACATAATTTTGCTTGCATGTTTACTGCTGGCCTGTCAAAGTGTATGAAGGAATAAATTTCTCCCACAGATCAACTAATCATGAAAATAGTGTTGAGGTGTTTGATTGACATAGTGAGGCTGTTAATTTAGAGAATATCAAGATCAAATGGAAGCTATTGCAATTAGGAAGTGATTGTGGTCTCAGTTGAAATTTTTTAATGCTGCATTTTCGATTTCTGGGCATTTTTTTGCTGTCTCATGGGTGTATTAAGGAATTTCTGGGATTTATTACATTTAAATACTTAATTTTCAACACAATTTCAGTACAAATTTTATTTTTTTTATAATAACTGTTATGAAATTGATTGAGGAGAGTCACAGTATGTAAAATGTTTCTGTACTCTAAAGGGCTTTGGGGAACAAAGGATTTGGTCATTTTGAGGTTTTGGTTGTTATTTGCTTTTTTGTTTTGTTTTGGTTTTTTGTTGTTGTTTGTTTTGGTTTGGTTGGGTTTTGTTTTTGTTTTTACAACTTCAGTTCAAAATATTATGGTAGCAGGATAAAATCTTCCTTCTCATTTCTCTGTGAATGGCTCCTTTTTGACATGCTTGGAGGTTCTTTATCAATGTGTGGTCCTGTTCCAAGGTTTGTATGTATGAAGCTGTGTTCAATATATCATTTATAATAAGACCTTCTTTGATACCATGGTGTGGTGCAAATGTTAGAGTTGGTACTTCCATATCCATAGTTCTTGACTGTTAATAGTTTGTTTTGTCTTGAAAACCATGTTTTTCACTTTTGTCCTCTCTGTTGCTTTCTCTTTCTAAAATCTGTATTCAAGCATATGATACTGAGAGATGATACACAGATTTCTCGTGTCCCTAAAATTGCAGACACAGGTATGGTGGTGAAGCAAGCTTGCTTATTCAAGAAAATCTGTGGATACCCCATGAAGTCCCTAAAGAAATTTAGCCATGGCCCAGTAATGGCAGTTTTCTTCCTCAGATGAGTTGAGCAATTTTCTCATGCCTTCAATACTTGTGATCCAGTGCTGAGGCTGCTGTTTCTCATTTTTTCGTAAGCATGATCTACTCACTCATGTGCAACTGCTAAGGAGTAGTTTGCTCCAGGTTTTGGCCTCAAGTTTCACCTGTGCACTCAGGTGTCTGTAGCCTGATATTGACTTATTTCCTTATTCAAGATTGCAGGAAACAAGAAAGCACAAGCCTCGCATTAAAAACAGTGCTGAGCTGATAATGCAGCTCTTTGGTCTTGCTGAAGAGAAGTAGGGTCGAGGCCATTAGCCAAGTCCTTGGGGGTGCTTGTGAGCTGTTCATTCCAGTTGCCCCCTTAACATATAGAAGTGCACCCAACAGGCTGTGCAGGGAAACAGTTTTGTTCTCTGCCCTGGAAGGGAGATTGCTTTACCTGAAGTTTTGGCAGATTTTTTTGAGGATTAGAAAATATTGGAGAAGGAGGGCAATTGATTCTAGTTTATGTTAACGGCAGTAAAGAAAAATTCGATAAGCATATCTGCTTCCTTGGATTAGCCATACATCCTACCTTGGATTTATCTCTCTTTTGGCTCGCAAGCTTTTATTCCTACCACTATTTATTAAGAATATGAAAGTAATCAGTGTTACAGAAACTAAAAAGTAATGTGTGTCTGTTTTAGATTGTTTTATTCTGCAGCCACTTGACAAAAGATGGATTCAAATGTATGCTGGAGCTAGTGCTTCTGTGAGCCAAGCAGGAAAATTAGGGTTGTAATTTTCCCCAAATTTGGGAAACATCTTTTAGATCCAGTATTTTTCAATGGGCACACCTTTCCCTTCCTGACAGCTAGCACTGCTCATGCTCTTTTGTGTTGCCAAAAGATGTGTTTGAATAATGGGATTCATAAGCAAGCCAGCTGTGGCAGTTGCATAGGGGGTGTAAGTTTTTGGTTGGTTTTGGTGGTTTTTTTGGGGAGGGGTTTGTTTTTGTTTGGTTTTTTTTTTTTTAAATTGATGAACCCTTATGCTTTGTTATAAACAAGAGTGTTTTAGTGCAAAGAGAAGGGCTGTTGAACACATTAAGGTTCATGCTTTTAACAAAATGGGAAAAGATCCTGTTTTTCTTCCCTTGGCTGTTACGGCTCTCTCAGCAGTCTGATTGCCTTCCCATGTGACATTTTCACACTGCATTTCTAGGTCAATGGTGACACAACTAGCATGCTTGTGCCCAAATTGATCATCTCAGTCTGCTCTACTCCACATGGCTTTCACATCTATCTTTGCCATAGTCTGTGTTTGGATTTCAGAAGAGCCTGTCAGCTTTGCATTTCCTCAAGTCTTAAGAAACAGGCACGGCTCAGCAGGCGAATGTTAACTTCTCATACGTCTTCTCACTCATATGAGTGAGCTTTGCAAATAGATCAGTGATGTGGGAAAAGTCAGTATAAAATCAGTGTCAGTAAGGGAGGTGACATGCTTGCTAAGATTATGAAAATTTTGTCGGATTAATTCTTCCAGAGAACTGCCAGTGTGGGACAGGAGTGTGCACCTCCTGGTGGATGTTCTCTTAGTCTTTCTCCTTCCTGTGGATGAGAAAAAAACAGCACAACTGGGTTCATGAGCATCATTTTGCAGAGAGTTGCCTTTAAGGGCATGACTTTTTTCTTTAATTGATAAAGTTCTAACCAAAAGTGGTTCTCTGTTATAACTCAAGAGAGTCAGAGACAGGTGGATAGTGTCTACTGCAAGGGGTAGGGCTGGTGAACAGCCTGTGTCTTCTGTTCCTGCTTTTTGCAGCAGTCTCTTGTGCATGAGCGCTGCTTCTCAGGGCATGACCACTTTCATTCCTTGCTGTTGTGTCCATGCTGCTGCCCCATGAGTGTCACTGCTGTGGGGACACTGCAAGGCCCCTGCTCCCAGCCTGCTGGCACCCTGAGTGCAGCAGGAGGTGATGTGAGAGGCTGGTCACCTCCGCTTGCACAGCTTTAGGAGGCATGGAAGGGTGTCACTGCGGATCTCCTTGCTGGGGGCTGTGGCAGGCCTGGGACTATAATTCCAGGTACTTAAAACCTGGGATTGTCTCAGCCCAGCTAAAACTGTGTGTGGAGGGCAGCAAAGTTCCAGTGAGGTGGGTAAGAGGACAGAGGTGAAGGGCAGAGTTGGGAAAGACAGAAAAATTAGTGGCAGAGCTGGATTTGATGCTAAGCCTGGCAATAGCAGAGATGTGCTGTTGCAGCTGTGTCAGTTTTCTGTTTTTCCTAACACAGCTAGTTTTAAACAATGAATAGTTTCTGAATTTAATTTTCTTGCACTTAGTTTCTCCTATGACTGCAAAACTCCATAGATGGTGATGATATTTTAAAAATTCTGTCGGTTTGCAAGTAAGAAAATATTTCTGATACAGCTCTCTTATGGCTAATGAAATAGCAACTTATGTGTGAGCTGGTATTGATGGCAGATTCAGTAATGACATGTGATTGAATTACTTTACTAGAGAGAGAAGCACTTAGACACAAATGTAAGATATTTCTGAAGCCAGGCGTCTGCTGGAGGTGATTGAAAATACACTATTTCTGCACATTTCTTCGCATAATTACTGTGGAAAATATTGTGGCACTGCAGTTAAAAGCAGAGAGTTTTTAATGCTAATAGCTGTAGAGGGAAGAGAATTCCCAAGGAGAAATGCTATTCTATAATCCCATGCTAATCTCCCCAACAGAAAGCAGAAGAAGAGGAGCTTGTCCTCACACCTGATGGCACCAGGGAATTCCTGACATTTGAAGTACCACTGAATGACTCTGGATCAGCTGGTCTTGGTGTGAGTGTCAAAGGTAACCGGTCAAAAGAAAACCACGCCGATTTAGGAATCTTCGTCAAGTCCATTATTAATGGTGGAGCAGCATCTAAGGTAAGAGGGAACATCTGTGTACTTTGGTCGTCCTCAGTTTTCTGAGGCTATTTTGAAAGTAACCATAGATTGAAGAAGAGGGAGATTGCTCTATAACTAGCTTTCTCCAGTTATACCATCAGAGGTAACATTCAGATTTATACTCATGTGTTTGCACCTCCCAGGATCTAAACAGCCCTAACAGATTCTCAGGAAGGAACGAGCCGTCTCTGGTACAGTCCAATTAGTATACTGTTTGAGCAAACAGGTTATGATAATAGCTTGCACTGCAAACCTATAATTGGAATAGACATTTCTTACAGTGGCTGCAATGGAAGCTATTATTCCAGTGTTCATTTGCCCATAAACTCTTAGGACTAGGCATAGTTGGTTGATTATTTTTCTTTTGTTTTTTTCCTCTCTTCAGCAGACTAAGTTTCTTTTCTTTTGGTTTCATGTAATCGTCTATAATTTTTCCTTTTCCAGGATGGCAGGCTTCGAGTGAATGATCAACTTATAGCAGTTAATGGAGAATCATTATTAGGCAAAACAAATCAAGATGCTATGGAAACCTTAAGGAGGTCCATGTCCACTGAAGGAAACAAACGGGGAATGATTCAGCTTATTGTGGCGAGGCGAATAAGTAAATGCAATGAGGTAATAAGCTTTTGATGTCGGGACTGGGAGTTTTCACTTCTATGATATTTGTGTTTACAGGAGATGTCATGTTTCCTCTGAGACTTCAAAAATAATATTTGAGAATTTAAAGAGAGTTACAAAATGGTCTGACTTCAGTGTTAGGCATGCTAACGTTATTACTGATCAATAAAGTTTTTCTTTTGAGTATTTTTGTCAATGAGAAACAGGAAACACTGAATAAAACTATATTGATTTTGTAATTGGATCCTACTGTTAATGTTATTTTTTCTTTGAAGTTTTTTATGTAGGTCTATTAAATCTTTCATTTATAGACTTTGTGTTAACTGATTTGTTTCTTTGTCACTTTCAGGATTTTTTATTAAGCGTAGAGCTCTTATTATATTATATATATTATTATATTTTATCTAAGTGATTAAACGTTTCATGTAAATATTCTGCAAAACTTGTTACAAATAATTCTGTCATTTTGAATTTTAACAATGTTGTGTCTTGGCCTTAGTTGCAGGTAAGTATAAAATAGTGAATTCAGGGTGAAGCGGTGATTCTTTTTCTGATTATTTGCAACTGCTGTCTTCTCCAGAGAAATGTGAATGTGTTGATGTTTTGAAACTTATTCATGATTTCTAATAGTTTAACTTTTATTTGATGTAAATAGTGCTATTCAGTGGGAATATGTGGACATATGATATTGAGTACTGCAGATGCTCTGGAGGACTGAATTAGGCTTCAAAATGATTTTAACAAGTTGGACAAATGCACTGAGTTAAATAGGGTACGGTTGAATGGCGGGTCAGAGAAGCATCTGCTCTTAAGACATCTAAAAGCCAATTCTTTCATTCTTGTTAACACCAGTAAGGTCTTATTGAGAGCATTGTTTCTTAATCATCATGCTTCAAAAATGATGTGCACAAATTGGTTTGGTATTGCTGCTTCTGCCCAGGGGGAAAAAAATAGTTTGTTTTTTAATGCATAAAACTGATCTTTAAAAATTTCAGTCCTCAATGTATTATAAAATCATGTTTGAAAAAGACACTAACCTCTCTAAAAGTATTAAGTACCTCTTCATTAACTGCTTATACACAGCTTTTATAAACATACATATATTTACATGTACACACTGCTAGAAAGCCAGCTTGGATGCACATGGTTTCTCACTTGGTGTTGAAGGAATTCTGATCTTTTTGTATGTGGTGATGTCCTGTTCTAGCCCTAACAGAACTTGAACTTTAGACTGTCATTTTGACACTGTTCCTTATTTCTACCCAATTTCAGATGCATTTTATATGTAACTACATAAAAAGGGTGAAATATTTTAGACTATTTCTCTGTTTAGTATAATTTTCTCTAAAAGGATGTAGAAGATGTTTCCTTTTCTTCTGGTGAAAGTCTTCTAGATTGAATTTATGAAGACAGTGTTTGTAAATGTGATGGAGAAAATCCAGTAGTGATGAAGCAAAGACATTTCTCCTTAAATCTGATAGAATTTTTATTCACTTAAGTTGAGAACAGTTTGGTGCCCTATATCTCCTTGACATTTAGTATGATTTATTTTGCAAAAACCATGTGCCAAAAACAGCACAGCAAAGTCTGCAGTATATGTGCTCCAAGACGAAAGAACTGATTTTGGAACCAGATTTAGATATGTATCTGAAATGTATCTGCACAAGGGCAGGACAGGGAGCTCTGTCTTGGCCTCCTTTACAGTTTTTTGTGCATTTTCCCAACTCCTTCAGAAACTGGTGAGATGAGCCATAATGATTAGGGAAAGCGATGATATGCCATTATTGCTCTAGTGATCATCTTTACAAAATAACTTTGGTAAGTAATTTTTCTCAGGAATTGTTGCTTTCATCACACTCATCCAAAGGAAATACGATGTCGCTACTGTTTGCATATTTTAATGTGATGAAAGGACTTACTAAAGCTGTTTACCTGCTGATCTGGCAGTATTCAAGAAGCCACTTTTCTGAAAGTCTTGCAATGCCCAGACTTGAACGAAAGGAAAAGAGGGAATGTTTTTCTTGGCATTTTGCAATTAAACGCCAGTTCCTCCTTCAAGAACGTGACAGATTTAAACTTTAGATATTATTCTGCTGATCTAATCCTGATAAGCTGTGATAATGTTATTCCTGTATCTTGGATGAACACCATATATGAGTATGTTATTCAGTCATCTTAGTCCCTGAGTAATGGCTGTGTGGACTGAGACCTGGAGAGCAGCGCTGTGCACGTGAGGATCACAGTGACATTCACTTTCCCGTGGAGTGGCAGACACTGGCCATGTCTGGCAACCTTGGCTATATTATGCTTAATTCAGCAACACAGATTACTTAGACACACTAGTACACAAGTTGTCCCCTTAGAACATTCCTGTAGCTGCCACCGGCAAAGATTTTTAGTATTAGAACACAAAACAAATTACATTTGACTGGCGGCAAATTTAGAAGCTCACAGATTAGAAGCAAAAGCATAAGAAGAGTAAATCCTATCTTAATAAATCCCACCTTTTACCACTGTAGAACAGAATCGTTTATATTGGAAAAGACCCTTGAGATCATTTACTCCAACTATTAACACAGCACTGTCAAGTCCACCACTAAACTATGTCCTTAAGTACCACATCTACACATCTGTTGAAGACCTGCAGGGTCAACCACAGGACTCAACCACTTCCCTGGGCAGCCTGTTCCAAAGCTTGACCACACTTTCCATGAAGAAATTTTTCCTAATATCCAATCTAAACATCTTCTGGCATAACTTGAGGCCATTTCCTCTTGCCCTATCACTTCTTACTTGGGAGAAGAGACTGACCCCCACCTGTCTACAACCTCCTTTCAGGCAGTTGTAGAGAGTGATAAGGTCTCTTCTCAGACTTCTCTTTTCTCCAGGCTAAAAAACTCCTCAGAAATGGGGATTTGCTGGTTTTATTAAAGACAAAAAGAAATGTTTACCTTTTGAGAAAGTATTTCCTCGGTGTTTTCTATGCTTTTCTCTTTTCATTCTCCAAAGGAGTCACCATAAAATAACAGCAGCAACAAAAAAGGTCCCGTTCAGCTGATGTCTTTCCTTTGTTGATTCGGTGTTGTATGTACACATTTTATGGACAAAAATAGAGCTTTTTCTCTTGTTAGTCTGGCCAAACCATAGCTAAGTGGAACTGGCTCAGTTATATTCCCTTGTGTGCATCACCACCAGCAGTTTTCATTCTGCTCTATCCCAGTGCATGGTCAGTCCTGTGCCACAGTTCAAGGGCAGGCTTGGCTCCCTGGGATTCCCAGCCCATGCCATGGAGCAGCTGCAAGTGTCTTGAAAGGGAAATCTGTACACGGGGTGATAATACCAATGTAAAAAGCAATTATGCTAAACATCTGGATGATAAAAACAGTTGTTATCTAAATGATTAAAAAAAATAACAGCAAAAAGAACAACAAAGCCTTCTTTTTTCTTGGCTTCAAATCCCATAGTTGTTTTGCATTTGCAAAGTGAAACTGGCTTCTTTTGCCATAGACAGGCTCTACAGTCTGCTTCTTTCTTCAGTTAAACTGAGTTTGAATTGGATTTTAAGAAAGTTAGTGGTATGGATACATTTCTTTTGTTTTTAATATTAATTTTCATAATCAGCCCCAAGAATTGCAGGGGAGGGAGAATTCATTTAACAGCACAGTTCTGCAGATTGTCATTTTTGGTGTTCCAATTGAGACTAGGATTTTCATGCACTTTTTGTATTTTGGCTGCTGTCCTGGAAGAGAGGGACAGCTCAACCCCTGTTGTCCTGGGTTTAGAGAGGCAAGCGGAGTTGCTTCTGATCTGGTGCAGAGGAGCTGTCTCTTTGTCATAAAGCTTTCTTTGGCTTCTTGAACATGAAACTATTTCAAAACTTTGTGAATTGACCCCTGATACTCCATGCCAGCATTTTTCTTAAAACAGTTTCACAAGTTCTCATGTTGTAGACTAAACCTCCACAACAATTATAGTAACAATAAAATGTACATTAGCACCCTAAGAGTATTATCTTGTCTTCAGAGAGGCAGGGAGGAGATCATTTATATCATCAGCACTTCTATAACTGTAAACTCTAAAGAGACCACAAACTTCCCAGAAGGTAAAGAGAGTTTTATGCTGTTGTGGTTTTGCTGAACTGAAGATTTGCCTGTAGGAAGAATTTTCACTGACTCACCAGGAGATAGCGTGTAATCCATCCAGGTTTTCAAGTGAATTATCTTGTAGTAAATATTGATATAAGCATGGAGTGAGTGGTAGTTATGAATGAACTCCAAGCCAAAACTGTGTATCTGAGTTTTTCTCCTGTTTGCAATATGTCTATACAGAGTATGGCAATATAGTTAATTCTGTAAGCTGCAGTACTACAAACCTTCCAAAACTTTGTTTAATATCTCAGCCACTCCAGACAAAATCACGCAGTTGTTAGATGAGTGTAACAAAAACAGTTGATCTGGGATTTGGCTAAATCTAATGTTCCCTTGCCCCCTTTCAAAAAAGTTAAATATGCTGTTCTATTCTATGTTTTCAGCTTTCAGCCTTGCATGTTGACTTGACAACTTTCCTTATAAGCACGGAGAGAATCCTTAAGATACATTTTCAAAGCTGGTCAAACAGTGGAAAAAAAAGGGAGGAAATAATAATATTGATGATACTTATATGCAGGCAATATTTAACATCTCAGTTTTTAGAAGAGATGGCCATCAGCCTTTTAGATCTTTTACTCAGGGTTGACATTTTTTAAATTACTGAGATTTAAGGAGAAACACTGGAGCTGCTTGTTCTGTGTTCTGTTAATTAGTGATATTATTATGATTAGCCTGTATGGGCAAACAGCTGCTGGCTGTACCGCCACAATGCATTCACAGCACTCAGGCACGGCTGTCAGGCAGATCTGTGCAGCTGGTGGCTATGTGCTGATTCAAGAAAATAAAGGTAATTGTTACTTTTGGAATCCTGTGCTTTTCAGTTCTGCAACCTGGACAGCTTAGAGGCACAGATTGCTGGTCTGCACTCTGTTCATGTCACATCCAGGCAGCACTTGTCTGCCATTAAGAGAGAGAGCATCATCATTTTCCTCAAAATGAGAAATTTCAAGGGTTTTTCTTGTCTCTCTCTCTCTCTTTTTTTTTTTTTGACAGAATGAATGTCTTGCCAACCCTTCCTGAAATGAAGGTTTGCAAATAATTTGCAGATCCCCAGATTTCTTTATGTATGCCTGTTCATCTTTTGCTCCAGTTGAAAATGAGCAAACCAATAAACAGAGAAATAGTTGTGATTCTAGTCCATATAAGGACCTCATCAACTGTTTAGATAAATTGACTGGTAGACAGATCAATGAGAGAGACTTCGCAAATCAGTGGTTTCATTATAAAACAAACAAGCAAGCATTGTTTTTTTTTTCCCCAGCATGTGTGGAAGTATGAGATATTCAGCATCATTTTTCCCTGCATGCATTACCTAGTTACCTACTTTGAAATTTATATGAAAGGTTTGTCTTTTTCTTTCTCACTAGATTAGTCTTGTGCCGACCTTTTAGAATTTAACTATCAGAGTTTTTAGCATCTTTTCCAAACACAGTGATTTCACTGTTTACTCTCATCTCCAAGTCATTGATAAAGCTGTTTATCAGCTTAAGCTGTTCCCAGCTCAGATTCCTGGGGGAATCTACAACTCTTCTCCATCCCGAAGATCAAACTTTGTGTCCAGTCCTTTAGCCAGTTTTCAACCCAGAAAATGAAAACTTCGTCCAGTACCATGAAAACTTAGTTTCTCTAATGCCTTTGATATGAAACCTTAATATAGACTTTTAAAAAATGCAAATTTATTATGTCCATTTCATTGCCCGAAAGCTCAGAGAGTCAGGATTTCCCCATGGACTTCTGCTTTCTCTGTGGATCCATGTCTGTTGCGCTCAGTGATCTTACTCTTTGTTGTAGATGCCACCATTTCATTTGGAAGGAGATCAGATGCCTGGCCTGTAGTTCCTAAGATCCCCTCTAGATACCCAGGCAGCCACCAGTCTATGGCACCATGGCCATTCGTCAGAGTATGTTGAACATTTTGGCTGGCCAGTTATGCAGCTTCGTGTTTGAGTTTCTTCAGAGCCTGTGGGAGAATGCCATCCAACCTGGGTGATGTGTAAACTTTTCACCTGCCCATTTAGTCTAATGTAGTTTCATCTGGCCGATCTCACTCCTCTCCTTATTTGCTGCAAGAATGGGATCAGATGTGGAAATCTCCCCAGTATCTTTAGCAGTAAAGAACGAGGCACAGAAATCATTGAACTTTCCTACTGCAGACTTGTCCCTTGGTGCTCCTTTCACTCTTGCTGTCAAGGGTCCATCTGTGTACCTTCTTATGTCTGATGTCCTGGGTGAACATTTTACCTTCAGTGTAAGCATCTTCTGAAGGATGCTGCTTAAATCCCGCCTTAGTTGTTAAGAAAATGTGTACATGGATTTCTATTTCGTAGTATTTTGTGTCTTCTGTTCCACCCTTCTGTCTGTACCCATTTATTTTGACTTACCTTTTTCTCCTTTATCTGTTTTCTGTCCTTGTATCAACTCACAAGCTCCATCTTGGCCCAGATTCCTCCCAGTAACCTACCACTAACTACATTTTGCAAAGTTGTGGGGGCTTTGTCATACCATTCTGAAAGCATTTTTTTGTCTTCTGCTTGCTTTTTAACATTGCCAGAACAAGAATGCAGTATTTCTTATAAACACTGTACTAAATTTACATATGCCAGTGCAGGACTGTCCATGTAAGTCAAACCTGACCCTTTTACTGACTATTTACCTACATTTTAGCATCTGGCAAAGCCTGTCCCTCAAGCAGCATCCCAACGTGGGTGGTAACAAAGAAAACAATATTTAATATTGGTAGTAGTATTTTAAAAGTATCTCTGTTTTAAAAGGAAGGTGAAACATTTTGGACATCTTAACCACAGTACACAGATAAGAAAGGAAAAAAAGAAAGCCTGGAAAATAATTCTGTGTGGCGGAAAGAGCTTCAGTACCCTAGATGCAGTGTAATATGTAGCAAATTTGTATACTGGAGTCTTTAAAAACCGTAATGCTTGAATGCCTATATTTGGATAATTTACTTTCTGAAGGAAAAAGGGAGTCTGATTCTTGTTTCTGTGAAAAAAAAAGTTTGTTTACGTTTTGAATATTTTGGCAGTCTTCTTGTGCATAAACTTTTTTTCATATTTATGTGCATAACTTCAGATGGGATGGATGGTAGTGTTTAAGTAAAAAGGAATGCATTATTTCTCCTTTTATCATCTAGATAAACAGCAGCTGGGCTAGTTAGTACAGACAGTGCTTTAGCAAACAGCTGGTTCTTATCTGAATGACAAAGGGCCAGGGCAGAGACCCTTTTTCTTTAAAAAAAAAATAAAATCTTGTTTCTATTTTTATTTTAAGAGAATGGAGAGAAAAGGAACTACAGAGAATCTGTAGCATGGGAGGTTTTATTGCATTTTTTGGAATATGATAATTTATTATAAATCAGTGCTAGGATCCAGAGAGAGAACTCTCTCTTTTCAGTCTAGAGAGAAGAAGAATCAGGGGGCTTTTACCAGTCAGTGTCTATTAATACCTGATGGGCGTAAGAAGAAAGACCAATCCAGATTCTTCTCAGGGCTGCCCAGTGCCATGACAAAAAGCAACAGGAACAAATAGAAATACAGGAAATTTCTATATACATAAGAAAAGAATTTTCTTCTTAGATGTGAAACACTGGCACAGCTTGCCCTTGCTGACCTTGCTTTGAGCAAGAGTTTGGACTAAATAATCTCCAGTGGTTTTGTCCAACCTCACTTGGTCTCTGACTCTGAACTGTCACACCAAGGAGTGTTCCAGCTAGGGGCAGCTATTGATGGGAGGCAGTTGCTGCCTGGATTTCTTTTTTTGCTAAGCCCTTAACAAAGTCAGGAATTTGTACACCTTTGTTTATATTACCTACTCTTTTATCAGTTAATCAGATTAAATTATACCTGATAGCACTAAGACTGCCTAAGAGAAGGAACTAGAATGTGTAATTCAAGCTCTTTACTAGAAATGCATCAGGAAGAACAAGTCTATTTGAAATGCAATGTTGCTTTGGATGTTGGTCTGTTTGTCTTGCCCGCAACACAGTTTCCAAATTCTATGTTTTTTTTCTTACACAAACTTTCTGTTAACAAGGTAAGGAAAAGACTTTTTTTTTTTTTAATGAAAGCCAGTTGTGCAATTTTTGTTATTTTATAAAAGGCATGTAACTTTAGTAAAATATTTGTGTAGTTGACTGTTGATTCCTTTATTTAAATCATCTTTTGAGATGCTAATTTGAAATGGAAAAAGTTTTCCCTGTGGAAATTTTAAAATATGTGATCCATTTCACAAAACACGGCCATCTAAAGACAACACTCGTTCTATTTCTTTTATCTACCCTGTACTTTATTACCAGGAGTGAATTTCTATGTATTTCTCTGATTCAGAGTGATCTTCTTATCGGTATCTTTCTAAAAATCTCCTGAGATCTTTCCACAAATGAGTTTGAAAGTTGATGGGTTGTCACATAAAGGACTGTGCGATATGGCTCACTAGAAGCTGGACACTTTTTACATAAAGTCATCAATATAGCACTGGGAAAATAAATCCCAAAGCACTTTGATAGTTTCACACCTTATTTAAAGGCAGTGAAATAAAGGTTAGTTCATAATTTAATACCTGTATCATGCAAGTTTAAGCTCTCATGCAGTTTAATGTTGCTATGCTCTTTTTTCTTAGTGTGTTTCAGAATTTAACATTTCTCTTCAACTTTGCCTTAGATTCCTTTATAACAGAGGCTACAAATATTGTTTAATTTACTTTTCAGTAAAGCTGTCAGTTGTAATCTGCAATTTAAAAAAACTAATAGAACAAATCCTCATTTCACAATTTAAACCTTATTGAGTCTAATTCACTTGCACTGCAAGTTTATTATTCTCCTGCAGCTTGACGTGCCTCCAATTGTAATTGTGTTGACCCTCTGATGCTGTAAATCTCCCCAGTGCTTATCAAACTGGGAGAGATAAGTCTACAATTTGGAACTTCATTAAATATCTCATTTATATTAAACAGATGATGGCTTTGAAACAGAAATAATAATTTTTACAGAGTCTGCGACCTCCCAGTCGCGGTCTCCTCGACTGTAACGTGGCGTTCCGCAAACCTCCACCCCTCCGTGTACCGGGCATCACGCCAGCGCCCGGATGTCAGAAGTGGTCAGTCCATCAGGCTGAATTCAAAGCCTTTGCTGTGGAGGCTGTAGCCGAACACTCTGTAGCCCTTGAAGCAGATTTTTTAAAGTTTTTCATAGCATGCATTTCTTAGTCATCTGGGAATTGCGGGTGGACTGATTAATAATGGGCAGCTGTTTCAAGAAGGAAAAAAAACCAACCAACAAACATGTTGCTTGTTACTGTAATTCCTAAAACTATGAACTACTCCTCTTGTGCTCATTTGGAGACTAGTACTTGGAATAAAAATTCCCAGTGGCTTCAAATAGTTTGCAATGTGCTCAGTTTCTTGCAGTGTCTGGTCCCCTCTCTATTTCAATACATATGAAATAAATGCCATGGGATTTGTGTTAGGACATTGATTTCAAAATTTAACTATGTGCTTCAATATGTGTGTTGGTGAGAAGAGCTAATGCTTTGATGTGTGAGTTCATATTACTTTCCTGCAAAATACATGTATTTTTATAATATTTGCTTATTTTTTATATCGCTGAATTCAGTTCACAATATTTAGGTGAATTGGTTTAATGGTCTCGGCGAAGCACCTTGGTAGCATTACTGAGAGCCCAGCAGGCTGCTGGAGCCCAGGTGAACCGAGAGCTTTAGGGGCAGGAAGGCTGCATGGTGTGAGGACTGGGCCACAGCGTGGGGAGTCTCTTGTCTCTGCAGGGAGCAACTGGGTCCTGGCAGACTGGGCATCCACACTGACCTGTGAGTGCCCAAGTGCTTGTTCTCCTTATTCCCAGGAGCTGCCTGTGCCTGATGGGGTGACTATACCCAGCTAGATGATATCAAATTGTTTTCTTTGCCTCACATGGGTGCTGCTTTCCTCTGAGCTCTCATTCTCTGGGGCTCACTAAGGAAAACTTGACTTTTTCTTCTGTTTTTGAAACATCTGAGAGGTATATGTAGGAAGACGGGATGACAAGCAAAGGCTGAGCTGGGAAGTCACTCAGGGAAGTCTTCTGAAGGAGAGCAGGTGGGGTAGGCAGGCGGCTGTACATACAGCGTTCTTCCCTGTGCACGTGGCCAAGCAGCCCATCTCCATTCCTTCTTCCACCACATACCTCACTTGTCTTGTGATGCCCTGGAGAGTCTGGCTGCAGTTGTGGTGGGCAGGGATCTGGCAGTTCCAGAGGTTTGAGGACTAGGGTGCAGGGCACCCCAGCTTGCCATGTCTACTCTTTGGATGCTGCAGTCAGGGATCAGGGAAACATCCAAGCTGAATGAAGCATGTGAGATGTCTGCTCTGCAGGCATGAAGGGCAGAGCAAAGAATTCAAGTAGAAAAAGAAAGGTTACAGTGAAGTCTGACAACTTTTTGTTTTTCTTTCCCTTCTAACTACAAAACTTTGAATGTTTTTGCATTGGTTACTAATATGAGTGGTGGGGTTTCCTAGGGTTTCCATGATTGCATTTGAAAGTGAGTTGCATCTCTTTGGCACCAGCAGCCCAATTCCAAATAGGAGTTCCTGTTCCATGCTTCTGACAGGAACCTTGATGTGTCCAGCTGTCAGTGTGGGGAAAGTGGCTCAGCTGTCTGCTGATGGTATTGAAAACAGCCCAAACTGTCTGTTTAAGAAATTGTCCAACCAAAATAAAATGTTTTTTTTTTTCACCAATTTTCTGCTGAAGGATTTGAAATTTGACAGGGCACCATGGGGGGTGCAATGTAAAGGGGTTAGAAACTTGGTCATTAAGCAGAGCTGTCATTGCAAATTATCTTTGTCTGGGGTGAGAAGTTCTACCTCATTTGGTGCTCAGACAGGTTTAGCCCTTAGGCAATTTGTTACAGTTCCCCCATGCGGCTAAGTGGACCCCGGGTGCTAATTTTTCCCTCTCTGTGCAGTTGGAATCACCTGGGAGCCCCTCCGGGCCAGAGCTGCCCATAGAGACTCTGCTGGATGACCGGGAGCGGAGGATTTCCCACTCCCTCTACGGCGGGATCGAGGGTCTCAGCGAATCACCCACAAAGAACGTGGCATTGAGTAGGATAATGGGTGAGTCAAAGCAGCTCTGCTAAGCAGGGCGTGTTTTTATTCCTCTCTGTGATTCATTGAAGGGAAATTAATGCATTATGTGGGAATCAGGGAACACATAGGTTGCAATGACCAACTTAAAACATGCCTTCAAATTGTTCCACACAAGCCTTATGGATAGTTAATGTGAGAAAGAAAGTAAAGTGGAATTCTAAAGTGAGTTTCATATCTTGTGGCAGGTGATAGAACGAATAGCAGTAGTATTTAACATGGTTTTTCAATGTCTGCTTTGGGACAATAAATTATTGGTTGGTCTAGGCTCCTTGTTGAGTCTTCAGTCGCATTGAAGTCAGTGACTCATAGGAATTTATGTTTTTTTTCCAGCATTTCTTCTCCTCTGTTTCAGTCCTACTAAAATACAAAAATAAATAAGGCAAACCTGCATCCATTTATGCTTATTAGGGCATTTCATTAATTTGTTTGAATTTTTGCTTTGCAGGATACCAATTTTAAAGCCTCATAACTAATTTTAAGCATCCCTTGTGTAGATACTGTGCCATACCATCTGCGTGGTCCCAGTGGACAATGAGGTTATTAGCGGTTGCTCTGCAGCAATACAACTTCCGATATACAGAGCTAGGTAATAAAGACTTGCCTTGCCACGGGAGTGGCTGGGTTTACTGACTAGGATGGGATTAGTTTGAAAGGATTTTCAAATTTAAACACAAGAAGCGGTTTGATGAAAATAGCACCTGACAGAAGACGCAGCGATTGCTTGTTTGAGTTGCAAGTTTTAAACAGAAGATATGGCCATTAAATCTGAGAGTTTTCTTAGTGTCTTACATACACAGAATATATTAGAAAATACTGCTATAGACTTGATATGAAGCAAGGCTGAACTTAGTTTTTAATTGCTTTAGGTTGATTTTCAGACTCAGAAAATTTAAAGTCTGCCACTTAGACTTTTTCCAGTCAACAGTTTGTGTGTGTTTTTCACCCTGTTTTGGAGTTTCTTTTTTTTTTTTAATTTTTGTATTTTGGGGGTTGCATTTTCTTTGTGGTAACAGAATAAGATTGCTGTTGAACTCTCTGAAAATCCACAAGTTTGGTCTTTAGGTATTTATTTCATTTAGTGTTCAGTCCTTTTTTTTTTTTTTTTTGTGTTTGGGCAACAATAATTGGAAACAAATATTCTGTTCTATTGCATTTCATTTTGTGCAGCTTGGAAGAAAAATTGTGTACATGAAAATCAAGGAAGCGTGAAACCTTGTCACCCAAAGTCATATGCTCTTAAAGAGAAACATTTAGAAAAAAAACTATTTATTTGTCAACAAATTTAAGGAGTGATAAAATAATTTGGAGTCTTTAGCACTACCATAGAAAGAACTAGTTCTTGTGTTGTCAAGGCTTTGGATAAAACATTTGTAAAGCGCTACCTTCTGCTTTTTCCATCAGTGCTGCAGCGGATTTACACACAGAGCTCATATAAGCGTTAACAAGTTATCGCTTAAACACCTTGTCCATTGATGGGAGAAGAAACTCAGCGAGTCTGTGTGCATGTGTGTCAGCAATGCAGTTTACTTCCACATCAAAGGAACACAGAACTTGCCATGCCAGATCGAACTAATAGTTCATCAGTCTGGTATCGTCTCTTTAGCAGTAGCCAGTAACTGATGTTTCAACAAAAGAAAAAAAAGTCTTTCCAAAGCTTTTGAAATCCAATGCTTTTAGAATACCTCTGCACTGTGAACATAGGAGAAAAAAAATTCATCCTGCATTTTCTAAGTTTTTTATAACCTGAAGTTCAAGTTTTGATCTCCTGTGAATCATCATTTTTCTGTATTGTTTTCAGGAACCAGGAACTATGTAGAAAATTGGTTGGTTGCAACTTAAATCCATTGATGCTTTAGTGGAAGCACATGGAAAATCAAATTGTGCCTGAAACCCATAGTAAATGTGATCTAGTGCAGTGTAACTGAAAAGTAGTCTTGCCAGAACTAACTGGGCTTTTCCCTTCTGCAGCTTCACAGAGCTGTCATGTATAAATCCAGTTTTTAGGGAACTGTCAGTTTTCTAATAGACTAATTTTTCTGAATTAATCAGTGCCACTAAGTTAAAACTGCAGTGTTCACAACCTTTTGTGTTATTATTGCATGCCAGTTTTCTTGCAGTGCCAGAAAGATGACAGAAAACCTGTTGCGAGAGATAAGTTCAGTTGCTTGTTTCAGAATAGCTAACATTTGTAAGACCCAATCACTTATTACGTAGTGGAATTCCTGTCCTTTTAGCATTGATAATAAGGTAAAACTCAGAACTTTTTTTATTTTCTTGAGAATGTTTATGTTACGTGACTCTTCCAGAGTTTTTTCCTCTCTTGAAAATTGACCTAAAAGTGCGGATTACTCCTAAGAACAATCTGGCTGAGGAAGACAGGAGGTCTGTACCTTCCCATGCTAGCCCTGACCATGAAAACAAGCCAAAAAGGAGTGCTTTATGCAGTGCTGGTTCCCTTGAGTGCTCTCCCCATATCAAGAAGCCCTCTGACTTAAGGGCTCTCTGAATCATCTGATGTCTTTTTATTTACCTCTCAATGAGCTTAACTATGTAAACTTTTAGTACTCTCAGTACTTATTAGTGAGGAGGTCACAGCTTGTTTCATGGGTGAAGGAGTAGGTCTTTCTGCTGCTTTTGCTATTGGATAAAATTGATGGATTTGAGTCCTTCCTATTCAAAAGCAACAATCTCAAAGTCTAGAAAATATCTGCTGTTTTTAGTCATTCCTTAAAGTTGGAAGGAAGCTTTTAAGAGAGTTTTGTTTCTTTTAAATACACTAATGTAATTTTCAGGAAAGGTGTTTAAGACAATTTCCTTAGTTTTTCAATCCATAACTGGCAGCAAGAACTGTTTGTCAGAGCCTTGCTGTGAGAGTAGGAATAAAATACCAATTTTACAATGTGATTTAAATTATGTAAAATAATGTTTGCTTACTGCAAAAAGACTACATGAATCTTTTAATGTTTCTGAAGATTCTCATGTTGATCTCCTTTTCTAGATGATTATTGCTATTATAGATTTTCTTATGCTTTTTCATTTTATAATATTTCTCTGAAAATTACTGATGGAGAAAAGATATAACTTTCTGTATTCAGGGAATAATATTTTTGAGTTTGATGAGGCTTTTTTATTTATACAAATTAGGTCTTTTAAGAATTAGACGGCTGTAATAAACTCATATGTTTGTTTATTTTAATATTTTCAGGTTGCATGCTGTTAGCACATTCAGAATAACAACTGTGTTATACTGGTTTGCTTGACTCTATAATTAAAAATTCAAGTCTCTTCTTTTGATACACCTTTCTTGTATATCATGCATTATGCTCATGAATTTTGCAATACACAAACACATAGCTCCTGTCTATAATAAATTATTCTTATACAACAAACAGCTTAGTACAAAGTCCTCTTTCATCTCTTTCTTCTAGTTGCTTATATTTTTTTTATGAACGCGGTGGGTTTTGTTGCTAACGGTGACTAAACAGAAGTTAGTTATCAGGGGGTGCACAGAATAACAATTGCTTGCACTGAATCTGCCTTTCATCCTGAAGGATCTCCCAGAAATTTGATGGTTCCTACACAACAGGAAATACTTTGTTCTCTACATAAATAATCGCTATCTTAAGGATAGAGTCAGGGGGAAGCACTACTGACAAAAATTTAGTTAGAGTGTGTGTGTCATTGAAATGAAAATAACCCTTTACAATTAGAATGTAATTCCTTGGCCAGGAATCTCATCAGAATGCGATGCTCAGATACAACAGTTGACAGATCCAAGGCCTGGATATAGTGGAAAAATTCTTGTCCTTAGACGTTCCCGAGGCATCTGTTGAACAATTGGTCTGAATCCCACAGTATAAAAACACTCATGAGATATTCATAAAGGAATACTGGGTTTTGAACATATAGTGAGACTGTTCAACAGATCTTGTAGACCATACTTTAAAAAGAAAGCAATAGCAAAACCACAGGGATCAAGCCAGATACAGTTCATGGCAATGCAGTGGCAGTATGGGAGCCAGGTTATCCCAGCAAACCTATTAGCTAAACTTCAGAGAATTTCAGGATTTGAAAGGACCCGGAGCAGTTTAGTTCCTCTTGAATAGGCCTGCTGTTCATATTATGTACTGTGTATGCTCAGGGTTTTTTGGAGTGCTTTATATTGGTTGTTTGATTCAGGTCCAGACTATCTTCTGGTCTATTATAGGTATGTAATAGGTTTGAAGTATTGCCGTTTGGCATATTTTAACTTCCAAGGTAAAAATCCATATGGACCTGGAGACCAGCCATTTGCTACTGGAGCTCTGAGACTTCTTTTTTTGCACAGGCAGATGGGAACCCTTCTTACCCCATAGTTTGGTGTGGTCTGCTATGCTTCTTTAGATTGGTAACTTGTTCAAGAAATTTGAACATCGTTGCCCTAAGATGAGACACACTTGAAAGGGAGAATGTTTTCCCTTGCTCAGTACACTGTCCAAAATACTTTATATTATTACAGATTACCTCACTGAAGTTGAATTAATATATGCAAAACTGGACTTGAAATGTATTCAGAGTCTAAATTTTATAGCACTTTTCTAGCCTGAGGAAAAATTATCATCTTGAAGAGGTTTGTAGACAGCTCGAGCAATGCCTTAGATTTGTAGATCAGTCAAATATACTGATGATTACTGGGTTTGAAGTTTCTTTGATGTTTCCTTGTAACATTTCTCACAACACTCGCAGAGTTAATTTTCCAAGGGCATTTTCTGTCCACTTCAGCTGAGTTCTCTACAAAGGATGTATTGAGTCCATTGCTGAGGTTTGTCTAACCATCTGCTGGAGGTGAAGCCTTTCACCTGTTTTTAGCTTCATGTGCAATGAAAAGCATAGGCACGTCAGATGGGTTTTCTCCTAAATTCCAAAGCAACTATTAAAATGTCAGTCTTCACCCTTGTCAGAAATAAAGAAGGATAGTAAAAAGTTAAAAATGTTACTGAATTACTGTAGCCTCTCAAATGGGAAGTTCAATCTGCCGAATGCCATAAGGTTATACCTTTTCACAATCAATTCTTTGGAGACGTTATTAACTACAGAGTTAACAGTCTTGTAGGTATTATGTTTGGAAAGAAGTACATTACCAGGCTAAACATTAACCTGTCCATCAAAGGAGCTATTACTGGGCAGAATCAGCTGTTATGCAAACTGCATACTTTTATTTCAGTTTGACAATGATGAGACGTTCACTGTGCAGTACCTTTTTCTTCCAGCCACTTCTTCAACCTTCTTTAATGATCTTTTTTGAAACAAATTTTCCCCTCTTTGGAAAACTGTGCAATATGTATTATCTAGTGCAGTGAGAATTTTAGTTAGCTCTTTAAACATAAAGTTTGGGTTTTTTCATTTGTTTTTTAATAATTGCATGCAAAGGTAGTGATGGTAACTGAAACCTTTCCAGAAAAGGGGAATAATTGTTTTCCCCTAATTCTATACAATTTTTCCATATCTATAGCAAAAGTAAAGGGTGGAAATAATTGATGTGTCCATAGAAGCAATTTAGGTTATGGAAATAGAAGTTTTTCAATATATTACTCTGGTGCATCATAGTTTTAGAATAATTTACAGTTTATTGTCAGATTAATGGTTTATTAAGCTAGTGTGTTTCTCCTCATGAGATGTGACAATTTTACTAATTGTTTTAGTAAGATTATATAATCTTTTAACTTCTACTCTCACAAACTAACCCAATGAAGTCTAACACTGAGCAAAGACTAACATAGAGTCTTTATTATGTCCCTTTCCTGTATGTGATGGTTCTAGTTTAAGCATTTTAGCAACAGTGTTAAAACTTATTTGAATTTGGTGGTAATAGAATTTGGTAATTTTTTTCAAAATTTTGTATGTGTTGACTTCCCAGCAGCAGTTGAACAGTTTCTAATTTCATGAGGGCAAGACCGACCAGGAGAAGTGATGAGCTTTGTTAATCCTTATTGAACTCATTCTTTGTTTCTACCAAACGATGTGATGCAAGAGGAACTGCTGTCTTCTGGGGAAATTGCTTTTCAGCAGTTCCTCAGGCAGGATCTGCGACAATAGACACAGACAGAAACATGGGAGGTTCCCTCTGAACATAAGGAAAAAATTTTTTGCTGTAAAGGGTGACCACACACTGGCACAGAGTAGCCTGGGAGGCGGTGGAGGAGAAGTATTCAAAAGCAATTTGATTGGGGTCCTGGGACACTGGCTGTAGGTGTCTCTGCTTGAGCAGGAAGGGTTGAACCAGATGAGAGGTCCCTTCCAAATTTCAACCCTTCTGTGACACTATAGTCTTCTTCCAGTAGGCCACAGATACAACTGGTGTGCATTACTTTCAGACCTCTGTATAGGAAGATAAGTATAAACTGAGACATAGTTAATTTTATTGTCTGCATTGTGTCACTCATTGGTTGCACTGCAGTTTGACATGACCTTTTATCAGCTGTGATTATATATTTTTCAAGGCATTCTCTGCACTCTCTGCCAATATTTAGTTTTGGGGTTTTTTCTCCTTTTTTCTCAGGTAAATATCAGCTGTCTCCAACAGTGAACATGCCTCAAGATGACACTGTCATTATTGAAGATGACAGGCTGTCGGTCCTTCCTCCTCATCTATCTGACCAGTCATCATCCAGCTCCCATGATGATGTTGGGTTTGGCACTGTTGATACTGGTGGATGGGCTAAAGCTGCAATTAATGAGTCAACAGACTGGTAAGAGCATGATTTGGTGGAAGGAAAAAAGAGACAGCTGTGATTGCACCCTTTCCTTTAGTTACATTTTTGGTTATTGCTAATATTAGGTTTTTTTCCTCACATTTGAATTTTACTATTTTCAAACTGGTAATTGTCCCTGCTTCAGGAAGGAAGTCTTCACAAATACTTCTGGTTGCAGTGTTGTGCTGTGTTAAAGCATATTTGTGGAAATGTTACTAAGACAAAATCAGTATATAGCTGTGTTAATTTGACAATTTAATATTGATTTAATTGCCAACTGAGCTAGCTTTTGTAAAAGAAACTTTGCAAAATTTAAACAATTGAGTTTAAACCTCACTGTAAATATTTCTAAGTCTATAAAACAAAAATTTTATTTTTACATTGCATTATATCTCTAAGGGCTTTTCAATACTTCTGCATACTTCATTGCTTTTCCTAATAATGTACAGTACTTTTAAAACCTGCTTAGAGGTCAAAGCAGGTCTTTGTTTTGCTTTAGTGTTAATGCTTGTGTAAAAAGAACTACTTTTCTTCCTTGTGTGTGAAGAAATACTAGTCATATTGTTATATGATTTGCAAAGACTCTACTGTAGTAGCTCTACATTTAAATATTTGGAAAGTAGTAGCTGCACATTTAAAACTGTGGATAGTAACTTTATATGTTTAATCCATAATAAAAATAATTTTGGTGAATCTTAGGTTAACTCTTCCATTACATTAATATATTTTAATAAAAGAGTCTTAATGAGAAATGCAATGAGCTCCATTATTTACTTGCTTAGGTTTCTGGCAAAGAAATACTGTTTATTGGTTAGTTAGTACAATTAATACAGATCTAAGATTTAATTTACAAGTCCTGTAATTATCTATATTAATAGCAAAATAAAAGCCCACCCCTGTACACTGCCACTTCTTGAAGCTAGATAATTACCACGAATGGTGTGAAGTATATGAATTTTCTTATTTTTCTTGTCTCTTGAGCCTGTTATGAGTATGTCAGCAATATCTTAATAAAACAGCAATAGCACCTGCCAGCTGATATGCACCTGTCAGCTGCTTCTTTACTTTATACTAGTTTATTTCATCTTATATCCAGGAATTGAGTTCCATGTTTTAAGCACTGTTTTAATAATTGCATAAAAAGGTAATTCTTTCATCCTCATTTGCCTTTTTTTTTTTAATGTTGCAGTTTTTCTCGTGGACAAGTCATACCTGTAATTTGGGCCCATGAAAAGTCCATTTGTCTTTTGCAAAACCTTTTAGAGCTGAGAATCTGAGACATTTAAATAGAATAGTACCGAAGCTTGCACGTAATAGCTTATTGCTGAGGGTGGGTTTTTTAGCCAAATATGAGCAAAAACCTATAACATAAAGTAAAAGCCCATTTGAAACATGCAGATGCTTTTATATTGATTTCTGCAGTGTGTCTTGCTCTTCATATACTTCTTTGTAAATGAAAGTAACAGTAAAGAAAATAGGGATTAGATATTGGGGAATTGATCATGCTCAAAAAACTTAAGCATGTTTATGAGAAACTGTAAAGGTCTTCAGATGCAATGACACTTAAAAGAGTAGATCAGTGCCATACTTAACTATCTAATGTATTCTATCTGTAAAAAAAAAGTAAATAGCACTAGAATTAGAGTGTTGCATTAATTTCCTGTTGCTAATGGATGAAGGAAGACTTGTAAAATGAAGGTGCATTGTATGATTTTGCTGGAAGGCACAAAGGGTAAAACTAAGAATATGGATGAAGGGTTATCCAAACAAGAATGGCAGCTGTTCTGAATCACAGAAGAAAATGTAAGCTTTTCCAGCCTCACAATATCTCCCTAATCCTTGATGAAAATGTTATGAAAACAAAGGGGCAATAAGACAGGATTAATAAGTGGAATTTTAATAACATTGAGGGTCAGAAGACGGTTACATTCTTTTAAGGATCAGCTGTCATTCCAGAAATCTTATTTGTTAAGTGTGCTAGAATATAGTAAATTGCATTTGGCATTGCTTAATGACTTGCACTAAATTCACCTTCTGTCTTTTATTGATGTAGTTGAAAAATATTAAAATGAGGCATTTTAGGGGCATTAGTTCCTCCTCTGTGCTCATTGGCTTTTGCAGTTGTGACTCTTCATGGGGACTTTTGAATACTTTTAGACAATATACATGCATTCAGACTCCTATGATCTACTTCTTCCTTAATTACTAAAACATGCTTATGGGTCATTAATAATAGAAGTAAAACAGGACATGAAAATTGATAACTCTGCATAGGGCTCAGATGAAGGTGCTAAGTAGCACCTTTAGTGTGCAGGATACTATGTAAACATGGAATAATAATTCCCCTAGTAAGTGTGTGTGGAAGGGGAGGTATGAGAAGGGCAAATCAAGGAAGCAGAAAGTCCCTAAAGGTGGTGTCAGTGGCAATGCTGGAATCCAGTCTCCCACATTCCCAGTCACTGATGCTGTGTCCAGGCCCACTGCTCTCTCAGGGATCTGTGGTGTCCTTTTCAAGTTATATTTGACTTTGGAGTTTTAGTCTGTTCTTAGGACTTCAAGTTCAATATATATGTGTGTGGTGTGTTTACATGGAAATGATATTCAGCTCTATTAGAAGCTTTATACAGGTGGATCAAAGCAAGCTCATATGAAAAATAGAAGCATACAGCCAAGAGAAATAGTTTTAGAAATTCATCCTTTTTGAAGAAAGTGTCACAGATACATTTTGTTTGGCTAGATGAAGCTGGTCATCTTTAACAAACGTGAACTCTTCTAATTCTCACATAGTAAAACCACATTTTTCTGGCCTTCAGAGACAGGGCTGAGTAGCAGTGAGCCAGAAACTTCTGTGTGGCCTTGGGAAAGTCAATTATAATCTGATTATGAAAGGTGTTGAAACCCTGTGAGTTCAGTTTGAGTCACTTTGGAGGACATTTCAGACTTAGGTTGTTCTTATTCAGCTATGTGTTGCATTGCTGTAAATGCTAGAATAGTATATTGGCCTTGACAATTTTATCTTTCTATGATGTGGAGATAATTTTTTCCCTATTTTGTGGGAGTGAATGTGAAGACTAAATAGTTATTTTTGAGTTTGGTCTCTGATTCATCAAAGCTTTTAAGCATATGCTTCAAAATGTTGCTAAATTGCGCAGACATCTCTGAAATAGTTGCAGTAATTAAATGTAAAACATTATGAGCCTGAGCCAGAAACATTAAAGTCAAAAGGCACTTGACATTGGCTTTATTCATATAAGCTCTGATCCTGCTCACACTGAAGTATTATGTGCTTGTCACATGCACATATATTATTATTTGTAAATCTGCCATTACTAGACTGAATTTCTTCTCAGCTGCCTGGTAATGTGGATAGTGATTTTTGTCCTTTATTGTACTTCATGCCTTTGGACACTTTTCCTTACCTCTATTTACTGTTGTACCTAATACCCAGGTGTTTCTTGATCAAAGATGCTTTTGTAAATTATAGTACAAAAACATGCACATGTTACAGAATTTAAAACTATAAGTTAGTTTCTGCAGAAATTCACTATTTGCCTGTTTCTCACTAAGAATGAGATGTATATTATACTTACCCCTTACAGTAAAAAATGTATGCTGCCAAACAGTACGATGTGTGTACACAATATTTTGAATGGCATTTAGAGATCTGCTTAGAGATCTCAGTGACAAAATGCTTAGCTTTTTTGTATCTTAAAGTACAACAACAATCAAAGGGGGGATTTTGAGGGATCATTTTCTTATAGGATAGATAACAATGGTGCAAAATACTCATTTTTCAGTATTTTATGCTTTTGATTACTTTTTGTGCCAGCTGAAGTAGAAATTTAAATGCTCTCCCCTTTTCCAGGAGTCAGAAGATCTTTGTGTGTTTTCTTTCCTACTGTTTATTGACAATAAGCAATCTTGCTTTTTTTTTTTTTTAAATTGTTCTTAACATGTGCTGTGGCCATGGTGACAAATTGCAAGCCTAAGGTTTAGCTTGCATACCAAATTTTGCTTGCATTCATGATTCTGCCAGTGTTTGACCAACGTTAATAAATCTACCTTTGGCGTGCTTCTGATGAAGCTCACTGAAGACCTGACTCACTCAGCCACGGTCACACCTTCAGAAGAACCCAAAACTCAGAACAGTTGCCCTCATTTCTGATTTAATAGTGGATCCATTGTGGTGAACACTTTTTCTATAGGGAAGCAATGAGTAAATATATGGTTGTCTGTCATAGCCAGGTTAAAAGCAAGAGGAACTGTGAAAAATTTACAAGCAATTTCACATATGGAGAGAAATTTTAATGCAGAGTCTTTAAATGAAGAAGTTTAAACCTTTGTGGGCTTCAGGCAGGACAGATTCTATTTATGCTTTACTGAAAATATTTTTTGAGAAGAAAAATCTCATAATTTTCTATCAATAGAATATATTTGTTTCTCAGGAATCAAAAGGAACTGTTTTATTCTCCCTTAAATTATTCCTATGTTGGGCTTTATGTTCTGATAGTATATGTATAGTGCACCAGATATGTATATCTTTCATTAAGCTCTTAAGTGAAATTCTTGATACTTTTTAACTAGAATTGCTTGATGAAGTAAAACAAATCCATCGTGTGTGTAACTGAATACTTGCAGTGGTTTATTTAAAACTGTACACTTTTTCATTGGTAGAAGTCACGTGCTAAATAAATGCTTTTCTCTGAAGAGTGAAAGGTTGCGTGATCTTGATAAATGTTCGCATGATTTTTTTCCCTTCCTACAGCACTCTTAGTCCAGATGTTGATCCAGTGCTTGCCTTCCAGCGAGAGGGTTTTGGACGCCAGAGCATGTCAGAAAAGCGTACAAAGCAATTTTCAGATGCCAGTCAGTTGGAGTTTGTTAAAACACGAAAATCCAAAAGCATGGATCTAGGTAGTGAGTGATATTTTTTCAATTTTTTTTTATTTGAACCTGATTTTCATGTTGTAAGTATATAGATTTTGTAATTCCAAACACATTGTGTGTATGCAGTACTACTGCACATAATGTCTACTTGTGGGAAGAAAAATGCTAACTTAAATGCCTAAGTGACCTGTGTATTGTTTGTTGTTTGTAAGTGTCCATGCATTCGAATGTTGTAGCCTTCTGGATATATGGTTATACATAAACATAATAAACAGTATTTATTAAAATGGAGGTGAAAAGTGCATTTTACCGATCCATTTAGAATAAGTGGGTAAAACTGTACCTCACTGTTGTTCTGTGTAGCCAGGTTTATTCTCAGTTCATTGTTATAATGCAGTTAGCTTTAAAGGTCCTTCAGACTCTCTCATTTTTAGATGAATTCAGAATTAGAAAATGGAGCAAGTCTGACATCTATTAGAGATCCAAGTTTTAATATTTGTATCAGAAGCCCTATAAAGTAGCCACAGCTAAGACAGGCAATCAGCTAATCATTTTAACTCATAAACCAACTGAGAATAAGTAATTGCTAATGAGCCCATCTATTTTTCTGCTATTGAATTTAGATTCTGATTTGTGGACTCTGGTAACTTTAAACAGTGAGTTTTGATTGTTTAAACACACAAAATTCTCTACTTAGAATAATAAGATATAATGCAATTATAATGCAATTCACTACTTTACAATAGTTGTGAATGTCTTACCTACAATCCTTAATTCACCAACTTCCTCAGGGTACAGTAAGGTTGGTGGTATTACTTGTCTTGACTAGTTGCGATGTGCTAACGTGTAAATAACATATTGTACCTGCCTGTGATGTGAACATGACTGACATTGCATGAAGGTTACTAGTTTGCTGCCATTTCTGCCCAGAATGTTTGCTTACTGTTGCAGTTTATTTGCATGAAGTGTGACATTTCTAAGGTCCCCTAACTTGAAAAAGAAAAGGCAAAACAGGAGGAATGTTGGATGCATGTGGGGCATGGGCACTAACTGGGCTAACCGTTATGCATTTACCTTTTAACAGTAGCTGACGAGACTAAGCTCAGTACAATGGATGACCAGAAAACAGGTAAGAATTGACAGTAAGGCTGTTGCTATAGAAACCTTGGTCAAAGCAGCTTACCACAATTACAGAACTGCCAGTCAAATTGCATGAAAACATGAATATTCCAGTACTTGCATGGCTGCTTTCTATTGTTGTGAATAATCAAGTTGTAGAGAAAAAGAAAATTTTCTATAGAGACAAGTATCTAGGGTATTATATTCAACCAGGTCATGCATGTGACTGTAGGCAGACACCTGTTTCTACACTTTGAACTCATAAATATTTGGAGTTGTTGAAAGTTTTTTGTCCTTTCAAAAAAAATCTTGGAAAACCTCCTCCTAGCTTCAAACTGAAATGCATGGAATAGATGATTTGGAAGAGTCGAGTGTTTGGCTATTACAGTGCTAACACAGTGCTTGAAAACAATTATTTTAATTAGAAAACTGCTGCCTTGGCCTTAAGTGGTCATCAGATACATGTTGTGTGCTGAGTTGAAGATTATTTGTGCAAGTTGATTTGCTTTTGGAGCTGAAATCTGAGCCTTGTAAAAGAACAAAAGAATATGTAAATAGAATCTTTTCCGTATACCATTCATTGTAATGTTTCTCAAAATGATAATGAGAAATAGCTTTCAAGGCATATTTTTTATTAGTAATTAAAATAATGCACCAACTGCAATTATGAACCTTTATGATTTATTAATATAAGTTAGCTTTTGACCTATGGAATGCTATTTTAATTAGGCTAGATCCAGAGGACACCATAACATTACTTAGCTCTAATTAGGAACAATTCACCTTTTTAACCTGAAAATATTATTTATTTTAGCATGATTTAAGGAGTAGTGCATTCCATACAGAATTTACAATTACTAATTCACAACTGCTTCTCTGTTTAACCAGACTTTATAACATGAGTAGGAATACTGAAAAGCTATAAGTAATCAAGTGATAAAATTATAATTTTTATTTGATCAGCTAAGTCTTCTGACTCTTAAAATGTTGAAGAATATGGCCACAGACTTGCAGCTTTACAAATTAAGAATGAGTACACAAAATTAAAATGTATGAATGTTTTGAAGTATTAAAGCCATCAGAGTGTGAATGTATGAATTGTATTAATGGTTGTGGTAATAATCAGTGCTTAGGAACTGCCTTCACCCCTGAGCATTATTCACATAGAAAGGAGTTAAAGATCAAACTCATAATTATTATAAATTATTTTTAATTTTCTTATTAACCTGCCTCTTTGAATGTGATGTGATTAGAATGGTATAAAACCTGTGTGTTTTAGTAAAATATGATGCCTAGGTTTTAAAAGTGCACAGTGGTTTTGGTGGTATCAAATAGAGGGTGGTATGAATTGAGCGTAGTTTTTCTCTACATGTAACACCTGGATTAAATTCCAAAAAGGAAAAAAGTTGGACAACACGGGTGAAAGAGCATGACCATACCATCTGGACTTGGCAGTTACATATTTTTGCATAGAAAGTTCAGTGGCTGGAAAAAAGGAAAAACACCTTTCACTGTACTTTTATTTTATTTATCTTGCGTGCTTTTAACCAGGTTTTGTATATAAACACTGGATTTCTCCCATTACTGAAGATGGATGTGGCTGTTAAACAAACCACTTACTGTAGTTTGGCTTAAAAATTGTCTGGTTCTAGGGAAAAAAATGCTTCAAATGTGTGGTGAACTATGCTTTAATGAACTCTAGAAGCCAGAAAACTTCAACATATATTTACTTTAGAAAAGATAAAAACAAACTCTGTTACTGTCACAGTTGGACTTAATAGTATTGGCTGAAAAGGAGAGCATGGAACTCACCAGCCCTAGTTACTGTAATAGTTTTTTAATTATTTTTCTTTCTATAGTTCATTTGAATTACCTAATCCTTGCAGTGTTTACAGTTCATCCTAGAGGTTAGAAGTATATTCAGTAGCAATTGAGCATGGCTCATTTATAGAGTCCCAAGCATACTATAGCTCTGGGTGGTTATTCGTCCATGTACACATTATGAAAATGAAAAAAAAAAAAAGAAAAAAAAGTCAGAGAACATTTATTTAAATTATTTATTTATTATTTCACACAGTGCTTTTTAAGTAAACTGTTTTATTAAATGGAACCAAAACTAAACTGTTTTTAATGCAGATTCTTGCTTTATTCCTCCCCTGCTCTCCCCAGATGAAGTGTTACTCTCTTAGTGTCTGAATTGAACTAGAAATGGAAGAATTTATCAAATGTAATGGAGCAGATGTTAGTAAGTAAATAGACTGACTGCTAATGTCCTTCAAGAAAGTGTTTAGAAAGTAGACTTCATGCCTTTGGAAAACTGGCTAAATCAAATCCAGAGAAGATTTTGGCATTAGTTGCAGGTAGCATTTACTTGATAGTTCATAAAAATAATGTTTCAGAAAGGAAACAAATTGTCATTTTAAATGACTTAAAAGAATGTGCTGATGAAAAATTTACCTTATTGGCAAAAATTATTCACTGGAGGAAACATCATATAGCCTTTGACACCACGAGTTTTGCCTTTGCAAATGGCCCAAGCGGATTTGTGTCACTGTATAAATAATTCACATAAGGTGAGATAAGTGGAGGCACAATGAGTCATTAAACAGCATCAGTGCAAGGGAGAGGCAAAGGACTTGGAGTGGGAAGCATCACATAGGCTCCATGTGATGTCTGTGTGTTAAATGTCTCATTGGAACTGTAGGTGCTGTGAAGTTACGTGTGACGGCTGACACACACAGCCATGCATGAGCAGGGGATGGGTGGCTGCATGGCCAGGAGGACAAGGCTTGGCCCTTGTCCCCCAGCTGGGGACATAGGGAGTGGAGATGCATGTGTGATGGGCAGGGGCTGTGCTTGGCAGAATGGTGTGAGCATGTACGAAGCCCTTAAGAGATGGATGGGGTGTGTAGAGCAGAACCGTACGGCCGAGCGTGTGAGGAGAGTACGCACGCGGTGGCAGGATGGCTCCTGTGCTACAGAGGGATGAAGCTACCTCAAAGGATATTTGTTAAGAAAATCATTGGAAAGGGAAATTTTGATAAAATTCAAATTTTAAAAATGATAAAAGGATCCCTTTCATCCTCAGTCATATAAATATGCTTTAGGTAGATGTGTCTTTTCCGCTCGTTTTTTTCCTACTTTAAATTCTGGTGTCAAAATAGAAGTAGAAGTCATTCTCAGCAGATAACATTTCTGATGATTACCACCAGTGCTGTAAAGGCTGGAAGAAAATGCTGACATTTTTGTATTTAGAAAACAAGGTTTTGATGTGACTCATAAATTTTAAACAGAATCCATTTTAAAGAAAGTTTGCTTTTTCTTACCAGATTATCAGTAAACAACTCACTTTCTGGCTGGCACATTCTAGTAATAAATTCTTCACTCAATTTACAGGGAAACAACTATATGTTTTGAAAATAGTAGACTTGCTATGAAGTAGCCATAGAAGATATTAAAATATACATAGCTTTATGATCACAGTGCTTAAATTGCTTGTGAAAGGAGATTTCCCCTTTTCAGATTCCTCAACCTGTTCACGTTTGTGTTCATGGCCACCCAAGTTCAATAATTATTCTTATCATTTCTGTAATCCATTATTAGTTTTACAGTACTCAACATTAGCTCATATCCAATCTAGCTTTTCCTTTGGGAAAGCACAACTTACATACATATGGTTCTCACAAAGATCTGTATTGGGTGTCAGTAAATGGAATTTTTCTTAATGTCCTTTATGAACATAAATGGGCACATAAATACCTTCTTTATAATTACTGTTTAGAAAAAAAACCACTCGGTAATTAGAAAAAAAATATATGATAATTTCATTTGGAAGGTTGCAAAGCAGAATGTGAAATAAGGAAGTTTACAGTAAGTTGCCATGTAAGAGGACACTCTTTCCTTTTGTATATGAAATAGGATCTGTCAAACAGCTGGTTTATGATATATATGATTGTCCTGTTTCCTCTTTTTTCCTTCAAAATGTTGCATCCATTTTTTTTCTGTCTCATGAACTGTTTTAAAAAAAATACAGTCTTGAAAAGTAAAAAGCAAAATAAAGTCTCACTTCTTGTGTACTGCACTTCTCGTGTAGTGGAAGAATAGCAGGATTTGGCATAAACTAGAAAGTGAACAGTTTTATAGGGAACTGTCTTAATTGGAGTTCTTTTAATTGGTAGAGAATGTTATGTGAAATGCTTCCCCTAGACTTCAGCCCATGTTCAGAAGTTTGGTGACCCTGGACTGCAGGTTGTTAGCACAGCTGGGAAGCCACCAACCCTCCCTGATCCCAGCTGGCCATTGCACTCTGGCCCCAACCATCCTCATGGCCCTCAGCCCTCCAACACTTACAGGCTGTGAGTGAATGGGTGGCTTCTTCTAGGAGATGTGAGTTCATAAAGAGAAAAGTTCTCATTTGTTGAGGTGTGTTTACTTTTGGCCAAGGGTCCAAGCAGCAAGTCTATGGACTGCTGGGGGAATCAAACTGCAGGAGTTGTGTAGACCTGTGAGAGAGGATTTTTAGTTTGTTTCTGTTTACAAGTTCATCTCATAAGTAGGTCAGCTGAAGGGGAATACTTTGATAGCTGCTGTTTTAATTTATTTGCTCTGAGGAATTTCAGTTTAATGTAATTTCTCAGACTTTTCATAGCTGAATAGAAAATGAAGGCATTTGCTGTTTTGCTCCATCTCGTACCAAGTTAACAAATTACATGGAGAAGACTTGTCATGCTGCTATTCTGCATCCTTTCTGTGGGGCCAGTAACCCTCTTCTTCCCCAACCAATACTGAATAGTTTTAGTAGTGTAGTAGCAGTTTTCCCCATTTTAAGGTAACTTCACATACCCTTCATAAGAGCAGTGACTGGTACTGCCCCTCTTCTCTCTCCTAATATCTACCAGAATAGGGATCAACTTCAGAACTTTATATTATTCTGAGATAAATACTTAAAGAAAAGTTTTCCTTTATTACGCTTTTATTCACCGTGCTTTAAGACCATGCTTACTAATATACTGTTCATAGGTTTGGTGTATCTGAGGGTTCAGGTCTTAGCCCTGTCTCTCATTGGTGGCTGGCTGTGAAATTTATCTTTCTGTGCCTCTCTCAGATAAGGATACTGATTTCAACTGAGTAACAGCCCACCACGTTGACTGCTGTGGTGCCACAACATTTATCTGTTCTGCTCCCTCGGGGTAGAGAGGGCTCTGGTCTCATAATTTCAGGAAATGTAGCCATGGTGATGTTGTACCACCTCATCTTGCTCTCCAGTCCCAAGTCCTATGCAAAATCTGGCCAAGACTGTACTGCCCTTTTGAATAAAATCACTTTAAATAAATGCGGTGATTTTTTACCCCCCTTGAAATATTTCTCCCAGTTTAAACTTTAATATGAGATCTAATTTGTGCAATTGTCAGGTGATTTGCACTGTGAGAGTGTATCTAAGAACAGAGGCTATACATTTAGTCCACAAACCTGAGAAGAAAAATCCAGATAGAGAAAAGCTTTTGCAGAATACTGCCTGGGGTTTTCTCTGGACATGCTGCAGCAATAAGAGCTGCCCTCAGCCCCAGCTGTAATGCTGCCCAAACTTCAACATGGTGACTGCCAGGAGCGTGTTTCTTTTCCAGGCGGATAACTGGTATTGCTTGTCCAATTGGGTCCTTTCCACAGATTATTTTAAGCAATTTCACAAAATCTGAGCAAGTCAACTGATATTTCTTAGAAACATTTAATTATGAAATTGTTAGCAATTTGATGCAAGTCTTTAAAACTCAAACAAACAGTGTGTTCTTTGACGCCAGAAGTCAGGCTACTTTGCAAGACTCTCACTCTAAACACAGTAGGATTCATGCCCATAATCAGCTCTCTGTTCATCAGTTGCTAGTACAGATGAAATTTTCTGCTCAAACAAAAAATAATTAATAGTTTTGTTTAATTCCATTAGATATGCATCTCTGTTGCTTTTATGAGCTATGTTTTTAAAGCCCCATGGTTTCTTTATAATTTAAATTGTTTAAAATAATAGTAATGGATGTTGGTCTCTCTTCACTGATTTGAAAAGCCAGACTTTGCTAATGTTGTCTGTTTCGTTGACTGTGACTTGACATACTCATTCGCTTCTGAGACCAACAAATCTGTGGAGAATTCCCTACAGATTATTGAGAGACGATGTGAATAATGTTAAGTGTGTCCCCAAAGACTTTCAGGATGGATATGCATAATCAAGCATGCAGTTCTCAATACTAATTCTAATTACATTTTTTCCCCCCCTTAAATCACTAAGGTTCCCCAACCAGAGATGTGGGGCCTTCATTAGGTCTGAAGAAATCCAGCTCATTAGAAAGCCTGCAGACAGCCGTTGCTGAGGTGACTCTGAATGGTGACATTCCCTTCCACCGTCCGCGCCCGCGAATTATCCGAGGACGAGGCTGCAACGAAAGCTTCAGAGCTGCCATAGACAAATCCTATGATAAACCTGTAGCAGATGATGATGATGAAGGCATGGAAACTTGTAAGTAAACTATTCTGCATAACGAATGTTAACAACATAGGTTGATTTCTTCAGAGTGACTAAAGTAGTAGAAGATAATTTTAGTATTTTAAAAGAATAGAACTAACTTCATCAATTTTTTTTTTAGGCTTTTTCCTGTCATTTACATTAACAGATCACAAAATTCTGTAGCTTTCTTCCTTTCTAAAATGCGAAAATAAGACTATTGGTTGAGTGTTTGCTTAAATTACGATGAAAATTTTCTGTAAGACAGCTAATTAATGTACTAATATAAATTAGAAAAAAATTTAGGGAAAAAGACAAATAAACTCACTAAATTTATGTTACAAAAATATATGTGTATAACTTTGAAAAGTACATTTGTAGTGTTGGGGGGGGGAATAAAAAGAAATCACTGTCCTTTAATTAGGGTGAGTAAGGCTGGCAGATCTAATAAAATATAAAGTTAATGATCAGCTATTACCCACCCTAATGGGCATTCATTTACATTTTCAGTTCTTTAACCTGAAGTATGACCCAACATGTGGAGAATGTCATTAACATAAAAGAATCACTTCAAAGCTAACCTTATCATTATTGAACTATGTAAGAATGGGCTGGTAAAATGACAACTCGTATTGAATGAAAATAGTATGAATGGTAAATTACCTCAAGAAGGGGTTGTATTAAAATCATTGAATTTTTAACCTTCATGTTGTACTACTTTCAACTTGTCACACACCAGCAGAATTTTTTTTTAATCAACCTGCAGCTAGTTAGAAGTTTATGAATGAAGATGATGGTGGGAAGGTTGAAGTAGTAAAGTATTTAGCTTGAATGCTAATGGAAAAGACTTGAAAAGGAATTTTTTACTCTCTTCTTTTTAAAAAATTTTTTAGTTTCAGAAAGTCTGTTTCATAGGCCTCATTCCCTAAATATACTTATTTAAGCACTTTTTTATTTTTAATTTTTTTATTTTTTTTTAATCTGCCTTTTTCTAAAGAGTTCTGAGACTGAAAGGGAGGTCATTTTGCCAGTCACTTTTCTCAGAGGTAGTTACGGACAGAATTAATTCTGCTTTGCTTTTTCAGCACCTAACAATTTCATGCAGCAGTGAAGCTAAATGCTGGTCTGGTGCTGCTGGCTGTCAATCTATTTCTGGCTAGTAGAAGAATAGGTATGAGAAAATGTGTAGTGATCCTGCTCATTTCAACCTGCATGCCTATGGTCTTTTGGGACGCAAGACCATGTTTTTATAGAAGGCTCTGTTTGGTGTAAGCCCACTGATAGTAATATCCTGCTTTGAGGCTTCAGATACCTGAGGTTTGCCCAGACGTTACAGATGATTTAACTTCATTTGATAAAAAATATAGCAAAACTGTTGTCATGCAGCGCTTTCAAGATGAGTATAGGTTTATGAGATTTGGGTAAGATGTTTTGAGCTTGTTAATGCACTGCATAGATAGTAGGAAGGAAATATTTGGAACCCTCTGTATCCTTTACGTGGGAGCAATGGTGTCATGGTTTAGCCCCAGCCAGAAGTCAAGCCCCACGGAACCACTCACTCACTCTCCCACCAGCCAGATCGGGGAGAGAATCGGAAGGGCAAAAGGTAGAAGACTCATTGGTTGAGATAAAGGCAGTTTAATAGGGAAGCAGAAGCTGCACACACAAGCCAAGCATACCAAGAAATTAATTTACTGCTTCCCATGGACAGGAAGGGGTTCAGCCATCTCCAGGAGAGCAGGGCCCCATCATGTGTAATGGTTACTTGGGAAGACAAACCACCTCACTGCAAATGTCTCCCCCTTTCCTTCTTCTACCCCCAACTTAATATATTGAGCATGATGTCATATGGTCTGGAATATCCCTTTTGTCGGTTTGGGTCACCTGTTGGTTGTGTCTCCTCCCAGCCTCCAGTGCACCCCCAACTTCCCTGCCAGCATGGCAGTGCGAAAAGCAGAAAAGGCCTTGCCTCTGTGTAAGCACTGCTCAGCAACATCAAAAACATCTCTGTATTGTCAACCCTGTAGTCAGTACAAATCCAAAACATAGCCCCAAACCAGCCACTGGGAAGAAAATTAACCCTATCCCAGCCAAAACCAGCAGCCAAAACTGGCTGAAATCGAGATCATAGAATCATAGAATCACAGAATCAGCTGGGTTGGAAGGGACCTCAGAGATCATCAAGTCCAACCCTTGGTCCAATACCACTGTGGTTACTAGACCATGGCACTAAGTGCCACATCCAGTCTCTTTTTAAAAATCTCCAGGGATGGAGAATCCACCACTTCCCTGGGCAGCCCATTCCAATGTCTGACCACCCTCTCTGTAAAGAAATTCTTTCTAATATCTAACCTAAACCTCCCCTGGCACAACTTGAGACCATGCCCTCTTGTCTTGCTGATAGTTGCCTGGGAGAAGAGACCAACTCCAACCTGGCTACAACCTCCTTTCAAGGAGTTGTAGAGAGTGATAGGTCTCTCCTGAGCCTCCTCTTCTCCAGGCTGAACAGCCCCAGCTCCCTCAGCCTCTCCTCATAAGACTTGTGCTTGAGATGACGTAGGGTGAATCTTTTTGAGATGACATGAGTGAGTTTGGATGAAGTTGTCTAGCACTGGTGGACCAAGAGCCATCTCATGTCATAAGAGAGCAAGAGTGAGGCTGTTGTCAGATCTCACACAATAAAGAAAGGCTGAGCAAAGTGTGACCAAGCTATATGTGTAGAACTATGCCTTCTGTTGAGTTGTGTTCTAATAGCTTCCACATATTGTAATGAAACATCTAAGAAGTAATCCAGAGATTTTATGTGCCAGGTTCATAGAAGCAGATGAATACCAAAGCAAATATAGTGAGTTGGTTGGAAAAAATTCAGTCTTCGAGGTCATCTTTTTCTCTTGGTGGCCGTGGGAACTTAAGAGCTGTCCCAGCCATATGCTGCCTGTCTTTCTGAAAGCATGTCTGTATCTGTGTTAAAACTCAAAGAAGTGCAGTCTGCTCCACTTTATGTAAATTATATGTGGCCTTAGATTCCAGAGAATTTACTAAATGGTATCTTCAGCTGGACAAAGCCTGGGCACATACGAATATGTAGGAGTTTAGCAATCTGGTCCTAACGTAACTAATGCCTCACTGCTGCCATAACGACATTGCCTAAGTTTTTGTAAATTGTATTTAATTAATCCATAATTGTTTGAAATTAAAATGTGGCTTTCTCTCATTACAAAACCCAGGCAAACATGTTGGAGGTCAATTTGCTGATGCCCTTGAGGTTGGATCCATTTGTCTTGAATTTTTTTTGTCTTTCTCCTCCAAGTGTTTCAGTTCTAGGAGTGTTTCTTTGTCTTCCATACTTCAGAGTAGCAAATAATAGCACTGCAATATACTGTATAGAGGAATTCCTAACGTACATATAGAGGAATTCCTAACTGCAATATATTGTATAGAGGAATCCCATGTACAAAACCCATAAGAAATGCAGGTAGCATATGTGGCAAAGGGGCTGAATCTTCTAAATGTCCTTGCTGTCCTTGGAACAGTATGCTTTTGAATTACTAACTCCAGGGTGAAAATCAGATGACAATGACCAGTTCTGGAGTAACATTTTAAGTATTTGAGAAGACATGTGTGAGTTTTAGAGGCTGTAAGGAAGGAACATTTGTGGAAAGGTGTGGGTGTTCAGCTTTTACAGATCATTTTTCTTGTTGTTTTTGTCTTAGGTTCTTTTTTTCTTAATACTTGAAATAGCTGACTGGAAGCAAAATGTTTATCTTTAGTGTCATGAATGAGAACAAAGCATTTGGATTGGGAGAGATGGACAAACCTTTCTAATCTTTTGCCGAATCTTAATTGCTAGAATCTAGGGCTGTATTAAATATCACAATAAGAGGCCTAGAAGCTTAGTGGCAAAATAGCTTCACATTAAGTAGCTTTGATTCCTCATGTGCATCTTTTCCATTTTATGGGCTAATTAGGAGAATAGCTTCATAATACCTGTTTGTGTAGTTCTCCGTAGCACAGTGTGGTTCATGAAATGACACTAGTTTTCAGGTCTAATTGATGTTTAAAATATACTCCAATTTAATTTTTTGGCTTCGACATCCCGAATGGGAGACAGGAGGTTGCAGGAAAGGAAGGAAATAACAGCACCAAAACAAATACATTCTGCGTTTTGCAATAACCTAATGTCATTACTGCAACATAACAAAAATTAGAAGTTTCATTTGTAGCCTGGGCTTGAATTTTAATTGAGCAGCATTTGCATTTGTTCTAAACACTAGTAATTAGGTGTATGTTAATTGCGGAATGACTGTGCTGCATTAAAGTGAAACACGTTTTTTCATGTTGAGTCCTTTCAAGAAAACTGGAAATCACTTTAGTCCAATAGAGAGACCAGTGTTTACTCCAGGAGGACAGGCATCCTAGTTCACAGGCCTCAGTCTAAGCTACTGAGCTAACTGCAAGCAAACTGTGTATGATAGACAAATATACCTCGCAGCACCAGTGTGGAAAAGGAGGCAATATTCTCTCCATAGAATATGCAAAATAAATAATAAGCAAAAGCATTGTTATGACAACTTGTTCAGCAGCTCAGGATAGCACAGTACACAATATACATTTTTGATTAATATAGTGTATTGTTATATGAATATGCTCAAACATAGGTCAAAGTGGTTCATCTTTAAAATTCTACCAATGAAGCTCCAAGTAAAGAGTTGACTTCAAAATTCGTCAGAAATTTAATGCAGGGGATTTTTTTTACTAATTATATTCGTTTGCAAGTACAATCTTTTAAATGTCTAGTTGGTTTTAACTGGAACAGATTGTAGCTATAAATTAATGTGCAAAAAAATTAACATCTCTATTTCAAAGTGTTTTTCTATAACTCTTTTAATAATAACTAAATATCATTCCAGACACTGATTAAGAAATGCTGTGACCAAAAAAGGTACAAGAACAGCTAGTACAGGGGCATGTATAGGACCTATTAGTTTCATAAAATACAGTTATATGAATATTAAAACTGTGTCTACATTTGAAAAGGTGTATCATCTGCTTTACTCATAGCAGTCCTGAAGACAAGTTAACATTAAACGCCAAGACCTGGCCTTGTTTTGGTTTTGGGATTTTTTTCCTTTTTTTTTTTTTTCTTGGTGGTTTGTACTTCAGAGTACTAGCTGAGATTCAAAAATAGTTATTAGTGTTGAGATATATCTGACATGGAATGTTTTTCTTGAAATATGTTTATGTGATCTTCTGGTGATGGAGAATATTTACAGAAGTCTTGATACTTGGTGAATAAGTCTGTTGGACAGTGGATTGTAATACTAATAAATAAAAAGTATCTTACAAGCAAGTGTCTGAGAGAGAAATGAGACAATATTGAATGGCTTTGTCAGTGATTTGTAGATTTTTTCAGGTTCAATGATTTACTCTTAAGGTCAATATGAATGATGACTAAGAAAAGCAAATTTACAATCTACAGTAGTCCATATATGAGAAATTTCTAGAGAATTATACTTTTCTATTGGCTATAGAACAGTTGCTGAGATCTTGAGTAATATTAGCAGGAATAATATTAAGAAGTGGTAAACTAGGAAAATGAAAAAAATTATTCTTTTTTCCTTCTATAAGCTCTGCCCATTTCCAAATCTTATTAAGTGCAGAAGTTTTTTTCTTTTCCATAGACTCTGTGATCTATGTGACTTTTGTACTTAAAATCAGTTCTTTTGTCAAGGTTTAGACAGGCAAGTACACAGTCAGGGGTCATGCTTAACTAGGGATGGGAACATTTGAATTTGAGCCTGCTGTCTGTAACTATACTGGCTTGATATGAAAATAGTAACATAAATAACTTATAAAAAATAATTTATTCTTATAGTTAGTAATTCTAATAAATAGTAATAAGTAAACATAATAACAATAATAAAGCAAAACGGTATTTTTCAACTTCTACTGCCAGAAGTTGTTTGGAACCTTTGTGTTCATTAGAGCTACAGGAGACAGCACTAAGTATGCATCTGTGATCCTAATTGCTGCTTTGTGCTGTCTACTGGAAAACTGAGAGATGATTGCAGCCCTACTTATAATGTGATGATATGAAATGTTGGAGCTCATGGAAAGTCACAGCTTCACCAGCCATACAGTGAAGGATTCTGACCCACCAGCTTGAAGTGGTTTGTTTTTTTCTTACTAAACTCCTTGAGGAGTTTTCAGTTTTTTAATGGATTTTTTCTTTTGGTCATTTTTCTTTCAAACTTTCTGAACTACATGTGGTCTGTTAAATCTAACCTTGGGTATACTTTAGGAGTCTTGGTCTTGGATTAGAAACAGAGAATGAACACTTTATCTGTCCTTAAAGGATTTTACTTGTTCCGCTGGGTGAAATCTCCCCACCTGAATCTCCCAGGCCACCCCATCTCAACCAAGAATAGCAACAAAAATAAAAATCATAGTGCATGATGTGTTTTAAATGGCTCCAGGAAATGAAGTAGCATAACAAAACTATTATGTTACTTGTGGAAGAAGAAAAAGTCTTAAGGCTTGCGTTGAGGATTAACACTCCTTAATGACTTTCATATTTTTATGAGATTAGGACTAAGAATTTACCGACAAGGCATGCTGCACTGCTCTTGTTTCTTCTTGCAGATATTTCTAAAGCTCTCCTCAACTGATTTAGATACTGAAACAAAATGGGCCAATTAACATCGCTTTGCTAATCCTCTTTATTAATCCACACATTATTCAGAGTACCCACAAAGTACAAATCATGTTTTTCAGAGAGATTTGCAAAGGTGAATTCCTTGCTTTTAGTACTTTTATAGTTCTAATGAACATCCTTGGAAACCCCTATGTGAGCAGATATTGATTTTTAAAAAAAATATGAGTATATTGTGGCTGTGCATATATCCTCCTTCAAAATACTTTATGGAATATACCAAAAAGCCTACCCTTGTTGTTTGTTCTTATCCCACTGATGTTTCTTAATAATGTGCTTTCAGTGGAGGAAGACACAGAGGAGAGCTCAAGATCTGGTAGAGAATCTGTGTCCACAGCAAGTGACCAGCCATCCCACTCATTGGAGAGACAAATGAATGGAAGCCAAGATAAAGGTGACAGAAAAAAAGCTGGAAAGGAAAAGAAGAAAGATCGAGATAAAGAGAAGGATAAAATTAAGGCAAAGAAAGGAATGCTGAAAGGCTTAGGAGACATGTTCAGGTAGGTACTTTGCAATGAAATATAGAATGAATTATAAAAAAAGTTTCATCTTTTAGTTATTCATTATACTGTGAATTTTTGTTGAGGCCATAATTTACTATGCAAATACATACATGGTTTTTATAGGCCCATCTCTCAATTTTTGAGCCTATGGGTGGTGTCATGAAAGGGAAGCAGCTCAGAACGGAAGAGATGGGGGTGGCTGGCAGGCCAAAGGAAAGGAAAGATAAAGGAAAAAAGGGTTTTAAGCCACAAACTACTTGGTGTTGCAAAGAGTCTTTAGTGATGTCTAAGTTGTGCACATATCCTTTGATAAGTTAAACCATTCTGGGTTTTGTTTTTGTTTTTTTTCTTTTTAAATACTGTACCCAAAGCTTATGTGTTACTAAATGACTATTTTTCTTTGCTTTACTATTAAGACTGTTGGTATCATGGAGGCATGATTGAAAGAAATGAATCAGTTTGAGATTGAAAACCAGCATGCTCCTCTCAAGAAAAAGAGGATCTAAACAAGATTGTGTACTCTGAGAACCCATAGAGAATGGGTCAGTGAAAGACTGATTTTTACCAAAGACTGAGTTCTTTTTAAAGGAGTCTTCTCTCCAGCAGATATAAGTGATCTGAAAGGAGCAGACTGCTGAGGGACACCCTGCTGTTGTGGGTAAATGGGGAAACATGACAAACACCTTTGATCACTTATGGGAAGGGGTGAGAGAGCAAGAAAGTCAGTCTTTCTTTTAGCTAGCTAGAGTGAATAAATATATTTTGAAGAAACAACCAATATCAACACAGCATTTGTTTGGTGTATTAATTTTTTCATTATTTAATTTTAAGGGTGAGGTACCAGCATTATTTTAAAGATTTATTAATGACTCTGCTCTGAAAACATGTAAAGAGAGCTTCAGTTAACTTTCATTCCATTACTTTCTTTATCCTGTAAAAATTAGTTGAACCTGTGTTGTAACTGCATAGATTCTTGAGAATTGTTCTGCGACTGTGAATCGTATTATGAGGGCAGTACATGAAGTGGAACACTGCACCCCACTCCGGGAGAGTGTGGAAGATAGGAGATATAAAATGTTGACTGGTTCTTTTCTGCACTCTTTGCCATTTATATACAGCAGAAATGACAGGTAAAATTGAGGCACATTATACATGATAAATTCTATGGGCTCTAAGTCGTTCCTTGCTGGGCGCTTTGAATGCTATCTTGTGAGTTCACTCAGAAAGTGTTTACAGCAATCTAGAAAGCTTGGGCAGCTCCGTGGTCCAGACAAGTAACCTTTTCTGTATGCTTGATATAACACTTCTGAAATCTTTAATCTGGAAACAACAGTAATTTAATTGATAGAAAGATCTGACGATTGCTTTGTTGTTTGCTCTTCATAACAGTCAACATTTTCTTCAGTTATTTTTTTCCCTCACTACCATTTCCGAGTGAACTTTACTTTTGAGTCTCCTCTTAATTAGCACTGGGAGCAGTGCTATCTGGATGCAGTTGACTCCTCCTGGATCTGTAAATTAGCTTGCACCTTGTCAGCCCACCCAAGAGAGGTGTTCCTGGCAAGCAAGAAAATGCTGATTGAGGGAATTAAGCATTATGTCTCATTTCCACTTGGTGCTTGATTTGCTTTGTTGACAGGTTTCTCAATAATGTTTGAGAGATGGGTTTTGTTATGTCTGCAAGATAAGCTACTACTTCTACCTATAACATGCTTTGTTTTCTGTACATTTGACATATATCATAGATATCAAGTAATCACTGAAAGAAGTTGTGTGATAGAAAATAATGATGACAGTAACATTTAAAATTCAAACCAGGATCAAAGCATAATTGGATGTTTTGGTTCTGTGCAACATTGTGATTTCTTTGTCGTTCTTTTTTTCTCCTTTTTCAATTTTTTTCTTCCTTTTCAGTGCTCTAATCTTAAAATAATCTTTCTTCGTTAGAATGTATAGGCAAAAGCACTCGCTGGATGAAATTACTGTTAACTGACACTTTATTCCAGTGTCTGTATTTAACCAAAGGGCTTTTTGTTGCCTATCGGGAAACTAGCAGCTCATAAAGTGGAGCCTGTGTGATGTATAAAAATAAGTCTCCTTGTCTTCAGTTAAAATTTTAGGATTTCCTACTGGAATCTTCATTAAACCGTAGTGGGAGATGGAAACTCCCACTAGAGAACCCATTTATCCTTCGGCATCTAGTCATCATTTCCAAGAAATTCCTGGTTGATTCAGAGTTAAAATCATAAGTAAATCTTTTAAACACTTCCATTGTTTTACTGCTTGTATCAAACATAGTAAAGAGGATTGACATAACCATGAAGAACTGAAAACTGCAAAACTGTGTAGCTCTGACACACAGAACTCCCACGATTTCCAGAGGACCTTTGCTGACACTGGGCTGTGGACAGTCTGAAAGTTCACCCTTCTCACTGTGAAATAAATCTGTCTGAGAATGTGTGTATTTCTTTTTTCAAACTGACATTTAAGCATAGAACAGGTTATTTAATTATTTCATTTGGCTGAGAAGTCTCTTCCTCTTCACAGATGAAAACAGGGCAGAAGTTAGCCTAGAAAAGTGTTGAACAGAAATATTGGTCTATTGGAGGAGATGCAGGTGCTGCAGTGTTTTGCTTACACCTGAGTATATTTGTTTTACCTGAACAGTTGGATCATTCCTGTCTTGGCCCTTGAATGTGCCAAATCCTGTAGCCTGTGGGATGCTGTGCAGTTCCTTCTTTTCTATTGTTGATAGCTAGAGGGTGCCTGCATGTCCACGGCCAGCTGAGCAAATAGTCTTTGGGAAGCTGATATGAAATTCTGCTAATTTTTTTCTTTCACTGCTAAGAAAGCTTGAGTGGATATGTTTTGACATCAGAAGTTTATAAAAATCTATATACTTTTCCAAGTGCAATATGAAATATGTTTACTCTTTTCTGAGTCTGATTTTGTTTATTTTTAAGTAGAGATTTTGTTTCTTGATAAAAATCAACCTGACAAAAACAATCAGCAGATAAATAAGTCATTGTAGTGCTGCCTTACGAAAGAGGCTTCACAGTTTCAAACAGTGTGCCTCTAATTAGCACTGGTAGGTGTACATCAATTTAATAGATTTTTATGTTGTGCGATTCTTTGACATTCCTCTCCCAAGAGAGGAAAACGGTGTATGCTGCCTTTTTTTCCCCTCCTTTTGCCCCTGTCACATACAGAGTATTTTCATTTATGAAAGTGGATCCCCTCAAGATGTAAGAAAAAGAACTTTGAGATGTTCATATTCATAGATTTTGCATGATGATGAAATGACACATCTGCTGTGCTGTTGATCACTTATGATCCCTGTAGTTCATTCATCCTTATTCCCAGTGTACAAGCTTGGATATAGTTGCTAGATGAGTGATTAGACTGGTGAAGTAATATAGGCAACAGAAGTGATAGCTCCACATCTTTCCCAGCTTCCTCCAGCTACATACAGTTTTCCTCTGTTGTCATCCCTGAACTGCGTTTCTGTAAGACAGTGGTATCACTGTGTTTATCACTTTTTGGGGGAATTAAATTTATTTGAAAGAAAGTAGACAGCCACACTCTTACTGGGAATGAGGGACTCTCACTGGTGAGTTTCATGATAGATAAAATATGTCCAGCAAGTGGTCGGTCTCAGGAAAGGATGTGTCTGAGGAATAACATCTTTAGAAGAAACTGAACCATTAAGACATTGAGAATAACAAGAGAAAGAAGCAGCTCTGGGTTTCTAAGGGCAGGAAAGGGAATAGTAGGAAGGCCAAGCTAGCTAGTAATGTCTTGCTGAAAATACTGATGGACAGTCACTCACTGCCTGATAATAAAAAACTACAGAAACAAGTAAACCATGATATGATCGGACAAAAATGGCTTTTAAAATACATACGATATGTTTGAGTTATGTGGGGAGCAGCTGAGGAGAACAAAAGATGGGGAATATGACATTGTATCTTAAGTTTAAGCAAGAAATGTCTGCATCAGTTTTGGAGGTTGCTTATGAAATAGATGTAATGTAATTTGGCATTTGTGGATAAGTATGTTATATGAAATAAATACGTTTTCTACTGTAGGAATTAATACCTAAGGATTAATTTAGGAATTAATACCTAAACATGACTTTTCAATGGAGAACATAAACACTGTGTATGTGTTCACAGAACAAGACAGCATGCTTAAAAGTAATCCTGTGCATAGGTGTTTTTAGTATCAGAGGCTGTGTATTTTAGGATCTGGCCTGTAATGTTGATGGAGATGTAAAGTCAGTATGGTAACTGATCTTTAATTCCTATCTTAACTATTGTAGCATGCAGGTGGGTAAATCAATACACTGAATAACCAATGCAAATGTAATATTCCCAGATTAGCATTAAATTCTAATCCTAATTAGATTTAACTACATTTAAAATGGTTACTGGGAGCCTTGCAGCGTTGTATCTTCCAGTTCTGTGAGAGGAAATAGATAATTCAGTTTGCAACCTTGTTTAGCTGAAATCCGATATACTGTTGGCTTTTTTTTAACCCCACACAGCTGCTTCCAAGGTGTACTGGACATGTCTAGATTTATAAACATACTATTTGTAGCCCTGAATTACACATTTCAACCATATTAGCCATCTGAGACCTCTGACTAGGCATATGGGAGAATAACCTACACAGATTACTGTTGCTTGTTACATGACTTAGTTGTGTTGCCTATTCTGGTTTTCATTTAAGTTTTCTCATTGTAATAGCTGTGAGGAGATGAAAAGCAAATCACAAAGGTTACGGCACTGATTTGGTAATTCCCTTCTTTCTCTTTTATTTAGTAACAATCTTCAGATTTTTAAGCAGGCATAAGACTAAAAGGTATCTGAGTTATGTAAAATACTGTTGAATTATACCCTAATCAGCAGGATTGGAAAATACCTCAAACTTGATAAAACAAAATCTGTGGTCTGACTTCTATCATTCAGTAGCTTAAGAAGCAGCAATGATGACATTTTCCTTGGAAGCATGACTAATAGGACTTCGTATTGGTGAATGACACCGATGTACAGGCTTAATAGAAAACATGGGAATGAGCTCCGAAAGTCAGTGGGTTTTTTTTCTTTAGTGCTCTGCTCATGGACCAAAATGCCATAAATCTTAAGCCTCAGAACACAGAGGAGGAGGTTAGTGCTTAAACACTCGTCAGCTGTATCATTTCAAGCTTGGAAGCTTGTTGTGCACACACTGAATTGTGCCTGGTTTTGCTAATGCTCATATGAGAACATCGCTGACAGCTTGTGGTGCTTGTGCTGAGACTTTCATCAGTAACACTGAGCTGGGTCGTTGGTCAGGTAAATGGAATTTGGGGCTGTTTGTGCTCTGGTTTTTGCTTGCTACTATTACAAGCCAGCTGGCACAACTATCATTAAGTCCACATCTGCTTCCCCTCTTCTGCCACCAGCTAGAAAATGCACAACCTGCTATAATCCTAGATGCAGGATCTAAGCAGGATGTCCTTTCAGACTTAGGAGGAGGAGCACACTTCTCCTGGCTGCAAGTTTGATACTGTTGATGGCACTTTTTCTGTGCTCCTCTGGGCTACTTTGTCCTGATCTGTTTTCAAAGTTTCACCTGGCCACTGGGGCACACAGCACCAGAAAAGTCACATGAAATCAGCCATGCAGCAAATTGTGATCTTTGATGGACAGTCACCCAGGACTCTTACAAGTGTCTTTCAGAGCATTTGCATATTCTTCACTTCCTTCTTTCCAATTAAAAATAAGGGACTGAAAGAGATAAGCTTTATTGGAAAAAGCTTTTCTTTTTTGGAAAGGCAAGCCATGCTCCATCCTTCCTCTCTGCACTTTTTCGCCTTCCTGTTTCCTGCTGCTTGATGGAATCTGTTCCTTTGAGGAAACGTGTTTCATTGCCTGCAGCCCCAAGAACACCGGCTTTTGACTAAGTTGTCACTGGGGCAGGGGGCAGTGGAATGGCAAATTTATGTTTCTAAACCAAACAAGGTTCACATAATCTGTCAGGGATTTAAGGAATGCAGCTTCATTAAGTGGTTAGTAAACTCTATGACTTTTAAATGAAACACAGAAAGCAGTGGTATGCAATTGTGCGAGGGAGATTTGAAGTGGGAGATTAACATAATCGCATGTGGCTTTCTAGTTTGTCACTCTGACAGAAAGCAGGGCTTTGCTCTGTGTATTCGTAACACTGGATTTTCCCAGAGTAAATCTTGAACTTGTAAATCTGATGGGGGGATAGTGTCTGAGAGTTTGTTTTTTTTTTTTTTTTAATTTCAATAGGATCAGGGCTTTTGCTTCCAACATCCAGAAGTATGCGTCAGGATGACTTGTTACTAGAGACGAGTTCATAGTGGCTGCTAACATATTCTCCCAGTGTTCTTCCTTTGCTTGTCAGTGACTTTAAATAGAGAACCTTTGACACCTTCAGCACCATCTTTGCCTGCAAAGCAAGTGCGGGAGGCAGGCAGGGTGACAGCTGAGCCCTCTGCCATCCTGCCCGGCGTTCTGCACACTTCTCTTCCAGGATGGCTGGATGAATATAGAACGCAAGTGTCAAGGATGACACCTACTTTATAATCTCTGCAAAGCCAGCCTTTTCAGGGAAGAATTTGTTGACAGTTCAGAGATTTAAAGTCAATTTCAGTTTAAGCTCATATAGAAAAAGGATTTTTTCCTCTACCTGATGTGATAATTGAAGACTAACCAGGCAGTGCACTAGTCTTTAACAAAGTATTGTAAATAAATACTGTCTTGAGACATGAAATATTTGTTAGGTGGAAAGCTCAATTAATGACATTTGTTTCATTATCTGTTGGAAAGATTCTTTGGAGGAGGTTTAATTCACTACTGATAGCACCTGTTTATTGGTATACATCATGGATGTTGTAGATTATGTTTTTAAAGCAGAGTCATCTTTGAAAATCGTGTTTAAAAACAGGAATAGGAATGTTGTCTTAGAGGCAAATGAATGCAACTTAATATATTTTATAGGTGAGATGACATAGGTTGTTAAGTCATAGTTTCTTGAGGTACTTAAGCTGGCAGCTGCAGGATAGCTGATCCTTTTCTAAAAGGCAAAGCTCCAATTTACTACTGTGTTTCACTTCCCGGGAGCAATGATCTCTATTTGCAGTGTGTTGGCAGGCTGATGCTTCCTGTTAAGATGTCCATATACCCTACTATTGTGCAGAGAAATAGTCCTTAAAGACAGAATTATACAAGACTTCAGTGAAAATGGCAAAGTGGGGATAAAACAGTGTGTGATTGCTGGAATAGAATATACCAGCATAGAAATAGGCAGTCAGTTCCCGTATTTCCCTAAACGTAGTATCATAGTAGTGGGTATAAGGCATGCCCTCATGTTTCCCTGAATGCATATAGTAGGTATAAGGCATTCAGAGGGCTTTTAAGTTGTTATTCCAGGGAAAAATAAGAGGAACAAGAGTTTTGTAGAAACAATAAGAGAGAAGGAAATATTAGGAACACAGTACCCGTGAGATATGCAAGTAGTATTTCCCCCACTTTGAATCTGTTGATGACTTCTTACGGAGCGGAAAAAAAGATAGAATTAGGAGGAACTGAAGAGATACTGAAAATACTGCACTCTTACAGTGATTTGGGCAGGAAGGGTTCCCTGCTTGGTTCAGCTTCTGCTCACAGCAGTCCAGCTTCAACATTTCATCAGCTGAGTGTCATGCCCAGTTGAGTTTCAAATATCTCCAAGGATGGAGAGTCAGCAGCCTCTCTCAGCAGTGTGTTCCAGTGCTTAGGCACTCTTTTGGTGAAAAATATTTGTCCTTGGTAAGAGAAGATAGGAATAAGATATACTGAATAATTGCTGGTACAAAAAATATAAATCAATCCACATGTACTTATCCTTCTCATAAAGCAAGAGCATGTGTATGTGCAATAAGGTTGTCATCCAAAAAGTTTAAATTTTAAAGGACTTTTGTGATAGGTGATTACCCACAGGGACTTGCTTCCCTCATAGGACCCCAAGGGTATAGGAAGCAATGCAACTATGCATATATTTGTGACTGTGAGCAGGTCATGGCATGCTTAGTGTTAAGGAAGAAGTTATCTATAAAGAAGTTATTTTTATTGTGCTTCCAAGCATCTCACTCCAAGTTGTCTTGGAATGGCAACTATTAGGATACTAAGCTTGATTGGCTGATATGGTACTAATAGTGTCTAATATGATCCTCTGAGCTAGAAAAGGTAATTAATTTCTGTGGAACTGAGAAACAGTTGACAGAAATCTTCCTTTCCACTCTTTCATGCTACACCAGAAAATGTCACCTGTTTTTTAATTAAATACATACATACAATTTGTGTTGTATTAATGCTGATACTTTTCATTTTCATCCCAAAGTATAGATATCTAGTAAAACCTCAGGCATTTGTGGTTCAGCCAGTCATAAATGAAGGAATTTAATCTTACTTTTGGAAGGGGAGAAAGGGTTAATTTTAATTCCTTTCATGTTTGGTAGATTCCTTAGGGTTTAATGTAAGAAAATAAGAATCTGGGTGCACAGAGTTGAATGATACCTGGGAAGTCCCTGTAGCCCAATACTTCACCTCTGACATGATCAGTAGTTGCTCCCAAAGATGAGATACAAGAACACCACGGTAGATCTGACTCATTTTGTCGGTATTTTGTGGCACTCAAGTAAGCATGTTTGCAACGTAGCAGTAGGCCTTTTTGACATGCTATAAGATTTCAGTAGTTAATGTAGTGTTCCACAGCATATTAAATTTTACTGCTTCTGTGCAAACTTACAATAAGCAAAAGTGCAAGAAAAGGCTGTAGATGTTTTTGAAATAGACCCTGCTGGAATGAATTCACTTCAAGAGCTAGTTTTACAGTGTATGTTTAGTCTAGCTGGTGATGTAATTAACAGTAAATTTTGAAATGTTTCCTTCTGCAGAAGATAAATTCATTGTTTCTACACACATTAACACTTTTTTCAGGACTTTTTTGTTATCGGTCTCGTAGTTCCTGGTCCAAAAAGGAAAAATACCATAGTATGGTTTCATGAAACTACTTGGTGAACTTGATTAATTTTGAGAAATATGGTAACATACTACTGTTTTAAAGGATTTTTATTATATGTTGAAAGCATCTTGGTATTGTTAGTGAAATTCTCTGTTATAAATAGCTAGTTCAGTCAATATATTAACTTCATAGACCTAGCTTTGTCAATGGAATCAGCATAGTTAGTCCTTATGTTTTTTGTACTTGCAATACAAAAAACTTGTGGAGTTTGGCAAGTTGCTTAAACTTTGAAGAAAAACTATTTTCTCATTTTAAAAATAAGATAATGCCTGGTCCATGCCAGTGTCTCCAGGGATTCTGATGTCCTGTGGTGCTTCCTGTATTGTAGAAATACAAAATATTTGTATACTAAAAATGTATGCTACAGCTTCTAGATACTGGTGTTTAGTTTGAAGGTGGGTGAATGGTGGATGGATGGCTGAAAATGTATGTAATTTTCTTTGTTATGATAAACTGTCATAAGTAGTACTTGCTAAGAAAGTGTCTAATCAGTAACAAAGTTTATGGGTTAGCTCTACAAGATCTGAAAAAAGACAATTTAATAACAAAAAATGCATCTAGAATCTTATCTTTATCACCAATTTTGAGTACCACAATAATGAAAGTAGTATATTTTTATAACGATTGCAAGTGCCTCGAGCGTATTCAACACCAGGTGTGCCAGCAGTGTTTAGAATGCAAGCTGAACTCCTATTACACATTTCAACAGCAGCATATCACAAATAAATCTCAAATATTTCTCAATGTTGTTATAGATGCTATCTTTGTCTTTAACCCATAGTGCTAAATCCTGAAATTCAGAGTACAACATGCTGGCACAAGCAGGAGTTTCAGCTGTAGTGTTTTCTCTGTCTTTTCTCTGATGTTGTTGAGCAGGTAGGGGTACCAATAATATTACAATCTGTAACTGTTAGGAGTCATGATATTATCTGTGGAGCTCCAAATACTTTGCTGATTCTGTTTGCCTTTTATAACCCCAAAGAAAGTATTTATTTAAAGTAAATGAAATGTGAAGGCTCAGTGCCATTTTCATTGTTATATTTCTTTAAGATTTATTTTGGGCTATATATTCAGAATAAATAGTGAGATGGCAGTGATAATTGCTGTATACTGTGTGCAGCACTGGGCATGAGCAGAGGTGATCTCATTTGGAGAAGAGCATCTCAGGAATCGGATATCTTTGATATCAAGATTAAGTTTATTTTAAACATCATCTGTTTGGGTTTCTAAATAAATATAGGCCTAGTCACTTGTTTCTTATAGTGGCTGAGCAGGTACAAATCAGAAAAAAATGTCAGTGTGTATGGGGCTGGTCCAGGTCTGAGATGTTCTCTGCTAGGTGACTGGAACAAAAAAAACCAAAAAACCAACTCAACACCCCACATCTCTTGCCTATAGTCAGTCCCAAGCAAGTCCTGCTTTGTGCATCTTTGCAATCTGAAAAAAATCTCTGCTCTCAGCTTCACCCTAAAGTAATCACTGGTGTATAAATCACAATTGATATAGTTATTTCAACTGCAGTTACCATGAAGACAGCTCAGGCTCTGAGTACTGGCAGCTGCAGGATGCCAGGCATCTCCAGGGCTCCAGGTAGCTCTGGGCAAGCCCTGACACCAGCTGCTGCAGGGACTTGCTGCCAGACTGCCTTCCCAGCAATGATCCACCTGAGTCTTACTGCATCTACTCCAGAGATGGTTTGTTCCAGTGGTGATGCTGCAGTGCAAAGTCTTGCTCTTCATTTTCCACCCAGAAGATACTGCATGTGTAAACTAAATTTTCATGCCGCAGGGCAAAATATCAGCTGATAGAACAGGCAGAGGTATGTGAAGCCAACAGCGGCACGTTAACACTTACTAACCAGAGCCTTGGTTCAGGCTAAGTCCTGTGCCTTAGCCCTATCTTTGTAGCAAACTTTCAAATTAATGTGCTTGTTATTTTTTCTCTCTGCTTTTTATTATAATGTAGATTCACAGCGTCAGAGAATGGTTTGAGTCGGCACTTAAAGATCACCTAGTTACAACCCCCATGTCATGGGCAGAGACACCTTCCACTAGACTAGGTTGCTCAAAGCCCCATCCAACCTGGCCTTGAACACTTCAAGGCCATTAAATTAATTGTACTCTAAAGGACTTTGTAAAAGTGTCCTATTAGTATTATTTATTTGGGTTTAAAATTAAGCTTTATTTTTTTATCCATAAGGAGACTTAGGTGGCACTGTGGAACCCAGAACAAAATAGGAGACCCTAAGCTGTAGCCTGCAGCCATCAGCACTGGGGTGCTGTGGCTCAGCAAGGGGACTTGGCTTTTGGCATTGTAGGCATCCTCTGAGAAGAGAATGACAGCTGGACACTTGTCTGGCTCTAGGGATATTCTGGTTAGACTTGTCCTACAGATCTTACACTCTTGACTGTTGTCTCCTGCTGAATATTGTCTGGGGCTTTCCTACCTCCTATAATTGTAAATACGTGAATGAGGCTAAAAATATAGATACACCATCTATTGTTTAATTTACTCTACAGAGGTTATTTTCTAGGAGATGTGTATGAACAAAGATTTTTAGTAATTGACAGAAAAAGTGCTGACTGACTTATTAACATTTCTAAGTAATGAGACCTGTAGGGAAATTTTAATCTTCGGAAGCTTCTGGATAAACTGCGACTAGTTTGATTAATGTTTTATATGTCTATGTTAACTTTTGCTGATTTTATACAGAGTATCTGCTAGACTGCAAGACTTCAGTTGTTGGAATAATGTTACTGCAATTTCCTGGTCTAACTAGCTTGTGTGTTACATTTCTGTTCTCGTTTCTCTGCTGTTGCATGTGCTTAACAAGCATTTTTAGTGACTTTTATGTTGTAGCTCATGTTTACATAAGGCAGGCCATACCTTGTACGTATCAAGTGAACATTTTGGTTGTAAAATGGAGTTATGATGACTCTTCATATTACTGAGGGATTTTTTTTTTCCTTTTCTGCCAGGAAAATATTGTAGCAAATTTTCCTTGTAACTTTTTATTTTCTTTTACTTTGACCATCTCTTGACCAGTAGAATGGGTGGATTTTTATGTTTCATTAGCATTTCTTATAAAGTCTGCCTTTAGAACAGTACCCATTTTCTAAATTATACTTCTGTAGGGCTGGAAAAAATCATGGTAACCAGATGCAGTATTTGTCTCTGGCCTGGCAAAGTGTTAGATTTAACAAAAGAAGCTAATAAAAATGTTCAAATTGACCCTTCTCATCACTTGGACTTCTTGGAGCTCAATCAATCACTCATTATTATCAGAGTTATTCACGCAGAGGCAGAAGTGATAGGATTTCTCATAATCAGCCCTTCAGCCAGACATAATTTGCAATTTTGAAGCATTGTATTTGGAAACAATAATGCATTAAAATGAACAGAGCAGGAATTAGAAGTACAGTTGAGAAGAGAATGTGTTGAAGAGTAGCCATGGTTTAAACGCTCTCTCTAAGCATTCTTAGTGGACACTGGTAATTAGAGTCAGACGATGTCATATTGTTAGCACGTAAATTGGTCCACAATTTTTAAAGTCCTCTGTGGAGCGTGACGAATGCAACAACAGAAGTGTGCCCACCTTGCTGCATAGTTACAGGGCAGCAGTTGTCGGGGGGGAGTGCTGGGGTATAAGGTGGTGTCACCTGTTTGGCACAGTGTGAGTGAGAGATGGTGGGCTGGACAGGGCACCCAGTGCACTGGGATGTAGCATTTTACTATGACTGAGAGAAATTGCTTATGTTATAGAAGAGGGACGACATTGTACTTTAGATTGTCAGACACCTGTTAATAGTGGCTGCTGCTGCTGCTTAGAATTTGGGAATTTTTTGTTATCCCTATGTATGGTATTATGTATTGCGAAGTAGAGGATTGTATGTCAGCTTTTGTGGGTGCAGTCTGTGAAAGACAGGTTAACATACTGCAGGCCTTCACTCAAATTTTTTCAGGAGCTTGCTCTTTACTTTGCAAGTGAGGCTTTATTTTTTTTTTCAGTTTGTATTTACAGTTTTTCAATTACAGTTTAACATCTTACTGCGCAATACTGCATTTTAGAATAGTGCACTGCAGTAATGATGGGCACATTCTGTCAGAGAGGTGGGACAGGAGCATTTAAATCACAGCAGTGTAAGGATATGTTGCCCATTAAGATTAGATAGATAGATAGATAGATTGATATAAAGACTGGATTAGTTTGGCTGCATCACAGGTATGAGCTACTTTCTTCAATGACAAGTAGCACATGCTTAGTGTACCAAATTTAAGGTTTGGGCAAGTCAATAACTACTCTCTTTTTTGAATACATACACAACATTAAAGAGTTTTGGTTACAAACTTTAAAATGCTTAGAATATTATGAATTGTCCATTAAAATGTCACGTACTGCTTCTGTGGTTGCTCCCATCATTGCTGATTGTTAACAAAGTTGTACCTAAGCAGAAGTTTTCTTTTTTTATTCCTGGTTCCTTCAGGGATGCCACAACCCACAGTTTAACAGGTTTTGGCTGACCACCATGAAAATGAGTTGTTTATGGGGACTTTTAATGTGTTGTGGTATTGCTTATTGAGTAGATTTGGACATACAACAAAAGACTCTCCTGTCTGTTTGCTATCTTGCTGCTGTTTTTCCAATATTATCGTTGTAAAATTATCCATACTTCCTTTGACCTTCTCAGCCTGCTTTTAAACCACAGTAGTTTGAATTAGTTGTTAGGTTTTTTCTTTTTCTTCTTTTTTTTTTTTTTTTGTGATTTATTTATCTATTTATTAGAACTGTCCGTGACTCCAACTAGCTTTAGGCAATCATGAGTAGCAATGCAAGAAGATTATCTTTGGTTTAGAAATTTGCAAACAGATGGTCTTTCGGTAAAAGAAATCTGTTTTTAAAAGTTCCACCATTTTATGCTGGAAGTAAATATTACAAATGCTTAAGTTGTGAAAAGAGAGCGACTTGGTGTGAATAATATTCTGCCTGTTGTGTCATGCCTTTCAAGAAATGTTATCAAAACTGTTTATGAATATAATTGAATGAAACCTCATGACATGTCTCTTGGTTTGGCATCATACCCATTTTCTATGAAGTTGGGATACTGACTCATGAAGACAGGCAGATTAAGCTTCACTGGCTGGAAACAGTTACCGATTGCATATGTTGTTTCCACTTCTTTCCAGGAAGTTGTTGTGCGAATCACCGGTGATGTTGTATGTGAAGTGTTGCGATGTATGTGCCGTCCTGGCTGTTGTTTTTGATAGACTTATTTTGGTGAGATGAACTAGAATCCCCACTTGAACGATGCTGAAAAATGGTTTTTAATGTTTGGAAGGTGATGCAGAGGCTGTTGGGAGAAAATGTGTGAATATAACATAGACCATCATGTGCTTTACAGTACTCAGGCCCAAGGTGGCCACTAAAGAGGGCTGATAATTTGCAGTGATAGCCACTTCGGTTCTCATGGTTTGAATTTCTATGTTTGTGGCTGAGCTTGAAGGCAATTTATTGCTCTGAAGAGGTACAAGTGTACCTTTTCAGGGTAGTCTTCATTTTCATGAGTTGCATATGACCTTTTGTAGTGCGCTTTTCTTGGTTTCTGACAGCAGAGTTCCCCAGCAACCCTCCTGGGCAGGGGTCTTCTGTGGAATGTTGCATGAGAAAGATTGCTGCTTTACCAGTTTTAATATAGGTGAAGAAACCCATGAAAAATGAAATTATGAATGTCTGTTTTAATTATGCCCACAAGCTCCTTCATCAAGGTGCCTCTACATCAGTGCTTCTGTGTCATCTCAGGACAGTGCTGCTGCTGAGTCACTCAGCAGTTATTCCACTCCCTCCTAACAAGTAGAATAGGATCTACTAATTTGATTACATGTGATAACTGACTATTTCAAGAAATCCATTGCAAATATGTAAATATTTGCACTTACAAGCATATTTTTAAAAATAGCACTTGCACAATTTTGCTTGGAAAGGAAGGCTTGTAAACCCTCAAGTCATCACTACACAGGGTGATTTGTGTTTGTGTGCTATGTTGTCCTTGTTTATGCTTGTTAAATTTTTTTTTTAGCAACAGAATGGTTTTGTGTGTCACAATAATATTTTGCAATATGAATCTCATGATTTTGCTGATACAACAGGGTGAAAGAGATTGCAGAAATCATTGCAAAATCCTTTGAGTAGGGTTAGGTTATGTGCGTCTGTGTGCGCCTGTGAATAGTTTGCTACCGTGGGGAAAAGAGCATGCCTTGAAGACAGAAAACACTGACAAAATATCTCAAGACACTTACCATTTGTTAATTTTTAATGATGGTCTTTTTTGTATTAAGGAACATAATGCTACTGAACTTCTGTCTCAATCAATTTTTGTGTATTTTTTTTCATTAATCAACTAATGCATGTTTCTTCTATAGCTCTTTATTCTAATGAAATATGTGGATGATTTGGCAGACGACAATGATCTCATCAGTAACGCATCAGGGTACAATCCATTTAGCAGATTATGTGTATATTATTTTTGTTATATCAAGGATGCTGATGTATATTCCTTTAAAATGAATCTATTTTTGAGATACCTTGTAAATTGAAATTTCTCTTGCTACCACTCATACATCCTCCTTTCTTCACTTATTCTGTCTGTATTTATGTCTATTTTTGCAAAATCATTTATGTGTTCTTTATGTCTACATGTGTATTTTATATACATTTAACATTTTTTATATATATGACATCATGTCGTAGCTTGAGCTTGTTCTTTACATGTTCTGCCTTCTCTTTTTAGTTGCTCTAATGCATTGGCCAAAGCCACTGAAGGCAATTCCTAGTCAGTGCCTCTCTGTTCTGTGTGATAGGCTTTGGATTAGGTCACCTCCTAGTTGGTGACAGTCATTCAAGTAAGTAAGCCTGAAAGCGAGCCAGCTAGGGACCAACAGAGAGGTTTGGGTATTCATTTTAGTTTGATTAGATTATCTAGAGTTCACAGGATTTCCTATTTGAGGGCCAAGCTTACGGCATATAGGTCTGTGTTCTTGTCTTTTTATTAATAATAATGTGACAAACTAGTATCACGGGTCTGAGGATGGTCCTTTCCTCTGATGCGACTTGGCTGTTATATTCTGGAGATCATACTTTTAAAAAACAGTCCTCTTACAATTTTTAATTTCTTCACTTAATTGTGGTTGCTATTGTTGGTTGAATTTAAGGATTAAGTCTGTGGATCTGTGAATATAACTGAGCATTTACACTTATCTGGAAACTTTCTCTAGCCCTTAATGTAAAAGGAGAATTAAGAAGCTATAAATTAAGTAGAACCCTGGAGTATCTTGGCAATTAGAGTGAACAAGATTTCAGCTGCTCTCTTTTATCAATTTCTCACAGTCTTGGACAGACAGGGTATTTTTAATTTACAACCTGTATTTCAATTAGTCATAGAAGTTTTTTTCTTATAGCCTTTTCTTGTACAGTTACAAAATAAAATTAAACTACTTTTTAGCTATACTTTTAATAACAGGGTTTAAATAAGAGAGCGGCTGAATAAACTAGCTGTTATGTGAGGTAAACATTGTTACTATTGTAAAGAGATTATTCTGTAACCATACAGTTTGAGTCCTCAAAGAAGTATTAAGCTATGTCTATGAGAGGATATGTTTATGAACAGAGTGGTAATTTTTTTATTACTTGGGGTTTGGAGGAAAATGTGCACTTTTTTTTTTCCTTTATTTTCCACCCTCATTAATAATATTCTGTGCTCTGCTTCTCAGAATTGAGATTGAAGAAAGTGGTGGCCTCAGGTCAGTGTTGTGCTGCTGTGGCTGCAAGTGCTCCACAGTAGCTGGTGCAGCTCAAGCTTTAGCAACAGAGCTGTTTTCATCATTTATATGACAACTTTGTGAGGCAGTAGTGTATGTAATTTGGTTGCACATCATGTAGTAGCTTGTGTCTGTGCATTGGTATCTTGTGCACTGATTTAGGTAGGGCTTTTATAGCTCACAGTCAAATTGTTGGCACTGAACTTAGCAAGTGACAGGAGCTTAGAATTAGATTCTCAGGACTGTCAGAACATCAGTGCCACAGATGCTCCTTTTCTGCATGGTTTTGGTTTTTAATTCCAACAGTAGTTTTTACCTTTGTTTTTAAGCACTGTCCTCCTTTTCACTAATGCAAGGAGCATTGCTGTGCACAGATGCTGAGTGGTGGAGTTTTCATGTCTGTATCAGAAGACAAGTTGTCATTTCATTTGCATTTGTAAGAATTGCAACAAGTATCCCAGCAGCCAGCCTCACAGCTATGAGAACGAGACCATCTCAGGTTCAGTCAAGTGCCTGACAATCACCAGGTGCTTCAGGCACTCGCTAACCAGCTGCACACAGCAAAGAACAGCTCCTGCGTCTGGGGAGGGAGCAGCAAGGGCTGGGATCACAGTACTTGGCTGTATCCTCAAGGCCTTGGGAAAGTCTAGAATTTCTCTGGCATAGGACAAATGGATGGTGATTGCTATTTTACAAGGGAGATATCGTTAACGATTGCACTTTGGGAGTAACAGCCTTAGGTTGTTATCAGTAAGTGAACAGTTGCTTCAGTGGGGGAACTTATTATGCGGGTGTGCCAGGCCATTCAATGTATGGATTAGGGAAGAAATAACACTGGAAGCAGTAAGGTTCCAAAATTACCATGGGTCATGTACAGGACATACATCCTAGTTCCATCTTTCCTTCCTTTTGAGTATCTGAGCAGTAAAGAGGTAAGATTCACAATGACGCGAAGCCTGGTGGATTGCAGGGAAGGTGTCACACGCACTAATGTTCATGGGGCAGCTCAGGGACTATGCCAGTTGCACTTGTAAGAAGGTGAAACTTTTTCATAGGCAAGCCAGTTCTTTTCGTTGGGCTGGTGCATTCAATTTGGGGTGCTTTAAATACTGGGAGTAATTCTGGGAACCTGACCCATACTTGGCTTCTTTTGACTCACACAACTAAACAAGGACCACCAGACAGCAGCAAAAATGGTTTTACCACCGACTGTGAAGACAGTACATAGTATCTGTGGGATGTGCATTTGGTGTTTTAAAGGGCTATTGCATAGGCTTCTTGAATTTCAGTGGTCTGAATAGTCTCATTTTTGAGTGTCCTGTTTTGCTTAATATTCATGAATCAGTGCAGGAAACATCTACCTGAGGAAATTAGGACCGGTGATTTTGAATAGCTTGTCACCAGTGTAGTCACACCACAGTACAGTTGATGGAGTGTTAACAGCTAGCTTTAATGCTGTGTCTTAGCACTGTTGGATGTTGCTTTTCTGTAGTTAAACTGAGCTTGAATATGACTGTTAAATAATTTATAAATGTCTGTTATAAATTTGGTGGAGAGGATGCTGATTTAGGCTGTGGGTTTCATTATAACTATAAATCACACTATATGGAGCAAACACTTTTAATAGAAGTAAATAGCAAACACACTTAATTGCTAGCAAGAGTAATCTTGCCAAAGACTTTGAATGATGTTTGGAGTGGGGAGTGTTGACTGCTCCTACAGAAAAAAAGGAGGTGGGGAGTGTGTACAAATGTATCTCCATCACAGTTCTTTTCAACACCTTTCTCAAGTACTTGGTGGTTCTCAGCGTCTTCTTAAAATGCTATCTCAGCATCTTAGAGATGCTTCGAGATTGTTAATCCACAATTAACAATTGTGCTAAAAACACAAAACCACAGTCAGGGAGGGGGGAGGATGGTATTTGTTATTCTGGGCTCTAGTGTAGGGACACTGCACTTAACAGTTGCTGAACTTGTTACAGGCAGTGGTGATTATGGCAGATATATCACTTCTGCGGGTGACAAAATCCAGAGAAGGCAACTTTGCAAGACCAGCGTGGTTCATACTCTGCTAGGCTGGGATGACCACAGAGCTTGTCAGAGACGGGCACTGGAAAGTCTCCGGTCAGAGTGGGAGCAATATGACCACCCTTTGAAATGCCTGGGAAAGACCAGAGATGTCTTCCAGAGACTTTATCAGAACGGTCCCCGAGGGCAGAAGAAACATTCTTTCCCAGAAAGAAAACCCTGAAAGAGAAGAAGGGTTGTTGCCACACCTTGCTCATGAGTCAAAGCAAACTGAACCCTCTGAGTTCTGCTCTGAGTTGCTGCATGTGTGATACCTACCTCTGCGTCTGGGAACACAGCATGAGTGCAGTGTGCTCTGGACTTGGGTGGTTGGATCTGGAAACTCAAACCATTGAATTTTGCTAGTTTTGGATTACCTGATAACATTAGAAATGCTCTTCCCACAGTCATGCATCCTGACCATACATTTACTAGATTGCTTACAAGGATTATTAGAAATTTCCTGTGTACTTTATTTTTCTAATAAGGTATTGATTTCAGTATATATCTGTTCATACTTGCAATGAATTGATTTATGGTGGCAGAAATTCTGTTTTGCTGCCAAAACCTAATGGCCACTAGCTAATGCAATTTCCCCCCCCCCTTTTTTTTGAAACCACTAGTTCTTTTTCAAAAATAAACTGGGTAGTCCTGAATGTGATTCAATTGCTTTGCCTAACATTTTGAATGGGTTGAGGAAGGACAGGAGACAGAAGCCAATGTGGGCATCTCAGAGATGCTGTGCTACAGTCACACATATGTTGCTTGTCTCCTCACAACTCTGTGTGTTCTGTTAGTCAGACCTGTGCTGCCACCTCAGGCACTCTCTGTCTATCAGGGTGAAATGGCTCAGTTCCACTGTTTTTCTGCCAAAACTCCTCTCTTGGATAGAGGTTTTAGGGCTATTTTAAATTAACCATTCTCTTTTGTCTGGTGTACAACATCCAGAACTTGATTTAAATCTCTTGTGTCATATATGTAAATGTTTTGTATAATGGTTTTGACTACTCTCTAATAAACGAGTGGATGTTTTAAAAGATACACCTTGGTGTTTTGAATGACTGAATTTAAATATGTCAGTTTTACGTATAAGAGATTATAAAATCAGAGACTTTACCTCTATTTGTATTTCTTAACCGTATCATGTCCTCTGCCTATCCCTTTTCAGGTAGTTATTAATGAACAGTTTTAGTTTTCAGGTGCCTGAATTACTTTGGAAATGAGAAATCTGGGAACTGTGGAGAACAGGCACACACTTTAAAGTTTGTGTACATGCTCCTATACTTTATTTTTGTGTTGTTGTGTTTTTAAAGAGCTGCCCTAAGAGCCATAAACATGATTACCCAGTATAAATATTATCTCTCAACTGAGTGGCCAGAATCGTTAAATCGTTCTGCAGGATTGCTGTGTGATGTGTCTTCAACCCACACAATGACTTTGTACTAGAATCAAAAGGAACAAATGGGAAAATATTATATTATAAATGCCTGCTGGATTCTAAACATTTTAAAGGGGTTACATTAACAGGTCAGAAGAAAGTTTTAAGAACTCTGTGGTTTATTTCACTGTTTATGAGCATTTGGGATGTCTTGTCTGCACTATTGCTGGACATGTTTCATTGCATGTCTCAGTGCTTTTATTTCACTTTTGATGTGAACCTGAGTATGAAGTGCCACAGTGTCAGTCAGCTCACAGATGAGCATTTGGTTTAAAAAAAGTAAAATTCTTGCTGCTTTTGGTGTGATAAATGATGCCACATTTAATTGGTATATATAATAAAATACTGTTTAATAGATACGTGTTAGCCCTTCTACCTTAAATAGAAATTTTTCATCTAAGATCTAGATCTATTAAAAGTTATATTTAAGTGTTTGTTTGGTTCCCTCTATACAAAAGTCATTTCTTTCAGAATAGGTCAAAAGTGTCTTAAGAAATATGCGTAATTTTGTCCTAATAATAACTGAGTATCTCAAATGCCAAATTCTTCTCTGTTGAAAGTTTAAAGAAAACAGTGGAATGTGCAAATATGGAAGAAATCTAAAATACTTGAAATGTAGCCGGTAGAGGGGAGAGGAGACGTGAAGGGCTGAAACCCTGGGTTGGCAGCACCCTGAACTGTCTGGGACAGCTCAGCCAGCTCCATCCCTCCCCTCACCCTCCCGGCTCTGCAACACCCTTGGGGGAAAAGAGTCACGAGCAATAAAGTTTAAAAAAATCTTGGTGCTGAAAAAAGAATAAATTTACATTCTTGAATGGTGTCCACTGTGTGGTGAAACTGCCCTTGCTGGGCAGGTGCAGAGGGCAGGACTGAGCTCTGGGCAGTTGTCAGACGTACGGCTCTGTGTCTCTCAAGGTCCGTATGTGGAAGCCTTTGCTTAATGTGAACCTGAATTGCACTCTTTGGCAGAGATAGTGTTCTAAAACGTTGTTTGACTGTGTATTTAAGAATAGCAATCCAAAAATCCTGGCATGAAAGAAGAATGTGGTCCAATTATTATTTTTTCTGATTGTTCTGTTCTTTAATGAGGAATTATGTAAACTTTTAAGGGGAGTGAAATAAAAATAAAATTAAAAAAACTTATGCAAAAAACCCCAGAAGCAGTCTGAAAATATTAAAAATTGAGATTCTGAGGTCTTTGCACTTTCTTTTCCTGGTTTCCAAACAGTCCTTCTTGGAGTACTCTCTTTGTCATAGGAAAAGGAAAATACAGTTTTGTTCATTTCACAAGTTAGATTCTTTTTTTGTGTGTTATTAACAGGTTTGGCAAACATCGCAAAGATGACAAGAGTGAGAAAACTGGTAAAATAAAAGTGCAGGAAGCTCTTACTTCAGAAGAGGAGAGAATACGAATGAAGCAAGAACAGGAGAGGTAGACTTCAGTATTTGCTTAAACCTTGATAGAGAGAGTTTGTCTTTTAAATTAAATAACTGAAGTTCAATTTTCATTGATGAAATTTCCCACATGTTGATATGTTTACCTACTTTAAATAACAAGACAAAGCTGGATTTATTTTGGACATTAGTATCAACAGCTCCTTTGGCTGTGTTAAACATCTTTTATAGACCCAGAACTCCCTTCCTTACTGAGGAGACTGAAGTAATAAAATGAAATGTTTTCTCTATATATTCTATAACTGATTTTCTTGATATTTTCAGAAAACAAATATTTATATAGAATGAAGTCTGTTTTGTATTTTTCTTCAAAGTCTTGCATATCTAGTTTTTTCATTGATAAATTTAGGAAAAAACTAAAAATTATATTTACCAGTATATTTGTCACTGGAGTTCAGTCTATTTATGTGCCATGCAGTCTGTTTATGGAATGATATGTATATTAAACTGCTAATGTTAAAAATGAGTGGTGAGTACCTCTATTTTTCCTTGTCAGCTTTCCTTAACATAAAAGACCCTATATATATTATAAATGTCATATGGTCTTCTCAGTATTTCCAGTCTACTTTTCATCCTATCTCTTGTAATCCTATATATTTGGGGCCCAGACTCTGGTGTCTCTTGGATGAATTTAGGCAAAATCTTGGAAAGCTTAGGTTATATATTAACTGGTATTCGGGGATGTGTGTGGAGAGACAACCTCTTTGAGTAGCATCACTTCAAAAAGGAGACAAACTTTACAAAATTTGATTGCTAAATGGTAAATAGATTCAGACACAGTTAGCAATGAAAGTGAACCATTAATTAGAATTATTTATCTAAAAATCATACTATAGCTCAACCATAAATTTATAATCGATGCAGAAACTCTGAAGGGAAATTTCGTTGTCTTTGTACAGGAGGTATCACTAGTTAGTTGTCATGGTTCCTTCAACCATCATCTCTATGTACCTTGGTCTTCTGTGGGTAAGAGCAAAAGTTATAAATGATGGCTTCATCAGTAACAGCTCAGTGGAATAGCAGAGCCACAGTAACTCCTGTGTAGTCTCCTCAGTTATTCCTAAAATGGTTTGCTTTCAGTTCTTTTAAGGTTGAGTGACTTACATTACAGTTAAGGCAGGCTGGGAATATGCATTCGTTAGTTTTACTTGTTAAACTCCAGAAACTTTATCATTTGTGACCATCCATTTAGATTACATTATGGGAATTTTTTTACTCTTTAGCAAATATACTAGCATAAATTGATGTAAAAATTTATTCATGTCCTTCTCCATCCATTCTGACTGTAGAGGGTGGCTGGCTTACAGTGCCTGGATGTTTTTTACTTGTTTGATAGGTTTTTATTTTCTCTTTTTTAACAAAAGTGAGGCAGGGTCATTAAATTTATTCCTGTTTTCAAAACTAAAGTGCTTTCAGATTAAATGCTAAAGGGGAAGACTGGAATTGAAGGAAACAAGTGACTTTGGATATGAAGGTGATTGTGCAGCCCACTTCCCTTTATGCATGGGTAGGGCAGCCACTTGGCAGATAAACTCCCGCCAGAGGTGCAGAGCCATGAAATCTGCCTCCATTGCTCCTGCCAGCTCAGGGCAGGAGGACAGCTGGCCACACACACGCTACCCTGCTCCCTGGTTCATACACCCTGCTGAACCCCAGCTGGCCCTGCTTGGAGGGTTTCTTAGTAACATTAGGTCCCCAGAAAATTAGCCATATACGTTTAATCAAAGAAGAAAGACTTTACATGTGAGTTAGTAACGTTTGCTCTCTCTTCATTCTCTTTCTTTGTCTCTCTGTGTCTCTCTGTCTCTCTCCGTAAGAATGGTGAGAGTATAGACTGCCCATGTGATGATATAAGAGAGGTTGCAATAGTCACGCTGGGTACCAAGGTAGAATCATGAAATTATTTGTATAGCCCTCAATGCATGGAGCAAATTCCTAATCCCTGTCCATCAAGTTATGCTAACCAATTTGAATCTTTCCTACAATCTCACTTCTCGTTTGTTATAAAAACAATTTTAAGTGTTCACTGAAACTGCAGAAAATGCATGTGCCAGAACTTCATAACAGCTTGATGTTACTGTAACATGGGTCTTCCTCCTCCCATTACTCTCTCTCCCTGTGTATTTGCTTTCCTTTGTGTTATAAGAGAATGCAACTTCTTTGGGGTAGTGGCATGTACAACTAATAAAAGATAATAAAATAGCAACCAAATGTGTGAGGTGCTTCCTTATGTTTCTGAAAAATTCAGATGTTGATTTGGTCTACAGAGACTAAATATTTTTGCAGTTAGATTGCAGAGAGTTTCCTTTAGATCCTGTAAAATTATGATGTTAGATACATGCTGTTAATGAAGAGTACTTTTGCAAATTAACTGAACAATCGCTCAAAATGCTTACTAGGAGACAGAGTAAAATATTGCTGTCAGTGTTGGCTCATCATGGCTGCTATTTTAACTTTGTTTTCTGTGGGTTTTTTTCCCTCAATTTTTTTAGCAATACAATTCACTTGTTCCATTTTGATACTATATACCTCTAAAATGATGCAATACTTTGGGGAAATAGGTTGGATTTAATGAATTTACTATGTATGAGAGGCTAGGAGCAAAAATCCTAGGGGGGTCAGAGAACAAGTGAACAGCCCATTAAAAAATCAATCATGCCCACAATTTTATGGAATTGTTATGCCTTGACTTGATAATTTTAATAGTATTGTGCTTACAATAGAATTTTCTTTAAAACCTTAAAAGCAGTGTTCATATGTATTATGAGACAAATAAGAAAACTAATGCTCTTCAATTTACCATGATTAAAATTAATAAAATGGCCTTCTATAAACGTATTATTAATAATAATTTATTGATTCTCTGATTAAGGAGCATATCTCTTAAGCTATGTATCTCTTAAGCTGTGTATGGTTCACTGACAATCTTGAAGTAATTTTGATATGAAAATGAAGTTATCTAGTTGAAAATACAGGCAGCTTTCAATGAAAAATGAATACTGGAACAGTTAGGGGTATCATCTGAGGAGACCACCCACTAGTCTTACCAAAAATGATGTAAAATGCTCCCTATTTTTAAATTCTCCAAATACTGGAATAACAGTTCATCCAAGGCCATAGAACATAGCCCTGTGTCACTGTGCTTTAACGCTGGTTTACTCTGGAAAGACAAGTCTCCTCGCAACATCTTTAAGTGTCTGCCAAGCGCTGATCTGAAAATCCAGCTGGGCTCTGCTGTGCTCTTGGAAAGTGTGCTTCTCCCCAGCAGTGGCACCAATCAAAACCTCAAGGCAAAAATAAGCAATGTTTTCTGAACTTGGCCTTTTGTCTCCTAAGAAGGAATCTATACTGCAGAGTCTTGAGACTTGACTTCAATTAGCCCTGGGCTCTTTGTGGTTTTGTTATAGAAGGTGTTCTATGAATTCCAGAGTCCCACGATGGACCTGTGGTTTGCACATCTTTCTAAAATCTCTTGGATTTTACAGATTGGAGATGAGTGGAATATCTTGAGCTTTCAGAGATGCTCCTAATTACTAATAGTTTTACACAGGCTTTGCTATGTAGGATAGACTTAAAACCAGATTTTGAAACTTTTATCAATGACCAAGAGGAATTAGTTCATATGAATGGTCACCCTCTGCTGTGCTTCTGGATCTAAACCTCTGGAAGCCCACAGACCTTTCCATTATAGCAACTCTCTACATCTGGTCTTTGAGGGCCTTCCAGGGTAGACTTTGCTCAATATGTAGCCAGAGTGTCCATTGATATCCTGCAACCTGATTGCCCTGAAACATTTTCTGAGTTCTTAAAAGCCCTTTAGTGTGGTCTCTTTCTTAGGAGATGGGAAGACAGAACTGTCCAGAAAACTTACTGCTTTTATGTTCTGGCCTTGCTGGAGAGAGACATTCCTCCAACAACAGGTTCTGATACCTTTGTTTCTCCCTCTTTCACCCTTGGATTTTTCCTTCAATTTCATTTTTTGTTGGTAGTTGTTTTATGCTTTTTTTTTTCCTTGCTTTTTTTTCTTTGCTTTTTTCTTTCCCCTGCAGTTCTGTGTTCATTACAAAATAAATCTTCAGCAAATCCAAAACCTTTGCCTGTAATCTGCGCTTCTTTAGCTCAGGCACGTGCAGTTCTTGACACACATGGCAAGGCTATACATGCTGTCTGTCTTCAGCCTTGGACTGACTTCCTCTGGCAATGCAAGTGCTCTCCAACCCAAACAACTTTACTCTTTGTACCCAGGTAGTAGATAACAGAGGAATGAACTAAACATACCTCTTTGTGAAGTTTTCAAGAAGTGCATCTGAATCTGGCGTGGTTCACTGCTGGATAATGCTTAAAAGATAAAAGTTGCAATTCATATGTAGTCTCATGATTAAAAGTTCATGATCCCAGCTGTGGGTGAACAGTGCATATGCTGTAATCCAACTCTAGAGGCACTTCCTTCTCTTGGAAAGAAAATCTACAGGATATTTTCTCTGGTTACTACACTGTTTTAAGAGCTTTGCCAATGTTCTATAAATCTCTGGGTAACCATAGAAGTGTTTTAATCTTAGTATTGTATTATTCTTCAACTTCCACTGAAATGGATGCAAAATCAAGTGCTTAAACACTTAAACACCCATGTTGGGAGGATCAGTCTTGAGACGATAAGGAGAAACCTTTCAGAAGAGAATGTACTGTACTGATGGAAACGCTATGGTGGAGGCTCCAGAGATGCTGGGAGGATGATAGAGCGGTCAGAAGGTGGCTTGTGGAGCCGAGGGTTTCCTCTACTCTGTAAAAGCAGCTGTACAATTACAGCTTCTGCTATTCGTGCTGGAGGACAGTTAGCACGGCAGAGCAATGACGCGCTGGGAAGGTGCATGTGTAGTCACCGTCTGGAACAGAAACCTCCTGCTGTGCTGGTTTCCCCCCTTTCTATTTTGGAAAACATGACCTTCTGTTCCTTTGGGTTACAAAAGGAATTACATTTACATAGTTCCGCTGCTCAGTTCCGCAGTTCTCCGGCCCGGTTGGTGCCTCGGGAGCGGCGCGGGGCCGGGAGGGGGAGCTGCGGGCTCGGCGCTGCCACCCGGCCCGGCCCGGCTGGGCTCGGCTTTGCTCGGCTCGGCTCGGCAGTGACCGGTGCCGGGCTATCAGCTGGGGACACCTCTCCAAGCGGAGCGTGGGAGTTGCTTTTGGCTGCCGCGGGAGGAGGCGATGCTGCGGCGGCTGCCGGCGGGGACACCGCGCACCTTGGTCCCGCAGAGGCGCTGCCCTGGGGGAGGCGGATCAGGCGGCTGTGTCTGTATTGTCAGATTTGCTGCTACTTTTGGAGATCAATCAATAGGCTGACAGCACTTTTTTGTGGGAATGTAAACAAGGCTGTGATTTCAGTGGGTGTCGTTCGCATATTATTTTTCCTAAATTTAGAGGGAAACATTCTGTCCGTTCATTAGTAGCTAAAATAACACTGATTTCCACCCCCCACCCCCCCCGAAGGATTCAGTTATTCCATAAAATGCTTCCTGTATTGTATTTTCCTAAGGGTATATGGGTCTTTATCTCCAGCGTATAATGAACTTCTCTTCATCCTTCTCTAGTACCATTAAAGCCACAAACCCTTTGTTGTAAAAGTATACTAATGAATAGAAATGTTACAACAAGAACAGAAGTCTTGTGTTTTCCCTTCATCATGCATCATCCATTTTAATTAGACAAAAGGGTGGTGAGTACTGTGACAAGAGTCTGGAATTAAAATCATTAATTGATGTCAAGCTGACGAGAGACTGCTAACATGAATTTACTGACAGCAGGAAAGAAATTAACCTTATTACTTTATTTAGTACATTGGGACTATTTATTATATTTTCCTGTGTAAGTTCAGTGTGTTCTGTTAATGATGATAAAGACAAATAATTAATAAAACCTACATAAAGTTTTATTACCTCCTATCAATGAAGTTTGCATGAAAATCACATCAATAACTTACAAAAAACAAACCTACCACGTCCTTCTAATCAATGTAACTCATCAAAACCATTACAGCAATATTTTTGGTATTTTAAATGAGTATAACAGGCTCTCTCTAGCCAAGTAGAATTGCAAAAGTGATTTGATTTGAAAACCACGCCTTGGTTTCTTAATGTCAGTGTTGCAAAAAAATGAAACATATTTTCTGCAGCAATGACATTGATTGGAATAACTGTCTGGTTTGATCATCATTGGAAGGTCACCCTAACAAAGATGAGTTTTAATGTTAAGCATCTTTATTCTTTAGATGAAAGAGTACTGCAGTGTCTTATAGAATGACAGCAGCATCCTATAGATAATTTGTGACCCAAAGGTCATAATAAAAGAATAGAGGAGAGGTCATCCTGTAGTAAAGGCCATCTGGAACTGTTAAAGCATCAGATGGAGTAGGGGGCTGAACAGCAGGACACTCTTGGTGCCTTTCCAGATTTCCCAGAGAGACCATAATATTTTTATTGGAAAACCCCAACTTTTTTCCCCCTTAAGCAAAATATTTTCATCTAGCAGTTTCATCTTACTTTTAGAAAAAAGACAACAGACTATGATAAAGAAAGGATTTTTATTTCTTACATGGCCTCTAAGTATTATCTGTGTCTTTGAAATAAGGCAGAGGTTCAGCTTTACTTTTGCTGCTGCTGTATTTTGATGCCACTTAGCAGCTTTCCAAAAAACTGTTACTCTAAATCCATTATTATTGCAAACACGCAGAATATAAATAATTTGTAAAGTAACTTGTGTAAAATCCTTTCTGTTAAAACTTTAACCCCCTTCCCAGCCCATAAGAGAGAAAAGGAAAAATTCCTCAGTGATCAGAAAATCAGAGCAATATGTTTCTCATTCTCACTTATTTTGTGATGGGGTCTCTTGTCTCGGTTTCACTGAGGTTTGTAGCATTGTTTTTGGCAGTGGTTTTTTTACATGCCATGAGGGATGAGGGTGCAAGACATGAAAACAAATCAATGGCAATAATTTTTGTAAGAGAACACAGAAGTGAAGATTGACAATATGGAGCTTTGGAAAAACATTTTGGGCCAGTTCCACTTCATAAAAATGCTGACTTCAGGAGATACGTAAGTTGGAACTTTTTTAGAATAATAGTTGCTGAAGAAATTTTTTAAATAAAGCACCATATATTCTCAAGCTACATATTGTAGTTATAGAGGTTTTAGGACATCATGTTAAAAGTATATTTTCTCTGTTATTCCTCTGCAGGGATTCAAGACACTGCACTGGGCAAGGTCTGGCCAAGTCCCTTACAATACAGTAAAAAACCCCAAAAATTTAGATGATCTTTATAATATTTTCACTTACAAATTTATTTAAGGTATCTTGCAGATCATATGAATTCAGAGCTCTCTAGACATGTCAGTTCTAAGTAAGAGCACTAAAAATATCGTCTAACTTTAGAATACCAAGGACTTTAGGCTAAGACAGCAGCATGTCCCCTGATGTTATGTGTCAGAGTTACTGTACCAAATAATTATTTGGGAATTAAAAAAGGTTTGCTGTAGTTACTAACTTATAGTTGATTTGACTTGTTATTGAACTTATTGTTACTGAGTTGAACAGAACTGAAAACTCATAATATTTTCCAGACTGCACAACAGGAGTCTGTCTAACAGTAAGATAAAGCACTAAACTCACTCTTTTTTCTAATTTTTAAACACAGCAGCATGTATTTGACTAGCAAGACAGATACAAAATGATACATTTGTGACAGACAGATGGGTTCTCCCTCCACATCGCAGCTGGAACGTTTATTTTGTAACCTATTCCTAGAACAAACCTTTTCTGGGTTGTGAGACACCTGGCTCTGTTTCTGACCATGCTATAGATTTGTGCTGTCAGTACTGTGACCCATCAAGGTTTTAGAAGTGAATCCTCAGAGGTGTTGTGGGTGCAAATTTGTGGGTCTTGAGCAAAGATACTGACTTAAAAGCTATATTCTCTATTGGTGGGGTTTTTTTCTTTTTCTTTTCTTTCATCTTCAGTGTATGAGATTCACATAATACCTTGCTTCGTTGTGAGGTTTTTCGTTGCATTTTTTTTGTCACTTCATACTGTTTCATTTTCCAACTTCAGGATTAGGCTATGTTATAAATAGTACTCTAGAAACACAGAATAATGGACCTGAAATAGAACTATTGGTAGAATTTTATACCCCCTTTTGTTACCAGACTTCAAGTAGTGGAACACAGATGGTGGGTAGGCTCAACTCAACCAACAGTATTGTAGCTCGACCTCCAGGTACTGCCTGCAGTATCTGGGAATGACTGATTTGATATGTGGTATGATATATGGTACCATTTGATATATGGGATGCCTGCATCATTTGTTTCTTGCACACATGGGAACAGCTGCTCCTTGCACATTTATCTGCAGAATTCAGATGTTATCCACCAGTTCTTCTTTCTGAAGTTGTTCTGCATTTGGGGGGAAAAGAAATTAGGGGAAGAAATAGTCCAAGCAAGTCTGTGTGAGAGAGGAAACTAGTGCTCTTAAAGTGAGGAGGGATGGAATCAGGAGCTGAGTCATGTTTCAGCAACAGCTGAATCTCATGATCTTCTTCCTTTCTACTTCTGTCCAGCAAAAGAGATAAAGAGTAGATTAGAGCTAAATTAATCTAGTGACCTGTTGTCATAGGTGTAAATATCAGCCTTTGTGGCCAGTTTTGTTATGCAAAAGAAGTACTAAATTCCATTTTGCTTACAGACAGCAGTGATGTTCTTTGATGCAACATGATTCCCAGCAGGATAACAGTCCCAGTTGCTCATCTGGGTGATCCTTCACTGCTGGGGTCACTGACCCTTGGCTCAGACATGAAAATAAGGAGAGAAAGTTTCAGTCATGGTAGTGTTTGTTTTGGAGACAGGAGGACCTATACTTCCTGTGTACCTGAAACATTCACCTTTGGTTGAAATGTATTCTTTAAAAAAAAATCGCAGCAGACAAACCCTCTACCCCAAAATCCAGCAGACTGTTAACTGCAAAGTGTGCTAAAAGCTCTGTTGAAGTGTAAGTAAGATGGTAATTTACAGATTTTTTAAAATCAAAGTAAGCAACGATTTTCACTTGTTTACTGCAAGATCCACAAAAGCAGTTTGAGGTACACTGTTGGGGGGGATGTCTTCACTTGGGAAAGACAAAGGGTGAATCAAGAAGGTCAGGGGATAAGGAAAGATAGGGATGAAATACATGAGAGATTCCACCAGGTTAGAGAAAATCATTCTAATGTCTCTTTTAGTTTCATCCTTGTCACTGATTTCAAATTGGTGTTTGCACTTCACCTGCATATATGCATAATATTTACTTTCTCTCCTGCATTTTCATTTCTTTACATCTTCATTTGTATTTTGCTGCCTTCTTTAATAGCCTTCTTTAATAAAACTCCTTATAAAAATGAGCATGTTATTCTTTTCTTAATATATTAGGGCACTTACAGTAATCACCTTATCACCTTTATCCTTCACCCTTTTTTTTTCAACTGCAGCCCTCCTGGGTTGTAGCTCATTAAAGGCTTTTGAAATTCTTGTGCATCTCTTCTGCATGTGGGATTTGAGGAGGGGGGATCTTCAAAGAGACAGTAAGTACTATCACATATTCTAATTGGCAGATAGGCTGTGATTGTTGAAGGAGAAAGAAAATTAGGACTGTCTGATTATGTAGATACATTTCTTTAATTTAGAGGTGATGGGCAGCTTTTTTTTTTTCAATATGTAGTCGCTGTTCTATTTCTCTGCTGTTGTAGAACTAATGCATAGGAAATGTATGTGTGTAAAATTTTTCTATATAGGTGCAAAATTATAGACCTTTAAGAGAGATCATGTCACTTTTTCAAGGTAGGATTTGCAGTATATGCCCTGCCTGCAAATGTTTGTTTCCTCCTCGGGTTTTTTCCAGTTTACAATGACATAAACTCTACAACTTCCCATGGCAGTCTTTTCCACTACTTTTCCTCTAGGAAGTTCCCCTGCCCACAGTATCTAATATTAATTATTCCTGCTGCTGTTTAAATATCTAATACTTGCATTAAAGATGGAAAACGTTATTTTCCTCCAGTGTCTGTAGACTGCTGTTATGTCCCCACTCTGTCTTTTTCTTTCCCCAACAGCTTGATGTTGCTGACTCGTGTCTGTTACCCAGTAGAACTTCCAGATCCATTCCTGAAAAAGAAACTCACAGATTTTTTTCTCTACTTTTAGTTGATATGCTTAATTATTGCGACTATGTAGATTACCTTCCAGTTGATGTTATTTAAGTTAATTCTATTTTTGAAATCTACTCTGCATTTCAAGAACATTTGAAATGTTAATCCTTTCCTCCAAAGTTCCTTCATTCGGGTTTTCTGCAGATTCAATACAGTCCTAAATAATAATGAAAACCCTGAGTAAATTCAGAGAGTGATCCGTGTAGAAAATACCTTGAACTGTCCATCCTGCATGACTGTGAATTGCTGAGAGCTACTCTCTAGATACTCTGCAGGAGCAGCCTCGTTCAACCTATTGCATCCAACCCATAGCTGTTTTTCTTAGCCTGGGACATACTGTTTCTGCCCTGTTCACAAGGTGCTGTAGAAGAGAATCTGGCTGACTTCACCACATCTGCTTTTGATAACTCTGTAGTGGCTCCTGCTCTTTCCATCATCTCCTCCAGTAGTTTGCTTCAGAGGAGATTGAAGTTTTTAATCCTCATGAGTTTTTAATCCTCCACCTTCTCTGAGGGATGTTTGACTTTTTCTAGTTTTTCAGTATTTCAGCTGTCCCCAACAATCTCTTCTGGTTACTGAAAAAGTCTGAGGCTGCCTCAGACAGTTGTGTGTGTTAGATGAAGTTAAACTAGCTTAACCAGTTTCTAGCTATATCTTTTGCTGGTGTATTGAAGATCTTTTTGTTGTTGGTGGCAGTCAATTTTGCTGGTCATCTGCTTGCAGTCAACCATTTCAGTGAAGACAGATGCAAAGAAAAAACCATTAAGCCTTAGGTCTCCTCAGCATCATCTGTCAATATTGTTCCATTGCTGCCACACAGGGGAGCAACCTTTTCTTTGCTCTTCCTTTTACTGCTAATGCAATTACGCAATGATTTATTGTTATCTTTAAAGCTCCCTGCTACTTTTATTTCACATTATGCCTTGGCCTTTCTGATTTTGTCCCTGTATGCTTGTGTAAACTGACCACATTTTGTATGTGTTTCCTCATGTGTCTGAGGTCAGAGGACGGTCATATTTCAACCAACTGGCCACACATGTATGTACACAGCAGATAAGGTAGAACTGTTAATATTTTTCTTTTAATGACTTGAAAAAAGTTGGTCTCTAGACTTTCAATTCAAAAATTGTATTTACTTAGCAATATTTTCTGACTTTTTTTTATAATATGCTAAAGTTTTGAATGAAATGGGTGTGAATGAGGAAGAGGAGGTGTCTTTCTTGTTTACAAGCTACTGCTGTTTGTGCCTATGATTATCCATTGCACACAGTGATCATTCTGAATGATTTTCCCAGGAAAGCAGATGGCTTTGGTGAGAGGTGGTTATAACTGTGATAAGTGACTAGCTCTAATCATGATAAGAAAAGTGAAGCGTCATATGTCGGTTCAGAGTGAAATCACAGTAATGCCTATAATCAAGGTACCCTCATTAGGAGGGTAGTTGTCAGAAAAATTCTGCTTGGATCTAGACAAAGGTCAAAGAAAAATACGGGAGAGGACAAACTCTCATATTGACTTGATTGCCAAAAATTAGGAAAAGGGCCATTAAAGCCCTGAAGGCAGTTGAGGAGGTTGGGGGAGGAACAGTGAGACCTGGCTTGCTTGTTGGCACACTGTTCCCGCAAGGTGTTTTTTACTAGCAAAGGAGGAGGGGACAAATTTGAGGAGATTTGGCTACTGGCCAATGCACCTTCTGACCTCTTCATTAGAAACAATATCTGGCAAAAATTGGACCGAATGTGTTCATCCCACCGGACTAACTTGAACAAGCTGACTGACTTTATAAATGTGTGGTTGTTTTTCTCTGTTTCCAATCCATCATTCCAATGTCATGCCAGTCTGATGGTAGAAGAACTGAGAACTGGCAGCCGTGAATGGCTTGTCATTTAGCTTCTGTCCTTATACAATGCTGTTTCTATCCTTAATAAACATTGTCAGCCATCTCACATATGTGGAACTGCAAGCGTTCAATACTGCTTTTGTAAATGAGTGAGCCTCAGTGGAAAAGATGAGATCGCGGATTATCACTTGGGCAATATCTGAATCCTGGCAGCAGCAGGAGGATTAATTGAATTGACCAAGTACTTGCACACCAGAAGCAGCAGCCAACTTTATTTCTGCTCTCAGAGGAGGATATATTGCAATGGGAAATGTAATGTACTAGCCATGAGTATCCTTCCCATGCTGTGTTCATCAATTAAGATAAGTAGGTGATTTTTGCAAGGATCTAAATCACTAAAATGAAAAAATCCCTCACAGGAGGCTGGAGCTCCCAAGGGATTTGGGATATTTGTAGTCTACTTCTAACCCTAGATGAAATTAGGGTTGATTTCTCTTCTGTTGACAACTTTGCTTATTCACTTTTACTCATAATAGCTCAGCCAGCACCACAGATTTTCTGTTGATGAAAAAAGTTGAAGTTTAGTTCAGAGAACTGCTGTAAACATTTGGCTCAGGGTGGAATTGGACTCAAATTAATATGATTACTTAGTACCCAAATATGAGCTACATGGCTAAATGCCCTTTATGGTCAAGGGACGGGTCCTCAACATGATGGGTCCTCAACAAGATGGGTCCTCTCCAGGTAGAGCCTGGAGAAGGGCTTGGCTTCACCTTAACATGACCATGTTACAGATGTTCAACTGAACTGCCCTCTGGAACCTGCAGCAGCCACCTAAAGTGACTGAATCTTGACTGGCTCTCCTGGGAGTTCAAAACATGCCTTGGCACCTAAATTTAAGTGTCTAAAATGGTAGTTGCCTTCACCTGAAAGCTGAACATCATTCACAGAGTTTTGAAGAATGGAACGAGGTAGCTGCTGTTTGCTGAGGACAGCCATGCATAAGCTTTTCCCTTCCTTTTTGTGACCACCATTTCATGTGCATAGGAATCACTATACAATGGGTATGTCTGTCATTACTGGATTAGCTTGCAATGAAAAGCTCTTCTAACAATTATAGGAAGTTTTGCAGCTAACAATATTGTCATTTGAAGCAGTTATCATTAGCTTTTGAATTGAATGGCAAACAAATGCATGAGGATAGTTTGTACTTTACTGAACATTATAATTTGAGTCTCAAAAGCATGACAGTACATTGTTGACATTTTCCATATTAACACTTCAGCGGGAAGGGTTTAGAAACTTCTTGGGATAGCTTTTGTATTTTTAAAAGTTCAGTTTCATTTAAACACTCAAAATTGATTAGCAGTTTTTGCAAAAATTATTTGACTATGAAAAGAGTTATGTGACTGTTAAGCATGATTATTATTGTTAAACCCCCACAAAGTCCTTAGGAAGGCCATAAATCCTCAAAGTTAGCTGATCTGAAATTTCAGACGTAGGCATTTTTATTGTGCCGTGTCATGAAGGAATACAATTCAGTGAAGACAGCTTAATACACTTATCCACATTATGAAACCAAAGCACTGTGGTCAAACACTTCTCCAGATACTGGATTTCAATAGCAGAAATGTTGCTGAATAGGGCTGAAGTACAGAGCGAGTTCTAGGTTCTCATCTGTGCTGCACAGTGTGTTTACATAATCATTTTAATTTTCCCCACAATAGTCTGCACTGGCATTTCCCATATATATATTTAATGCAGTATATGCTAACAAGGATTTAGGGTGTATCCTGCATAGAAACACACTTGGATAGGGGGAAACATAAAAAATAGCATCACATTAAGTTCAGGATCTTGTGTAAAGATATATTCAGAGTTAAAAACTGTTATAATTGCAAAAGGGATAGTGCAATATTCAGCTGATAGCTCCTATTCTTTTCAAGAGTATGCCTATATATTTTCCCCTAGTCTTTTCGTTTCTTTAAGTTGGGAGGCATAATGTTTAAATGTGGTATGTCCTTGAAAGGCAAAAACAAATAGTATTTTAAACAATATTCAAAAATATGTTAAGTAATTGAAATACCTATACTTTTGTCATCTGAAAGTGGTAAGGTTCGCACAGTGGCTTAAATGTAAAGCACAGAAAATTAATTAAGAGAAAAAAATCAGAACATTTTGGATGTCAGTATGGTCAGACATCTTATACATTTCATTTTAGAGTTATCCTTTGTTAAATGTTATTGCGAATGGTTACTGGATACTTTGGTTATAATTAACAGGAAGATCATACTGCATTTAGACTCTCATTTTTAATACTGTGTATATGTATTAACACATTGTATTAACAGTTGTAGAAAATATTCTAAAAATTTTCCTGGTGGATGTGAGCATAATTACTGGCATAACTCTTCAACAATCAGTTCTTTCCTACTTGAATGGGAATAAGTATCCCTCACCAGGCCATGCACAGGAAATCTGAATGTTTTTGCTGCAAATGGTGCTGCATCCAAACTATTGCTGCAAATGGTGCTGCACCCAAAGAAATGATAAGTAGATGTATGAGAAAAGGTGGTTAATGAAACATGGAATGCTTTTGTCTGCACCTGTTGAGAGTGATGTGATATTCATGGTCAAAAGTTACATAAGTCACCATCCTCTCTCATAGCAGTTAGTGTAACACTAAGGTAAATATCGCCAGTTACCACCAGGTAATTCTGTGTTATAAGCACTTCAGGTAAAAATGCTTTCTTCTGAATGAATTACTCTATGCGCCATTATTGCTGTACTGTCTGATTTCATACACTGAAATTTCGGTTACCTAAAATACATGGATTTTTTTCCTTTGAATTGGCGTCAGACAGTGTTCCATGTGATAATACATTGTCCATTTAAAGAATTAAATCTACCAATGTGTAGGAAATTTCTGATTTCCTTTGCTTCTTCCATTCAGAGGACAAATATCAGTAGACAAATGCATTCCTTCACAGGGTAATTAATACAGGACTACAAATTGGAAATTAAACTGCAGAGAAAGGAATCAACATGCACAGGTGATTTTCAGGCCTGTTTTTCCTTCTACACAGAAACCTTCCAAGTGATTAAGGCTGTAACATTTCTGAATTACAGCTTTGGAGTATAGGAGAATGTAAAACATATATTTTTATTTTAAAAATAAGTATGCAGAAACACAGTTTAAATTTGAAATGAGTTTTGGATTTAAACTTGAGTCCTTCGCCACTGTAAATTAAACAAAAAACAATTCTGGTTTGATATTGCTGAAATTGTGAAGAAAAAATTTCCACTGTGACTGACTATAAGTAAGAATTGTGGTGCACAGATCAGTGGTAGTAGAAATAAAAAGAGAAATGCTGAGGTTTAACTTATAACATGTAAATGAATCACTGAACTATCAATGTAGGTGGCTCTGGCTGTTGAAGGGAATTCAGCCAGTCAGTTGTATCCCAAATCAGTATTTGTGATCAATAGCTACAGGATTTGTGGGAGAAAACAGATCTGTCTATCTATGCCATCCTTCTACTCCCTTCTTTTGTTATGGTGTTCTTTGTTAATGTAAAGGAACAATTTGCTTGGGACTCAGTCTGATGAGGAGACATTTATGATGTTCACATACCAACTCTGGGCTGGATTCACATACTTGAACACAGATGTCTTGTGTCATTTGGGTGATCAGTCTCTGAGACTTCAGCATGACCTATGGAGTCCTTGCTCAGCAGCTGGAAATCCAGAAAGATTACCTGGGGGTGTCAGGTACCCATAGCTCTTATGTTTGAGCAGTTGAATCAAGGCTGGGTATCCAAGCTCTCAAGGAAGACCTAACTCACAGCATCAAAAGTGGCTGTAGAGCAACTCCTTTCATGCTGGGACACAACATATCCTAACACGGCAGCTCCTAACTCTGGAGTCTCCTACCGACAGCTCCCTGCCATTGTAAAGGCAGCCTGCACACGTGACTGGTGTGAGCTCACCTGCTGTTGGCACCTGAATTCTCATGTCTTTATCTGCAGTCTGAATCCCATCCTTTGTGATTTCCCTTTTGTTTTTGCAAAACTAATCCTGAATTGGGCTAGTTTAAAATTTCTCAGAAGGTCAAAGTTACCTGACTTTAAGGCTTTTCTATTTCCAGAAGAGACAAGGGTTACTTTCAGAAGAGATATAGGCTTTGAATAGGCTGATTTTGTTAAAAGTGGGTGAACAAGCTGTGTTTGGAAACGGCACACAAGAGAGATGCACAGACCTGTAGTCTGCATGGATGGATGCTGTCACACTGTAGCCATGGATGTATTAGATGAAAAAGGAGCACATTTTACTAATGGAAGGGAGGAGACAGCTGAGTGCTTCATTTTGCAATGATGACAGAGCATTAAATTGGTCTGGGGAGACAATGTGAATGGGGTTGTGTGGTCAGTTTACTGCGCATATGTGCGTGTGATACATCAAATTTTCTAAAATGCCAAAGAACCTTTGAAGCTCAGATCAAATTTTTGTAATAGCTTTGTGTGTTTTTGAAGATATGATCTGTGCTCAATTTGTGTTTGTCAGATTCCTAAATGTCATCTGTTTCTATCTGTCACTTTTTTATCATACGGCTAAAATAGTGCACCTAAATACAAATTCCCAGTACAGCATCACCTTTCGTTTGTAACTTTAACACGAGGCACATGTTGTTTCTTTCTGGGAAGATACAGCCTGCTTTTGAGAGATACCAGATTCAGTTTGTTTACATTTTAACAAAGCATGCACATTTCAAGTGAATCATACAAGAATCTGCTTCTGCTGTTTACTGCATGAGTGCAAACGTAAATGTATCCTTATGCAATTTTTAAATTCTGAAAAAAATATGATTTTTATAGTATTAAATTAAGAAAGTATATTAAAATTCCTCTCTAAATACAGGCATTAGAACCATTAAATCTGACAAGTTCTGATGAAGTGAATATGAATGGTATCAGACCATTCTCAGATAAGTCAGGTATTAGCACAGACATCCTAAGACACATGAAACAAAAGGTAAACTCTGTTTACCAACAGTCATGACTAGTAATTATTACCTTAATGAATTAAAAAACAGGAGATAATCAGACTTGCTCCTTAAAGAGCAGTGTTGATTGTAGTATTGCTTCAATCTAGGCTTCAATATCCAAGGTAAACCCCATGGCAAACTGAAACTGGAAACACTTCACTGGTTTTCATTAATATAGGCTACCTAAGCTGTCTGCTGTCTGCTAACTGCTGCTTTATATGTCTGGGGTAGGTAGCAATCAGTTTCATCCTTCTTTTAATTTTTCAGAATTCAAGCAAAAACTCGAGAATTTCGGGAGAGACAAGCTCGAGAACGTGACTATGCAGAAATACAGGACTTTAACCGGACGTTTGGCTGTGATGCAGATCCAATGTATGCTGGGATCACTTCCTATGACTCTTCTTCAAATAGTGGCACGATAACACTGAACACCCGACCACAGAGCCCAAGGGAAGGACAGACAGTGGAAGCCTTATACGCACAAGTGAAGAAACCACGGAATTCAAAGTCTTCACCTGTAGACAGGTAGGCACCAGCCATCAATCAATACACTCTTTCAAAATATGCCCTTGCACTGCTTTTGTCATGGGAGATGACTGTACATCAATTGGAAAGTCAGAGCTGCTTTTTTATTAATGGCTTTTTAAAGCCTTTATGTAGAACAGTATTGAGCTCACTCGAATCAACCTGTTACAGAATGGGAAGGCAAAGTTATTTGCTGCAGAGCAACTGCTTTTCTTCTCATTCTTCAGATGGTTTGGAATTTTGGAGTCACCGTTTGGCATAATTGAAATTAAATTCAAATTTGTAACATTATCAGGTTTATTTATCAAAGCTGTAATGGATATGCTTGTGTAATGCAACATTTCCAACCTATTCACAGCAGTTACAAAATCTATAGAAAGCTCTTTTGTTACAGCAAAAATGGGTTGAAGCTTACCTGGATTCTAGTCCTACTGCTGTCCTGAACAGGTTGAGCTTTTTGATTAAATACATACCAAGTGAGTAAACTCCAAGCTTAACTCATGATCTGCTTTCTCTTCTCATGCTGTAGCTTATGATTTATACTCTTCCTGTGGTTTCATTATCTGAACTGGGTCATGCTTGGTTTTATGTTGAAACTGGGCAAAATTCTGGTTTCTGTTGATGGAGTTTTGAGTTCCTTTGAAAACCTGAAGCTAAAACAGGCATGTAAACTAAAATAAAGTAAAAATAACCAAAGGCAAAATTCACAGTTTTTTAGTACTTTAACAATGAAAATACATCTGTTTTCTTGGCTTACTTGTATGAACTTGCAGTTCTGCATTTTCTCAGCTCTACAAAAACTAACACAAAAATCCTAGTGCATGAGCTATTGTTACCTCATTCGGAGGTTATTAATTTAGCTGATAGTAAAGCCACTCATTTTGTTTTCTACTTCATTCTTTCCAGAATTAAAATATTGGACTTGCAGTTAAATCAGCAAAGCAGTGTCTTTGCTTACAGTGTTTGAAATCTGTATAGCTTCTACATGAGGATTGGCATTCATCTTGCATATTCTGTTCTAGGTGGTAAAATGGAGTCATTTGTATTTGGTCTTAAGGAAGGTAGCTGTCATGCAGAGTTCAGCTAATTGTCTGTCCAAAACCCTTTGAGGACTGAGATTGTTGCATTCAGCCTTCCACTAGATCTATTTTTCCAAGTTTCTTTACATAATATTGATAAAAATATATCCTCTAACATGACAAATAAGAAATCTCAGACACATTATGGAATGCATACATTTTTATTAAAAGTCAGTAGCACAACTGCCTTTTTATTTTCTTAACTGCATTGTTCTCTTGTGCTGTGTAGAAGGTCTGCTTTTCATATTAAATGAAAATAATTTATATATTGTGTATATATGTACGTTATTTCAGTGAAGGAAGCAAAATAATATTAAAAGATGACAGCTTCACCCGCGTCCTTGAAATTTTGTATTCATTAGATATATATTGACTGGCACTGGTATATTGAGGTATATATATATACATTTTAAATATTATATATATATCTATATACACACATGCATATATATATTCATATGTGTATATATATATACATATGTGTAAATATATATATATATATATATAAAATATATATAACATTCATATGTATATTAAATATACATTTCAGCACTTTTGTGCCTTTGGAAATCAAAAGAACTTGGTTGGATATGGCTGCCACGTGGTGACTCTTATGGCTGTTTTTGTTAGACCAAAGGCACTGTTTCATGCTGGAGTTGAATGGCATCAATGTCACATCAACAAAAAAAAAGTTCTTTGATGCAAGGCTGGCACGGCGAAATAGAAGACCTGCATGACCTAGCTAACTCTGTGTGATTGCTGATAAAAGAGCCAGGAGAGAGTGAGTAAAACTGAAGATAACGGGGTACTAGGAGAATCTGATGTTAATCATATGGGTAGGACCGAAGAGCAGTGAGGTAGTTTTGCACATTCAGGCTGCTTCTGGAGCATGGAGGGCCCTGTATCTCACAGCTGGATCACGCTGAGACAAAAAGAAAGACCCAGCACACACAATAGGCTTGAGCAGAGGGAGAAAAAGCAAAAGTCAGGGACTGGAACTGGGGTAAGCAAAGCCACCCCTAGCCCTGTTATAAAGGGGGACACATTTGACAAGAAACACCTGGAAAGAAATATTTAATTCATATATAAAAATATTATTTTTTGCTATAAATGTGCTCTGAAGTACCTGTTCAGGGGTCTGAGGCATGAAGTTCTGGTGTATGGGGTTTTCTTTTCTCTCTCCTCACATCTTTAACAACTAAACTGTGAAGGTAGTGAATCCCACCCGGTTCAGAGAGACTTTCTGGGGAATGTTGCAGTGATTTGTGCAGGCTCAAAGTTGCTTCTCCCAGAAGTCGGGTCTGTACTTTGGGACCACCTCTGAAAGAGCATGTCATAATGTCATGGAATAGTTTGGATTGGAAGGGACTGTAAAGATCACCGAGTTGGGCATAAAGGAGATGTAACATCTGTGAGGGAGCAGCTTTCAGTCATCCTCAAGGTGTGTGAAGGAAATCTGGGAGCTTGACCCTGTGTAATGTTCAGCAGGAGAGCCTGAATTGTGGCTGAGGTATCTTCCCAAAGGGTCCTCTGTGTTTTACAGGCTTTATCTTAGATTTATTAAGAAAGCATCCTCTGAGCATTTTAAGAAACAGTTGTGACCGTGAGGACCTGAGGTGCTTGTTAACTGTGTTGTCTCCTTGTCTGTAGGATACCTGGCTCCTCACCCCATGGGAATTGTAACTTGTTTCTTGCTATCCCTTTCCAGCAGAGAGACCTTCTCCTTTTGCTTTGCATCTCCTGTGATGCCCTTTTTGACACCAAGCATCCAAATGCCTCCTCTCAAGGCTCTTCTCCATGGAGTTCTCTTCTCTGCAATCTGATTTATCCTGATAATGCCACAAGAAATTTGATGAGGAATAGTTGGTTGAGGTTCTGAATCCTTAAAATATTGTGTACATTAGCATTCACCTGTGGTGTTATTTTCAATGTCTTTTACCCCTTTGCCCTCCCATTCTTTCCTTTGCTCTGGATGTTTCAGAGGTTACCTAAATAGAAACAGTTGCTTCCAGCCTTTGTGGATGGGAAGCAAATTCACTCTCAGTGTGTTACCCTTGCGCTGAACTGCCAGGAGCTGGTAATGGCCAGGCTGTCTCAAATCTTTAGCACGTTCATATTAAAAGCAGCACTGTTTATATGGGAAATGTTATTTCTATTAAAGTTTGGTGCTTAGTGCCAAACAAAATATGACATTTAAGTAAGTCCAAAAGGTTATTTAAAAGGCTCTTACAAGGAAGCATATAACAAAATGTCCCATAATAGTTTGCATACCATTGCTGAACATTTATGACAGATTTTTCCGTAACTTGCAAGAGAATTACTGTGCCTGTGTGTGAGGCCTTGTCATGGTTTGTTTTTCTTTAATATTCCCTCAACTTCTCTCTTACTTTCATCAACACATGCCACCAACTGTTGTTTAACTGTATCATCGCATATGAATAATAACAAAATATATAAACTGCTCATCAGAATAGTGGATAATTTTTTTTTTTTGCACATTTAAGGATGTTATCTGAACAACTATTATATTGCTTTAACAAGTGATGGTACTGTCATCAAACAGTTATTTTATAACCTAACTGAAACCAGTATTGAGAACAGGCCTGTTTCTCCTTCTTGGATGTATTTTGTATTTGCATGTATCCCAAGCACCTCAGTTGTAGACAGATAGTACAAAACAGTAAGAAGAACATGGTTATTCCTTAAACTTTGTCCATTTCTCTAAATTAGAAAGTAGATAGTATAATGTCAAAATACAGCAAAGGAGAAAGAGATGTTAACTTACTCATTGGAGACACACACATCTATATGTGTGTAAGTGACAATGCTTTACCCATCTTACCAACAATGGCTATTAAAAAAACCCAACTCTGTAAATAGTAAATTTTATTCAAATATATCCTTACAGAACTTGAAATTAATTTAGAATCAAATTAATGCATATTTGTGTGGCATCATACTTAAGTCATTAATATCGTGGGGATATTGTGTTGTTTGGTTTGTTGATTTGGTTTTTCAGTGATAGTATTCATTAAAGATATAGTTGAAATACAGGAGGTTCTTTATTTTGGGCTTCTTATGTAATCCATGCATACAAGTAGCTCCTGTGAATATTGAAACACTTCAAATTCTAGTTACGCTGGTCATAACAATTCTCTCCAACAGCACTAAAAAAGTTGTTTTCTGTTCTTGATCCTAGAGAATTAAAGCAGATTCTCCTTCTTAACACAGGAGTTTATTGCTCAGAAGAAACGATGCCCTAGCAATAAATAAATAAATAAAATGAGTAAATATGTTGGGAGTGATTGATGATCAGTATAGCTACATATACATGATCTGCCCTTGCTATATTATCTCTGTCCTATGTACTGATGCATAGAGAGACAGGCTGCTAGGAAGTTTTTTCGCTTCTTATGTTAGGCATTAATGAAGCAAAGTCAAGGTCAAATGTATAATCTATGTTTATTTTACCGTTCAGGAAAGAAGTATCTCAAGAACTGTGTTCTTGAGGATAAAGCTTTTAACTTAGCTGAAAAATGTCTCTAGTATGTTTTGCATCATACAGAAGAGAACCTGTGTGATTGCTCAACTGTTTTTCGTGTAGATGACAATGGTGCTACACAGTGAGGTTTTATAGTGATCACCTGACATCCATAGCTGAGCAGCATGTAGAAAGACAAGTCCTAATGGACATTTACTGGCTGTCACTCTGTAATCATTTCCCACCAAGAGTGCATTGTCCTGAAATATAATTGAAATAAAATAGGCACTGTGATGCTGTAAATCTAAATAGCTTGAAAATAGTAGGTTAGACTCCTCCAGCTTGCTGAGGACATTTTAATGGAAACATAAATACCATAATCATATGCTTTTTGCATGCATTTTACCATTAAAAAGAAAAAAATCTTCATTTTACAAGGGAGACCTTTATGAACTTGTTTCTTTTCTATCAGAAGTAGAATCAAGTTATGTCAAAGGAATATCTTGGAACTGAAAATAGCCCCACTTCCTTTATCTGTCATCTGTTTGGTGCAAAGAGACAAGATACTGTTTTTAAGGTTGGGTCACATACTTTGCTTGCTGCTTTTCAAAAAAAAATTGAGAACATTTTATTAAGATGTTAACTTTGATTCTCTCAGTAGTATCTTTATGCTTAAATTGGCATGAGAGTAATGAAACCTGGAAACTGCATAGAAACACTCTAATATAATATAGAAATATGTAAAAAGTGCAATAAGCAGACCCTGTCTTTCTAGTGTGTATAAAATAACTCTTAGCAATAGCAGAATGGGTCATGAAAGCTATGAAATACTATATTACCATGCCTGGATAAATATTTGTTAAAAAAGCAGGCTCTTGTGCAGCTATATTAAACTTCTTTATTGGTAGTGTCAGTCACAACAGTGTTCTTAAGTCTGTGGGATCATTTATGCATAGGAATCTGAGCTTACTGCAAGGCCCACCAAAGATAGAGAGGAATTATTACTCAGGGTGATGCATCCTGTAAATGCTAGGATGTTTCTTAGATGAAGAGATTTTTTGATGGTTCTGGAAGTTGACTTGAAGAGCACTTTCATGAAGGGAAAGGCCACGGAACTGTAAACCATCTAACCAGTGACATTTAAAACCTGCAGAGCTGTGCAGAAGGCTAACAACCTAGATTGAATAAGATTATGAGTAAGCTCTTCCCTCCTACCTCTGTTTACTTCTCTTCGCTGGCGTGGAAGTGTTTTCCTACGCCTGAATCCCTTGTTCTTCATTGTTTATCACCTTCTGCCATCAGAGCCCTACAGAAAATGTGCTACCAGGGGAAAGTACCACTCATGCAGGAGAATACTCAATCAGGTTGCAAGCATTTCAGAGTAGAGAACTGTTTTCCAAGTTCCTTAAATAATCAGTAATGTTTCAGAAATTAGTAGTCATAGGTTTTAAATCCTTACCTTCCAGTGAGTGTCACTCTTTTGTGGCATTTTGAAGCTTCATTCCTCTGAGAATCTGATTTCTGGAAAGACTTTCCTGACCTAGAAAATAGCACATATGCCATTATGGGATAATCAAACAGACTTTCCAAAACAACTTGCTGGAGAGCAGTGAGTTAATGAACTATTTGCAGTTCTCTAGCGCGTAAAACTGAAAATAATACTTGGAAGTCATTGTGATATTTTTCCTCCTCTGTCTGTGATAACCCAAAGAAGGATTAGTTAGAGCCTCTGTGAGACTCTTCATGGGGTTTAATTTCACTTTAGCTCTAACACATTGGGTTTTTTGTTTCTCTACCCTTCATCCTATAAGCCAGTAATCCTTGCCCCCAGGACTGCCTAAAAATTAGCTTGGTCTCTCACAGACCTGTATATTTAGAACCCAATAGACACTATTAGCATTGGCATTTTATTATCTTAGGTTGGTTGTTTTCTTTTGTTCTTCCATCTTGATAGAATATAAGACAAGTTTTAATATAAATTCATGAGGATTTATGTAGGCTCCCTATTGTGAAAGTATGCGATTGCTCTCCCCTCTTTGGGTTACCACTTTGGTGGAATAAATGGCAGACTTACAGTGAACTCTATTCAGGTCTCCCATTTTAATTACTTGAAAGTCCTGGTTTCTCTCTGAATAGATACCAAGCACTGATACTGTTGTGAGAACCGTGTCTTTCTCCATTTACCACAGCCACCGCCTCACTGAAAACCCGGTGGTTTCTCTTCCCCTCTCCTCTGGTCGACTTGCCGTGTAATCTGAAGTGTGACAGATGTTTGTTTGTTTTTACAAAAGCAGCTCGAGTTAGTACCTCTACAAATGGTTGCAGTGGGAAAATGCACAGAGAGATAAGAGAGATGAACTTCCCGCTCCGGGTTACAAGACGAGGGGGTGAAGGGGGGCCCACCCAAACGTGCCCTTTGTGGCCCTGTTCTGAGCGACTGCGGATGGGCCACCTTTGCTGGAAGTTGGGAGTATCTGCATAGCTTTGTGATTTTCAATTCTTTTGAGTGCAGATGAGAGACTATGTATAAAAGGTGGACCAAAACCTGTCACTTCTCATCCATTTAAGGGTATACTATATTAGTATTTTTAATACATTGTAACTGAGTTATGCATAGGATTTTTTGTTGGTATATTAGTGCAATTTGCACACAGATATAGATCAGTTTGGTCTTTTGTTGCTTGAAGAAAAGAAGAAATGAACCTTTACATTTTTTCAGATGGTAGAAGATAACATTTAATTAAAAAAAAAAAGACAACTATAATTATATATCCTAGGATGAAACAAAACAAGTTGCAAAAGCAATGAGAGGCAATGTCTCAGGCATCTAATGGTTATTGTGTGGCTTGAGATTGCAGGCCAAAAACCCAGCTGTGTCTGTAACGTGCACATCTTTATTTCCCACTAATGCCATCAATACAAATTGAAGTTCTTCAGCCTGAGAAAGTTATAGAGAATATTTGAGTACACAAGCTGAAAAAGCAAAGGCTTTCTCATTCTTTAAATGAAGTGCTTTGATCCTACCAGTGTAAACTGTTAAAATCTGTTCTTTGCAAGTTCTACTAACCAAAATTTTGTTTGTGAACTGATTTTGTGCAGCACTTGAGCACCATAATTTAATCAGTTTAATTTGTTGTCGCTATTGAATGTAACCCTTTCTAAATAGAATACAAATTTATGATTTTTATGTCTTTTATCTCCCTCCAGTCAATCCATCTGTTCCTCTTTGGTGAAGGATTCAGGCTTCTCCTTTCCAAGCGTTTAAAGGGCTAGAGGTTTTGCGTTTTAGATTTGTCTGGTTATAGGAGAGGGGTGTACAGGCAGAGCTTTGAGAGAGTGCTGTGTGTTCACCGAGTTCTGGCTTTCTACTTGCTAAAACTAAATATGTGATTTGAAGTTACATCTTTAAAATAATGTATTTTATTCGATGAACAGTAAAACATTCCTCTAGTATTGGAGAGTTTGAAGAGTTTTTCCTTATTTTCTATTTTTATGAATGATATTTTCTTCACAGATGAAACAAACTAAATTTAACTCCATTGTTTATCCTTATGGCCAGTATTGTTTGTTTATGTGACTTACAAATCATCCTGCTTATGGTTGAACTATTTCGTCACTGGCGGAAGTGATGGAGTCTAATTGTGGGGAGGAATCCTCTGCAGTAAATTTTAGGAAGGAAAATAGCATCACTACATATAGGTTATAGGGGGAGCTGGTTGGTTCCTTTTAAAATCTTGTAAACTCATTGAATGAGTGCTTATGAAACATATCACATTGGCAACCCTGGAAACTGAGAAATTTCTGAAAGATCTCATTTCATTTTGTTCTTGGTTGGAAAGCTGAAAAGCTCTGCTTTTCCACTCGTCACTCAGAAAACAGTGTATATTACCACAGCCTTATACTTCATGGTATATTGTTAAAGAATTGGTTTATAAAGTGTTTGAAGTCTTGTTCCTTAAGGCTCACTATGATGTGAAACATTGAAAGGTTTCTTGCATGACCTATTTTATATGATTAGGTATTTCTGAAAAACATCAGACTTGCTTCTAACATCAGACTTACTTACTTGCCATAATTTTTTTCATTCTTTAAAATACTAGTGACATTTAAATAGCTTTTCAATCTGATGTGTTCATAGGAGTCTTTCTTACATGATGGATATATGAAATGTTATTATGGTAAATAGATGACATATTTGTAATGGATAGGTAATTTCATCTGCCTGGAGTTTAGATGGTGATATAACATATAAGAATTTATGAAAGAAAAAACAGAGGAGCAGATTTTGCTTCATTTTAATTTATGTGTATAGTTTGGTAACAGTAATGCATGTCACGCCTGAGTTGCATTGCATTCTGTAATGAATGTCTTCTGTGTGCAACAATTCAGTCTTGATTACAGCCTTCCCTCATTCCTAGATTTCCCTTTAAAAGGAAGCACAGTACAAACTGGGATGAAAAAAGAACACATAATTTCTACTACCAACATTTAAAAAAAGCGATTAGAATGTATACAATTTCAAGGGATGTGAGAACTAATGTCCCTCAGACTTTTCACTTCCACTTATCTTTGGGAAGGAAAGAGCTCTGGCCTGGCAAACAAAAGAGACAGAAAATATTAGCGTCGGTCTTTATTTTGCTAGACATAGTTCATGGCTCATTAATAGTTATAGTATATATTACTGGGTATTATATGCTGCAGAGAAAACAAGCAGAAGTTGCCTGTCATTACTTTGTAATTGTGTTAGTAGATATAGTCAGGAGGGGGGAGAAAAAAGGAAAAAAAGGAAAAAGAGAAGGTTTATCTGTATATTATTTTGTACATCATCTTAAACTGTGCTGCGTCTGCTTGCTTAAGATAAACTCTATGCATATTTGCTAAAATGTTGTCAAATTAACCCACCCGTTTCTAAGGATTGCTAAATGCCCATCAAGGAATGGAGGGGCAAGCTGAAGCTATTTTAATTAGCAAAGTGTGATTTAAAGGTTGCTAAAATCAAAAAGAGTTTATTCATTTTTCATCAATAATAATTTTTCTTAATATTTCATCAAAACCTGCTGATTTGGAGACCACCTTCTGGGCTTTGATTCATTATGGCTGCAGACATAATTTAATTTTTCCCCCTTTCCTTATTCTGTGATATGCTCTTTCATCTTTGAGACATTGTTAAGATGTTTCTAACATTCACAGATTGCTAATTGGTCCAACTTTTTTTAAAACTGTACTTAAGACAGAGGCTTCTTTTTCGTGGAAGCAGTTTTCCATACATTTGCTTTCACTAATGTTTTCTTCAATCTCTGTATGTGATAAAGCATAAGTTCTCAAAAAGACACTGAAAATTGGAGACATGTACTTTTTTATACATGACAAGTGAGGTAAAAGTATTAGAGATGTGATAGAGGGAAATTAAGAGAGTTGGTACAGTCATTAAGATTGCACGGTCACTACGTTAGGCCTTTACAGTTCATCTAGAACTAACTTGGAATTACATGTAAGTAATGTTTCTTTATCTAAATCTTTGGGGGATCATGAAGAAAAGCAATTATGGGAATTTATGCAAAGACATCTTTTGAAAGGATGTACAATTAAAAGAAATTGCTCCTTTCACTTTAGTAGAGCTATTCATCTAAGTTTTGTCTACATAATCATACTCTGGTAATTTCTAGTCCCCAAATGCATTTGTGTTATTATTTTGAGATTCATAACCTGTTTCTTCTTGGGAGATCTCTGTGTAGAGTAGTATCCAGGAAACTTTCCATTCATGTACCATGTTAAAACAACAAGTGGCTGGTTACTCAGCAGCAGCAGAACATAGGGGGTTGAAGCAGTCCAAGTGCTGTGGGCTGTACTGTGATCCTTTACTGTGTGTAGTTGGAAAACAGTCAAAATCTTCATTTTCCTTTGCTCCTCTCTCACTTGTGAAACGTGTCACACTGGGTGGATGCAGCTGATGTCCAAGGCACAGGGCCATCTTTTGCTTTTCTTACATGTGGCCATTTTCTTCAATCCAGTCTAAATAGAATTTCAAAAAATGTCCTCTGTGTCTTGCTTAGATGGTCAGAGCTAAGTTGTTTCTTCTGTGAAGCCACACTGAACAGTTCATGCAGACTGAATTTCATTAGCTTTCATTAGTTGCACTATTCCGCTGTAGTTAAAACTGCTGCAGCTCAAGATGTCAGAATTTAACAGGAAAACAGGTAAAACTGACATAGCATCCAGCATCAGGAATTATCCTACTTTATTGGAGCTCATGCTGGTGTTTTTTAGTATTCCTTCTCAAGCTCAGATGCTTCCATCTTTTGTGTAGCATGTCATATGTGTGTGTCCACATTCAATAGAGCACATGTACATGTGCAGAATGCAATGCAGATACAAGAATGTGTTTAGCTGTGGCAGTATTTGTGTTTGTGTATATTTATGTCTGTCTGTATGTTTTTGTATTAAAAAAATCTCTAAAAATTCCTCTGCTCCAGAGGAAGTGACCTCCAGAGCTTATCTAGTCCAACCCCCTGCTCAGAATGGGTTTGGTCAGGTCAGGTTGCTCAGGGCTGCAATTGTGTCCTCAATATCTCTGAGGATGGAGGTTTCATCCACCTCTGTGAGTGCCTGTTCCAGTATTTGACCAGCTTCATGCTAGCTAAAAAACAAAGGCAAAAATAAAAAGCTTTTTATATCAGAGTTTCCTGTGCTCTTGTTTGTGTCCATTTTCTCTCATTCTATTGCTGTGCAATTCTGAGAAGAATCTGGTGTGGTTTTTTAAAAAAAAAAAAAAATCAAAATTAAAGAATCAGTTTTTAACATCTGGAATATGAAACAACAAATTCAAATTTTTCAAGCATCAAAAGAAATTTTTAAAATAATAAGGATTACCTTAAAATGGTTGTTATCATTGAACTTTTCCTGGAATGATTGCCAACCTTGGCTTTTTTTCTTGTATCACCTATTGTATTTTCATATTTCAGAGTTACATTTAGGTAGGTGGCTTGTTTCTCACAAATTATTTTGAAAACATATGTTATCTTTTTCTCCACTACACTATTCAAAACTTGAAGAATGAGTCTGAGAACAAAGTATAATTCTTGATTCTTCTTGAAATACAGGAAGCTGCCTAGGAAGCTGACTTTTCTCATTTAATTCACAGGTTTTGTATTGTGCTTACAACATTCAGCTCCACCAAAAATGATGCATCTGAAAGTACCTTTAAAAATGACTCAGAACTGTGTGTGCTGTTGGATTGCAAGTGCTCCTTATATGTACTTAGTTCTTGCTTTTCAATCTGCTTAGTTCTTGCTTTTCAATGAGAATTGTCTCATTCTGCTGGTAGAGAATTGTGTTGCTGTGCTGCACAGGCCGGATTGCTGCTGTGTGGGATGTGTGGCTCTGATAGCCTTTCTTCTGCTAAAGGATTTTCTGTATTTCTCTTTAAACACTGAGGTTCTGTAGCTCATCTGCACAATTTCCTGGACAAAAGGAGATCATAACTCCCAAAGAAATGATACTGTGTTAGCAGGGAATTCTGAAACAAAGGCTTGTAAGCATTTATCCAAGTCCTGCTCGCTACGTTCATTCTACAGCTAAAATTTACAGATGGTGAGTGCTGCATTGCAGGAATGGAGGCTCAGGAGACACGAGGTCTCCCGTGGAGCTGAAGGGCTGCACTGGAGGAGGGAGCGGGAAATGAAGCAACCGTCCTGTGGAGATCAGGAGCACTGCAGGATGGGGATCGGAGAGAGGAAGCTGCCTGCTGAGCTTGCTGTGACAAAGGGGAGCCAACTATCCTCTCACCTGCAGAAAAGAAAGAAAAAGAAAAAAGAAATTAACTGCCCTTCTCATAAGCACCAATGAAGCATAGGATGGTCTGTGCAGGGTTGTCTTTTATCTGGATAGTATGTTTGCAAGGACCTAGAGAACTTCATAACCTTTAATGGGACTTGCAGATGATATAATGACCACCCCTCAGCTGAACCCCTCCCCACTCCCTGCACTGACAGGCAGTTACCTGTACAGTGACACGCTGCTGCTGTTTAATTGCACATAAATCAGGGCCAGGGACTGGAGATGAGCCAGGAGAGTATGGAAGGACAATTTAAGTGCATAAGGTAATTACCTGGGCTGGAACATGGCCAGGGCATCAAGGTTAAGACCTGTACGCTTGTGAGAAATGCCTGTTGATATTCTTCCAGAAACCATTTTCTACAGAGTTACGGAAAAGACCCTTTTAGTTACTTAGTCTGATTCCCTCTGTACATAGAATTGGCTTTTACTGTGGTATATTCCACCACTCCTGTAGAGAACATTGAAATGAAGTTTGGCCAATAGCATTATGTGGGCTCTTTCTTTTATAGGTCTTGTTTGAGAAGACAATTGCCTGGTATATAAATGAAATTTTTATTTTATCACCTCCACATTCTCTTGAATGTACTAAGGTCTATGGCAGAGAGACATAAACAGTCTGAGATTCACAGTACCTGTCTGAGGGTGTCCCTTGAGATCCTAAGTAAGGAGGAAAAAATTATTTTGATGTGTGTTCCTCAGTCACAAACCAAGGTAAATTAACTGCTGCTGAGACCTCTGTTGTGGTTTAGACTGCTGCAAAAACAAAAACAAGCTTGGCTATCACCACATCACACATAAAAAACACAAACCCTTAACATCTTCCTTTCCTTCTTTGTTTGCAGACAAATGCAACATCTCTCCTTTGGTGAGCTTAATCATATTTTTCATATTTCACTCTCTTAGTTCATTACTCCATCTTCAGTCAATTTATGTTCTCTTTACCATTTGAAGCAACTCAACAGTCACATCCTTCAGCATTCTGCCTGAGCTACTCAAACCTGCTCTTCATTGATGCGATACTGAGAGAAGAGCTGCATGCTGCCTCCAGTCATACAAGAATTCTGAAAAGTGTTTTTCCATTTATTTATCAGTCAGGTATTTATCCCATCTTAAAATCCCCCTTAAAATCTTAAAATACTTTCATCTGAAGATGGCTAGCACTTGAATACCTATCTCTCTAGTAGGAGGAGAAATAAATTTCGTTCTGCTCTTGACCATGTTTTTGCTGAATGTTTTTCGTTTGTAAGAAACCTACAGCATTTCACAAGGTTCTGCACGGTCTGTCCTAATTTCGTATTATGCCTCTCAGTGTTACCTGAGCAGCTCTTCAGAGGAGATCTGCAGAACGTTGTGTCTATTTGTCATGTGAGACTGAATGTGGACATCTAGAAGGAAAACTTTCATTCCTACAGGTTGAGCCATTCTCGGTAGCTGTGGCTGCAATATTTGTATTCCTTACAGACGAGTACTGAAAGGGACTTCTGCACATTCAGCAGTTGGTTACACAATATCTAACATTAAGCAAGGCAGTTTAAGATTTGATTTTTATTTTTTTGTTGCTATTGCTTTTTATGGTTGACAGCATAGTGATCATTAATATTTCACTGGCATTTATTATAAAAGAGAATTATATTGTAATGTTAGAGGGAAATGTTGAAACTCATATGAGATTTTAAATCACTGTGTATGCAGACTTACAAATTGTGCTAGCATATAAGAAATAAAAGGAACTAAGAGAAGTTTAAAATCATGTGAGCAGAGAAAGGCAGTTTTATGCAGTAAATAAATATGATGTTAAGAAGGATGACATGAGGGAAATTGTTGATGTGGGAGGAACATGTCAAAATCAGAGGAAATGAAAGTTAGAAGCATCAGGCTGAGGACTAAGGGTGAGAATGAGCCTGTGTGTCCAAGGCAAAAAGAGCTCCCAGACATGGGACTTGGAGATGACAAGTTGAAGATATTTATAGGGGGTAAAGAAAGGTAATAATTACATTTCAGCAGTCCTTAATCCATGTTGGTAAGCTTCTTGGCTGTGATATAATTCACACACAATTCATCAGAATACAAACAATTAAATCCTGCTGTAATACCTTTTTTCCCCATATGAGCTCTCCTTCAAGATTCACCTGATATTAGGCAAAGATATCTGAGCTTATTCGTTCCCAGTCTTCCACTTCAGCAGTGCTGCAGATACAAAAACAAAGCCTTGACTGCTGCATCAAGTCATCTAAATTCAGCTGCTCTTCCCTTTGGTGCCACATCAAAACAACTTAAAGAGGCATAAAACAGCAGGAGCTGCAATGTAGGTGTTCAGGTTCTTGCTGCTTGGTCACATTACTATCTTGCTGTAACTGCAAGGGTGTTGCAAACTTGATTAAAAAAATTAATGATGAGAAACAAAGGGATGAGCAAAGAGAACAAAAGAAAAAAGTGAAGAGACCGTGCAAGAAGTTTATTGCGTGCAAGTCATCCAATTATCCCTCAGAGCCCAAATCCCTTGTCTAATTGCCTGAGTTGATCCTTCAGGACTGAATGGATTAAATGAAATAGCAGGGCTGGTGGAAAGCAGCCTATGGGAGGCATTTTGTGAACAGGCTTGCATGAACAGCAGAATAGTTTCTATTTGTTTCTGTGTGTCTGGGCCTTCTGTTATCAAAAGAGGAAAAAGGAATGAAAAATACGAGGGCTTTTGATTAGGAAGTAGTCCCTTTGGTTCAGATTCGAGGCACTGGGGGATGCTGGAAAACCTGTCCTGATACTTTTTGTGCTGTGCTAGTCTGTGTGGCATCTCTCTCTCTGGGATCATAAACTCTCACTTTACACTATATTAAGTTCATTTGGAAAACTGAGGGAAAAGAAAAACTTCTTCAAAATATCTCACTACAAAATCAGTAGACACTGGAGAATGTCTGGATTGAGCTGGTGTTAAAATGAGAGCGAGTGGCAACCTGGATCCTCGTCTCACAGCAGTCATGTGTGCCAAACATACCGGAGCAAAGACGACTGTCAAACTTAATGTACTTTAAAGGACTTCTGTTTAATATATTTCTCTGCATACACACCAGATAAGAAAGAGTCCTATCTAATACTCTAGTATCTCACCCTGTTATGCAAAATATCTCCTGCAATTATCCCCTCTAGAAAACATAAGCCCCCTTCCTCCTAAAACATTAGGAGTGGAAATATTCTGAAGGGAAAGAAAAGAAGAATCTCCTGCAGAAGAGTGTAAAGCAAAGGAAATCAGTCTTCTTCCAGTCTTGTTTCCTGTTGGCCAAATCCTTCAGTTTTGTCCAGTACTTTGCCCTGTGAAAAAGGACATTTAGAACACAAACCTCAAGCAGTGATGCTATCTTACTTTTATTTATATAAAGCCATAGAGTGTGGTGGAGCACTTTATAAAGTTCATAATAAGATCAGGTTGTCTTACAGTTGTTTTGTGAAATGTTAAGATGTAGCACAGCGTTAGAAAGAAAGGAGGCAACAGAAATGTTAGCTGGTTCATTTGGATGTCCTCAGGTGACATCGAGCTAAGAAATTAATTTCCTGAGAGAGGCCTGCAGCAGAATGGAAACATTATCTGAACTGGAAAGGGCTTAACAAGGAGGACAGAAAAAATAATGTTTTCTAAGCAGTCCTAGACCTGACTGATACCTGCTTATGCCTTCCTTACTTATACCTCAAATTTTTTTTGATATTGATAGTTTTTAAAATTCCTACGCAGTTATTTCATGAAGACCTTTTTCCAACCTGCTTTGTGGTGAACACTGAAATGATTCATGCAGTCATACTGTTCTGACTGAATAATTGATACATTTTGACAGGCTGAATGTACAATGGATTACATTTGCTTCTCAATATATATATATATGATGATTACCATGACTAGTTCTTATGTGTGCTCATCAAGGGGAGAAAATGCCCCAAAGAGAGTATTATTTGATGGTTCAATGAACAGAACTTTGATACTGCACTTAAGACTGTTGATAGCATTAAGGTAGTCTTGATGGTTTATGGATCTGTCAAATTAGAAAATTTCACAGAGCTAGAGAGAAAACTTGTGAAACACAGAGAACTTAAAGAAATGCCATTGATATGTTTAGATCCAAATTTTCTCATTCTAAATTCTAGTCTTAACTCCTAGAGGGTGAATGGATATCTCTGGAATACTCTGATTTAATGTGGTTCCATTGAACCTAAATCTGTCGGGATGTGTCCTAGCCAAAGCTGCAGAGGTTCCACAAAAAATAATTCAAAGCTTTAAAAAGGAGCTTATTCATGCCTAAATTAGAAAGCCAAGCTATCTATATAGCCAAAGGAAAGAGCTAGTATCCTCAGGAGGGCAATTCAGAGCATCCAAGTGCGATAGCTTTAGGCAGAGCTGTAAATGCTCCCTACCCATACATATTAATCCTGCCCCGAGGTCATTTAGTTACCGAGTTGATATGAACTCTTTAAGTCCGAAGTCAACCAAGCTTCCTCTCTGTGCATGGTTCAATTGAAAGTTCATTCAATGAAGGCTTGGCCATCCATAGCTGTCCAGGGATTGTCTGGTTTGCTCTGATGATGTTGTATAAGCCTGATGTTGTAGTGAATGAGCATAACTTTTGCATTCAGCTTTGCAATGCTGAAATTCTCATTAAATAGAGGCACTGAGGACATTCACACACAGTTAATATAGGTATTAAGAGAGAGAAATCTCTATGTAGTGCACAGATAGAGATATCTCCACAAGGAAAATCAAAGCACTTAAGGAACGTGCCTTTCTCTAATGTCTGTGTGGGAAATCTGTTTTCCATAACATACAAACTGAAAATTAAATATGTAAATATCCCATGAAAGGCAAGTGCAATGCCTAAATGTAAATGTTTGGAGCAACTTTGGATGCCCTAAAGGTCACAAATCCAGCCTGCAGCTCCAGTCAGAAAAGATCTGTGGCTGCTGTTTCATATCTGCCATTCCTATGGAAATAAGTCTTTGTGTCACTAAAATGACAGATTTCCATGTTTAGGCATCTGAGTTGATGATACTCACCAAGTGACTTTTAGCTACAATTACAGTAGTCCGAGGGAAAGTTGAACCTGATTTCTCTACATGCAAGATAAGGCTTAAAACCACTGCACCTGCCCGTCCTTTCCTGTCAGTTAGATCAGTCTCTGTCCTTGTTCCTGTGCATAAGGAGGCAAAGTATTATGTCTGAATTTGGCAGTGTGTGGATGGCTACTGTGTACTCTCAAATACTCCAATGCACTTAAATGTGATAGGATTTAAATACATGTAAATGCTAAATGTTTTATGTAAAACAAATACTATCTAAAGGATATCCTTTACAGGATTTTAATCATTAAGTACTTGGAGCTTTCATTTGCCTCTCTCTCTCCTTTCATCATAAAGTGTTTTCTGGGGCAGGAATATATGCAAGAAGAAAAGAAGTGAAGATTCAGCTTGCTGAATCTCGCCACTTTTAGAATGCTTCTGGGCTTGTGTTCTTCTGGAAACTCGTCATTAACTAAACATTGCCTGTTTCACTAAATTCAAAACTTTTCCTTTAAGATGACTTTAATACATGGATGTCTGTTATATCTAACCAACTGTTTCTTTTTGATGGCTATTTAAATATCACAGAGCCATAGATATGATTACCAAATTGATAATTAACTGGGTTTTCTTTTGTTTTTAAGAAAGATTTTGTTTCCATATTGTACATTTTATTGTATAAAATTTTATATGCTTCAGTGAAAATAATGCCTAAATTGTTGAAATTATCTATTTGTAGCTTTTGATTAAACTCTGCTGTGCAATCTTTACATACTCAAACTCGAATTTGAAAACTAAATGTTGTTTATTGACACTTCCTCAGCAATTTCAGTTGCATGTGATAGCCCTAATTTGTGACTGAACCTCTGAATGGCTGCTAGAGAATTTGCCGTTCTAGGACAAAATAGCAATGGTATACAGTCATCTTCTTTTACATGTTCCATTAATACCATTTACTCAAGTGAGGTGAAAACCTGTTTTACAAAGTATTTTGAGAATGTGTAAGACTTTAAGAATTTTTGCTTTCTGTAGATAATATATGATAGATTGTGGGAGGCATTGCTCAGACAATAATTTGAAACAGCATGTAAGAATTTTGATATCTCAACAACTGTAATATTGCTTAAAAAGTCATGGCATAATGTAGTCAATCCCTTAACATGCAATAATGGATTATTTTAATATTTGTAGTGGTATTTTTCTCACTTGGTTATTATAATTGGCTCTATAAGTAACACATTTTAAAAATTTTATGTTGGCAGTACCAGCATAACAAAGGATTTACTTAACATGAGAGAAATGCAAAAATATGTTGTTTTATTTTATATGCAATAATTATTAATGGAAAGTTGTTTAATAAATGATTTTCAAAAGGACAACACCCATATTTTCAAGCAGTGGTCTTTACTACTATCGAACTCTGAGAGCTGTCCTGATTATGATGTGATAGGTTTCTCAAAAAAGGGAAATAGTTTATTCTCCCTATTAGTAGTGCATGGGGCAAAAATATTAGATTTACAGTGGAAGTAAAAAAAGGCATTTTTGTCAAGTGATAAAGAGGTTGAAGCACTGGAAACAGATTACTTGTAAGAGGTTACAGTTTTCTCCAACATCAGAAATCTTTATGGTCGTGTCAGACTGGCATAACTAGGTATAGCTCATTTTCCTCAGAGCAAAAGACTTTCAGGTCCCTTCCAGCTCTAGTCTTCTTTATATGGTATAAATGGAAAGAATCCCCAATGGAAAATGGTTTGACTTTTTTTTTTTTTGTAAAGACATTAATATTTTTCTGCTAGTCATGTAGGATTATGTAATTCTTTAAAAAAAAATTGTCCATGTAAAATAATTTTTTGTGGCATGCTACTAGCTGTTTTTATTATTACTATTATTATTATTGTTGTTGTTGGTTTGTTGTTATTTCATAGTAGTAGTTACATAATAAGTTTTGGAGAATGTTTTGCTAGGACTAAGAGGAAACGAAAAGAGAGCTGTTAGAGGTGATAGCATGGACCGTTTGTGCTAAACAATTCAAAATAGAGTAAATTACCTTGCCCTTAACACACACTCACTATGTTATAGGAAGTTGAAACTTCAGAGCTAGTGCTCTAAAAATTTCTACAAAACTAGATTTGCCAGAGAGGCAAATGTTTACTTTTTGTGTCTGAAAAAAAAATAAAAGCTGTAACTACTATTTTAAACTGCTGCTATAATAAATATTTTTAAATAAGTATATTGCTTTGGGTTCTTTAAGAAACACCTCATTATTACTGCAGTGATCTTCAGGGTGCTTTTAATCAGAAAATCATGTAAATTGGTAGACTAGTTGGCAGCTAATAGACTTCAAGCTTTGGATGAATTATTTTGTGCTCATACAAGTAATAGGTATATTAAATCTGAGCATTTCATCATCAAATCTCTAATACAAGTGAAACACATTGAATAGTCATACTTAGCACTTGCAAAGTACTTTGCAGCTCTGAAGCATTGCACAGACAATTGCTATTGAAACCTTGTGAGTTGTTATGACTGCCTCAAGAAAAAATATCTACCCAGCTAAAGAGGTCAGTAATGCAAATTGCATTGATGGGAAGTCTGTATCAAAGAGTCTTCTTTATACACTTGTACTCTTCCCTGAATATTTGCTATTATAAGACGTGGAGCAGATGAACCCTTTCTGTGATCCAGTCCAACTGTTTTTGTTTCTTTAAGGTAGAAAAATTATGTCACAACAAAAACAAACAAAAAAGCATAAATAAGAAGTCTATAGTTTTGTGAACTCAATTGCATACACAGTTTACTGACTTCTTTTATCAACTTGCAGGCACTTAGTAAAGTAAATAGGAATCATCAAGTCCAACTCTTAACATGAAAGTTTTATTTATGTTCATTGACTAAGATGAATAACACAGATACAGATGTCTTTATTTTATTAGGTGAATTCCACTCTCTTGTCTGACTCCAGACACTCATGAAGTTTCCATTTAAATCTGAGACTATATGCCCTTTACTGACAGTAGTGAAAAACTACCTAAAACTGCATGTAGTTACCATGTAAGTACCCAAATTTTAGCCTGGGGGGTGGCGAATGGGGTGTTTCTGTTTTATCAGTAATGAAGACAGGTGGTAGAAGATGAAGATGGGCTTTGGGATTACCTCTAGGGACTACCAGTTTCAGCGGCCATGGTAAAGTTACCACCACTTCCAAGCTGTCTACCATTTAACACCTCACTTACTGCTTAGTGTAGCGCTGTTTAGAGCTGTGGAGGAGAATGTGAATCATGCAATTTATATACTAAATTTTTCTGGCCAAATATTGTTCACTACGGTTTTCTGACTGCTTCATATTAAAGTTCTCTAGCCTCATTTTCAACTGCTTGCACCAACTCGCTGCATACTATCCTGTGTCAGAGAAATATTCTGAGGTCAAACATGAGAAAAGCAGGGCATTCAAAAACATAAACCACTTAATCTGAATCTTTTTTCCCTAAATTGGCTGTCAGATTGTTGTGTGAAAGCAGCATTGGAAACCTGGTGCTGTACACCACCCCACGGGCAAAGTGTAGCTTTGAGCTGGGTGTGTTGCTGTTCCTGCTTCCAGATTGCACCGAAAGATCAGGCCTTTTGCCACACACAGAAGTGGGGTTTGCTGGTTTAGATTCAATTACATTCCATCAGTGCTGTAGATTTTATTATCATCAAAAGAAACATTCAATTCACCTGCCATTTAATCTCCCCTCTTCTTCCTCTCCTATTCAAGACTGAAAACAAATGTTGAATGAAATTATTTTAAACCCATACATTTGAGACGTATTAAACCTAATCTTTCTTGTCCTAGGTTGTTGGAAGTTGTCTGCTTTGTCAGTTATCAGCATGCTGGCTTCTGCTGGACTTTTTATTCAGCACTCTTCGGTTTCATTATAGAAAAGTAAATTAGAATTGTGGATTTAGAATGTATTTTCTCTCTTTTTGTGCAGTCTTTCTGAAAAATATAAGTATTATGTTTTTACATATTTGGATTTTTAATCTTCAACCTAAAAGTTTTCTTGCACACTGGCAAGATGCATTTGCTTGTGGAACTCCACAATGTCTCTTCAAGAAAATCCATCCTATACCATGATCTCTCAGTATTTACCTATTAGATTTCTCATATATTTACTTACTGCTTAGAAATAATTTTAGCAATCACTATATATATATTTTTAAAAATAATGCATCCAACAGCAGGCAGTATTATTTTTCTTTTTCTTCCACGAGCTTATCCACCCACTTCCTTTTTGTCATGATGAATTTCCTTTGTTGTTGATTATAGTGATTTTCTGGTTTGACATCCCTCAGGCTCTGCCTTCCAAATCAATAGCATCTTTCAGTGAATGTTGTGATGAGCTTTTTTTCTCCCCTTATTTAAAGATTACTTTAGAATAACCTAAGTGAAGATTTTTTTATGATATGTCAATTTACTTGTTCTTCTTATGTCTATTTCTCAGTCAAATCTAAATCAATTGTTGTCTAAAGGTTTCTTGTTTTCTATTCTTATAAATTGCTACAGTCCACTTTTTGTTTCCCAGGCTGGCATTTATCTTTGTCTTGTAGCTGTCCACATTTTGAAGTATACAAATACCATAGACCCCTGATGTTCCTTCATTAAATGTATTTGAGGTGCTGACCAGATTATGGAACTCATCAATTCCCTCCTAAGACAGAAAATGCATCTCAAGTTCTGTTGAAGAGGGGAAAAAAATTCTTTGTTTGCTTACTCATCTGGGAAAACTACAGTCTGTTGCCAAAGCCAGTTATCATGAGCTTTGATTAGAAAGCAGCAAACACAGATGCTGAAAAACATAGTGAGAAAGATTTTATCTGGTTAGAGAAGAGTTTCTTTGACTTTGGAAGAGCAGAGAGACATAGCCGAGGGAATATGAATATGCATTTCTTTTAATATGTTGATGGCTATGGATGTAGATATTCTCACTTGCAGTGGTTGTTGTTGTTACAGTGTCTCTCTCTCTCAAGACTTCTTTATGACCCAAGGGTGCTTTTTTCTTTAAATTTAATTTTAATTATTTGTGTTGCATCCATATGCGTAGGCTTTTAGTATCTTTTTAAAATCTTCCCAACAGAAGGAAAGGTGAATTCTGTTTAGAAGTACATAGTTAGTTGCTACACTTCTCAGTGGTTTTGTCCATGTCATTTCATTTATCTGCTGATATCCTCTTTTTCAAACAAAATTTAAACAATAAATTGTTAACTCAGAATCTTAGGAACTTTGATGGAAAAGCTTGTTATCCTGTGAAGCTTCTTGACTGCAGCAATTTTGGAGGTTTCTTTGGTTTTGCAGTTTTTCCAAGTTGCTAAAGGATTTAGTGTACAGAGATAAAAGTGTTGTTGACAAAGTGAACCTGAGAACATCACCACTGATATCAATATTTCTATATAGAGCCAGTTCCCATTCCCAGAGCTCTAGTGCTCTGCTTCTGTAAACAACTGAGCTGTTGTGGTGTCTCATAGCCACGAAAAAAGAGGAATGTTCTGTTGCCCTTCCAGCTTCCTCCTTTTCTCGTGGTCTGACCTTCTCCCAGTGCAAGCTTGGGAATCACAGGGCTCTTTGCTGAGCCAGGTCCACTCACTGGCTCCACAGAAAACTGTCTTTTCTATCTGGGTTAATTTTCTGCTGAGCTAGAGGCATCACTAGTCTCATGAAGTACCTGGGGTTAGGTGAAAATGGTGTTAGGTTATGAGCACAGAAGTGGGAGAGGAAAGAAGTATCCATGGAAGGGGCATGACCAGATAATTCTAAACACTTGGGTTGCATCACCTTTTTGAGAACTGGTAGCCTGAGGTGAATGTGTGTTGTGCTGTGCCTTTCCCACTTTAAACCTGGAACGACATAAAGAGATTCAAAGTCAGGAATCACACCTCGTTTCTTTCTGTCCTAGTTCTATGATATTTGTACTTATTTTTTTATGTTAATAACTCACCATTAAATAAAATACAGGGTAGTGTTGTTTCAAATCCTGTAAATTTTTCTTATATTAAGAGTCTTACAGGTTTTTGGTAGGCTTTTCATTCTTTGTCATTACTTTAATTGACAAAATAGCCATTCCATAAGGCTTGCTTCTACATTTCAATTTAAGAACTCCATATTTAGGGAATATTTTCCAGTCTAGGTAGTTAAATTTGGTCTGACATCCATTTTCTATAATCCAGTATGTCTTATTTTCAATGACCTAATATCCACGATTTTGAAACATATATTTGGGGTTTTCTGCATTGAATTAACCCATTTTGATTTTGATGCCTAAGAGCTTTGGAAAATGTTGACTGTATGGTGTGCAAATATTGCTAGACTAAGATTAATAGATATGGACATGTGTTTATCCAATGAAGTAACATCAGGTGTTTTTAAAATTTATGAAAGTGGATGGATGACATGAAAAGAGAAAATGAAGATAACATGGGAAGAAATATTGTAGTAACTAATCACAAATCTTCTGATATTTGAAGTACCTGATACAGCACAATAACAGTAAAAATGAAAATATGGGGATCAGTTTTGGCACAATGACTAGACAAAAGCTGTGAGAAGGATAAAGAGGTTCTTGATACTCCAGATGAACAAGGGCAGTCCAAGCAATGTCAGTGACTCCAATGTGAGGAGATACAAAGGAAAGCTTTTGGGCTTCTGAACCTGAGTTGTTCAGACAGAGCAGATGCTTTTAGTTCCTCACCTGGCTTCAGCTCAGAAATGGCAGTGTCTGTGGTGTGGATGCATAAAAGCAATACTAAGTGAATGTTGCTGACATGTTTTTATTCTTTTATTGTAATTGACTTCCTTTACTCTTCTGTTTGAATAAATATTGTTAGGAGCAGAGCAGCAGTAGTTCAAATTCCGCTTTTACTTTGAAAGCAGCAGGATTAAGTTACCTGGCAAGAATTCAGTGGTCAGAGTCTTGACACTGAAAATTGTTTATTTTACAGGATTAGACAGACTTCTTTTTCATCTCTAGCAGTTGAAACAATTAAGCACATTTCTTGCATTAACATAAAAAACACTTACTAGAGGCAGTCTTTAAGTAACTCTTAGTCTCTTTCATGGTATCCCTTAGTTTTGTATTTAGGAAGTTATAATCCACTTTCCAAAGAAACAATTTTTAAAGAAATCATAATAATTTCTTATAAAATTATGTTTCTATTCCAATTAATGTGCACTCTACTTTGCAGTGTCATTGGCAAATACAAACGTAAAATGCATTTTTTGTATGGTAGTGAACAGAATATTATATGGGATGCTGCAACACAACAATGAGTTCAATGCCAGTGAATTTTAAAGGTGAGATGTAGTGTATCAGCTGCAACTGTGAGGGTACCTCCCTCCAGATAAGAAGAGCTTTTGGAGAGGAAAAGATGATGAGAAATGGAGCATTTAGGTCAGGCCCCACTGTGCTGGGTGTAACTGTCTAGCAAATAACTAATCTTGACCCCTTGCTGTCTATAGTTTGGGTACAGATGCTGCCAATGGATGAGACAAACAGAAGCAAGAGCAGAGCAAGAATCAGGGAGATGGAAAATATCAGTTGCAATTTTTAGCAAAGTTCACTTAGCAGAAGATTATAATAGCGTATTTTGTACTGGAGTAAGTGAGTATATAAATAGGGATTATATGTATTTTGTAATTACGGGGTGTGATTATGTGATGCATTTTGTTCCTTCAAGGACATATTAGGCATTAGGAAATTATACAGGAATGATGCCAAATCTGACATTAAAATTAGTGCTTTGAGATTTATACTTTTTTTTTTTTTAAGAAAGGGCTTAAACAGTAGGGTCTTCAGGTATGTGCAGTGTTTTCTGACTTGTTAGGCGTTAAGATATTACTGTGCCCTTTCTTGATTTTGCTCATTTTAAAAGCTTAACCCTTTAAAATATTCTGTTCAGCTCATTACTGTAGCAACCTGTGACACTTAAATAAAACAAAGATTACATTTTCAGATTGACAACAGATCACACAAAAGTGCTTTCTTCCATCCGTCTGTTTAAAAAGTCACAGCAAGCCAGTCTACAATCTGTGCTTAAGAGTTTAAAATCACATGCATTTTCTGTGACACATACATGTAGAGTGCTGTAATAGTTTGTATTACCTCTAAAGACTGGGTGACTTGACCTTGACATCTGTCAGATATACCCAATCCTCATTCTCTCTCTCTCTCTCTCTCTCTCTCTCTCTCTCTCTCTCACACACACACACACACACACGTATACACAAACTAAGCATAAAAAAGAGGGAAGGGGCATTTTTCTTTTTGGAACTCACATATGTGTATACAATTTTGCTTCCCTCAAAACTGCCTTCCCCTAAAACTACCTTCCCTTGTTGTACTTTATAATTTAACTGCTGTTTTTTTAAAACCATCCACATACATTTTAGGGTTATTTTCCTATATGCTAAATTTTACATATGATGTATATGAATATTCTTTTCTATTTGAATAATATTGGTCTGAGACGTAGTATTTTCACACTGATTCTTCAATGCCTTCAACAGATAGTCTTCAAACCTAGAATGATGCTTTAACTGGTAGCTTCTACATGGAGGTTGAACAGATCTCATGCAAAAATTTCTCATGAAATCCTGAAGCATGCAGCAAGGAGGAGAGAAAATTGTACAAAACTAGCAGTACCTGTATACAGAAATGTGAGGGGCTTGTATTAGTTTCTGTGACAGATGAATGTTGTCTCTGCAGTGTTGTTCTCCATAGCATCGTCACCAGGGTAACTTTAACCAACCTAAAACTCAATGCCTAAGAAAACTTTTCCGTGCTAAAATGCATGTGAACCACCTTATTTTTTCTGAGGATGACTTAATTTGACTTATTTTATAGGACAGCATAAATACCTGCAAAGCTGCACAAAGCGCATAAAATTATTTGTGGCTTCAGTAGATAGACCTGTACATTCTGTTTGGTGTTCGGGGAACATTGTTTTCTACTCATTTTATAAAGACAGAGGAGCATATTCCAGGCAGTCTTAAGACAGCATCTTGACCCTTGAGAATGTTCACTTAAAATCTCAACTTTTAACTGTTCCTTTAGTCACTTCCATTTCAAGGATATTGGTATCTCTGATTTAGCTGTTTGTGTAAGTTTTGTGGATGGACTGCAGTGACACAGGAATAGGTAGTTTTTGGCCTTTTGATGTACAATAATAGAGAAGATAAATACATTAAGTCCTATGACAAATCTAAGAAATTTCAAGAAGCTAGTGTGTTAAAAGAAAGAAGCTGATTTAACAGTGCTGTGATTTATATATCACCAGTGGGAGGTGGCATGTTTAATACTGTCTAGAAACATAAGGCTCTTATTGTCAGTGGTAGTATTTGAAGTGCATTTTTCCTTTCTAAATATGCAATCCATAGCTATAGCAACAAATAAATGTAGCAGTCACATTTACAACACAGTTATTCTATTTTGTATTTGCTATAAAAGGTGTATTTTAAAATAATTCTCAAAAGATAGATTATAGCAGTTTTACATTAGGGTTAGCTTCATAATAGGTCCTCAGAGTGAGAATGTGCAGCATTTGCTCATTATTAAAATGAACTACTAAGTTTTCTAGACATGGTGTTAATGTTATGAATTGCATTAGGAATTAGATTTTCAAACTATGCACACGATTGTATTTCAAAATACTCTATTCTTTTTTTATATCAATTATCTCAGGAATTTCATGGTTAACTACAGTTTGCCACAGTTATAAAGCAGGAACTCCTATTTATTGGTCAAGTACTATTTTTATGTTTGAACAAAATACCTATTGTTTTGCTTTGCTTATCAACAAGCACTACTGTTTTCAGCTAGGGTTACATTTAATAATTAGGTTTTCTAGGGGCAAGAAGTCAACTATATCTTTAATGAGTTCAGTGACATCACTAGGGCTGCTTATGCTCCTTGGCAATAGTCTGCTTTGTGTGAGCAGATCACATTAGCTTTAAGAGAGTAGCGCAGATGCCAAGGTCAGGGCATTGGTAAGTAAGAGATCTTTGAGTAAAATAAAGAGCTAAAACTATCCAAGGCAAGGGAACAATGAACTGCTGTGTAGCAATATGGTAGCAGCTCTCTTAAGTTATTTTGTTCCATGTTTAAGTATTTCCTATGCATCCTTTGCCTGTGACAATTGGGTGAGGAGCAAGGAAGATCCTGAAGGTCTGGGCTAGGAGTGGTGAAAGGAAAAAATTATGCTGATGCCGTGGCAGTACTGCCCTTTCTGCTATTTTTCATGTTTGAGCACTCTAAGCGTGATGGCAACTTTAATCCGTGATGTGACCACCATAATCAATTGGAAATTTGTAAGAGGAGAATTTGGGGTAGAAGTGCTTTTTTAATAGGTGGTTGAGAAGGCCTACTTCTTGTAGTTGATCTGCGGTTTGGCGTTGATAAATGGAAGTATAGTGCAAAAAGGCTGTTGTTTTATCTCTGCTCAAAAGGTGAAATTTGGAAATTCTCACCCATTTGTACTTCGGAATATTTCTTCAAATTGCGTGTAGAGGAAGAAGTGGAACTGCTTTTTGCCTTAATTCAGAGAGGAGACCAGAAGAGGACAGAATTAGTACAAAGAAAATGGAAAGGAAGGCAGTGAAACAAGACCCTGAAGAGAGTGAGAGCCAGTAATGGATGCTACAACAGGTAGAAAATGTGGGAGAAAATGCTGAAGAAAAAGAGTCTGAACTGGAAATAGCCTTCAACCAAAGGAGAGTGTTCACAGGGAGAAGTGGTGCAATACTACAAAGACATTTGTATGAGATTTAAAAATTGCACATCCCATCAGGCTGAATAACGTTCATCCATGTGTTGCGTACTGTTGGAAATGTTAATTTTTTTTCCATGGCACTTGCCAGCTTGCTCTCATGGATTCAAAATGCAGCCTCTGCTGGTTGTGTTAGAACTAGCTGAGGAATAAACGTGCCCAATTACTGAAATATGTCAGACAAAAAAGATGCCATACATAGAATGAGGGGAATGGGAAGATTGCTTCTCCCTCAAGGGGATTGGCAGCAGTAACAGTAAAAGTTAACTACATGCATGCATTCCAAGTGATCTGAAAACTTAGAACGTCATATCACATTTTTTATGTGATGGCTTTATCTCACTGCCAGGGCAAGGCACCATTACTGCTGGGATGTAGATCTATGAAAGCACTTGAACCCATATCAAGATCTACCGGCTTGGAAGCACTTTAGTGACTAATGCCTTAAAAAGGAGATGCCTGAACTGGGAAGGATGCTTCATGTTTAATTTAAGATTGCTCGGGTGCCCTGAGCTCTGCTTCTGTGCGTGACCAAACCCGAGCTAATCCAAGTAGCTTGACATTTCTCTGCCTACTCCCATCTGTGTGTACAGAGCACAGCGAGCGAGCACTGACTCAGCTGGAGACCTCACACAATGTGTTGCGGTGGCTGCTGGAACAAAGGGGAGCCAAACTCCTCATCTAACACCAGAGTGGGTACGGCAGCATTTAGCAAATGAAAGACAGGAATTCACTTCTCACCTTTTTGTGCCTCATTTCTTGCTTTGTCACAACCGTGCCACTGTAGAACAAAAAATTCTCTGGGACAGAGGAAGAGACTATGATTTTTTTTCCTGAAGCTTTTGGGATCTTGCTGAGGATTCCCAGCTGTTTATGCCTTTGCCTTTCTTCATTCTGTCTGATGACTCTTTTAATGCATATTGTACAAACAGATCTCCAAATTGTTTAAACTAAATCTTTTATTACATAATTCTATAATGCGACAGCTTTATAGATGGCAGAACTGAAATGATTTCTCCTGTCATGTAATGTCATACTCAGTTTTTCAGATGCTGCTGCCTTGTATATTTAGAGAAACAGCTGGTTTCCAGGGAATGGGTTGGAGGCCTGAGGAAGAAATTGTTTTCCTCTAAGCAGGTTTATGGAAGCTAGCTTGCTGTGATTGATTGTGAGAGTCTAGGTGTCTGAACACCAAAACAAAGGCAGGAAGAAAAAGGTGAAGGGAAAGGAAGAAAAACTGAAATCTGAGAAAACAAGTTGCTCAATAAATACAAACCATAAGAGCTCCTTCATTCTGTATGCAGCTTCCTCAGGTTTTTATGAGAAAATCTTGCCACATCTCTTTGCCATTCCAGTAGGAAATGGCAATACAGATTTCAATCTGTAGGGAAAAGCAAGAGTGCCAGATCAAATATGGCGCAAATGCCCACAGGTTGCTGTCTTCTGACTCAGAGCTTTGTTAGACCCAATCACTGTCTTCAGCCACTGCTCCCAGGTTAGTCTCTTCTGCCCATCACAGCACCTCATGCCTTCCCATGCCAAGTTTTCCATCCGTGCTTTCCACTCCTGCTGACATGATGCTTTTCTTTTGTATGAAACATTAAATGCAAGTGGTACCTTACATCCTAAACAAAGGAAAGCAAGTGTCTTTGAGACCCTCCTCATGAAGAAATCTCCCTTGATTAGCATTATTGACCCAAATATTCTATCTCAGGTAGTCATTTCAGTCATTCTCCAGCAGCTCTTAGGGTACTTTCCTGAAGCTTGCCATACGTGAAGGATTTCCTTTTCAGCATCATTTCCTGAACAACCAGAGCTCTCAGTGCCCTTGTTCCCTAGAAAAGCAACGTACACATAACATGCCATGGAATTAGGAAGGAGCATTTCTATGCTTTTGGCTCTTAATATAGTATACTGAATACTCGGTTTAGACCTGTAACAATCGGCTTACAGGACACCTTGTTAATGCAGTTGCATTTAAATAGCGAGTCAGTGGGATAAATGAGGAGCTGGTCCAGCAGATATTTAATACTGCTGTTTAATGAGAGCTCAGTGTTTCTCTGTAACTTCATACCTCCATAATGAATGTGTTATCAGACATTGACATGTTATCAGATGTTAAACAGTGTAGTGTTAGCACTATAGGCTTTCTTCAAGGCCTGCTTATGGCTCAGGCTATTGTTTTAACTCCAGTGCAGGAATTCCACTGCTGGACAAACAAACCTCTTACTGCTGTGGCATATGTGCAGTAACTGTGTGCCAACCTAGCAGACCATAAATGTGCAGCAGCTATGAAATCCAGTGAACACTGAAATGCAGCAGTTTGCTTGGCTTATTCTGTTTTGGAGTATCAGGAGCTCAGATCTTGAAAACTTTGTGATGGATCATCCTATACTCTGCTGCTGAAAAGCAGCATTAAGAAAGTTGTTGTTTGCCAACTTTTCATAAGTGTGCTGTCAAATAAACCCATATCTTATCTAATATAGGCATTGCATTAAAAACCTCACTGAAATGTAAATTAGTATTTGACTTCCTGCTAGACAGAGTTCATTCCTTAAAGATATGTCTTTTCCCTCAGAAGTATTCACTATAGGTTTTTATTAGACTCGTTGATCATAGTTTACTATATGTCTTCCCTTTATGTTTTCAGCTATCCATATGCTGTGGGCTCTATGGTGAATGATCTGGTGCTGAGTTTGATGGATAATCTCAGCAAACCTGTGATCTGTATAGGTATGAGCTGGGAGAAGTTAAAGTTCGACCAGACTAGCTGTGTGTCATGGCACTTTATGCCTGCATATACTACACCAAACACAGTTATGCAATGGAGAAGAATATCAAAGATGTTTTGAAGGTTGCAAATGGGTTTTATGAGTGAGAATCATCCTTTTTGTTGCTTCCGAAGATGAAAGCGTTCAATTTTCGCACACATAAAAAAAAAGACTGTCAGATGTTTTAAATGTAAAAACTGCATAATGCGGCTTCTTGTCATATCTGTGGTTCCCTTGTGGATGAAAATTTTAATCAGATGGTTTTGTACTTTAAAGGTTTTTCATTTGATTTACAACTTGTAGGAGTGGAGTAGCAGTAAGCAATCAGGGAGAATGCCATGAAGAGGACAAAAGGAAGGTGAAACACAGTGTTAATAATTTAGTTTCAATAACCTTAAAAGGTTTACCAGTCACTTTTAACCTTGTATCAGAAAAGAGAAAAGCACAGAAAACAAGCTACTGCAGCGAATCATAAAAACGTTTCTTTTAATTTGTTACTCATTTGTCTAAGTCTGGATAGAAAACAACCCATGCATTTGTTAAACAAAAGGGTCAGAAAGACAACTACCCATCAATTTGACATAGTCCTTTTGAAAGAACTGCCCACAGTTTCACCAGGGTCGATGAAGTCATGAAGTAATGGTGATTGTGGCTGTGAAAATATAGAAGTCTTATGAGTATTTCAGACTAGCCAAAGCAATATTTTAAACAGGGGCTTCAGAAGTGCTTAAGCAGGTTAGACATCAAAATGTTATTGAACTCAGAGGGAATTAGTTACCATTTCAAAGCCTCACATACTTTAAAAAAACTGGTAAGCACTTATGTTCAGGTTTCTTGCCTGCTGACTTGCAGGGTCTGAATCTGTATCTGGTCTCCTATAAACCAGGGTAACACAAAAAGTGACAACTTCATGTTGGTGGTGTGGGAGTTTTTAAAAAAGAGTTGAGTTTTGTTTTTTGTTAGGAAGGATCAGGACATCATAAAAATTCATGTGGCGTTTGTATACATAGCTTCTCAGATGAACAGTTGTGCTTCCATCTTTTGAACATGTACATTTCAAATTTTGCCGCAAATGTGCTACATGTATTTCAATTTTTGGCACAATACTTTTAAACCATCTTTGTAACTCTCTGTCTTCATGGTATTAGGCAGTTTGTACAACACTGTTGAAACTGAAAGTGTTCCTAAGTAAAAGACTTAAATGACTGAGATTCAAGGTAGGGGGCCCAAACTGGGACCTGCTGCGATCTAGTTAAATAAAAATGGTCCAACACTTAAATGTTCAGATAGCTGGGCTATATCATGGATAATGGAGTATTTTTTGTATACATGTGCCAAATATGACATAATAATAATACTTTGGCAATGTTCACCATAATTTTTATACAACAAGCCTTAAGTACCTGCTTATGGATCTTCTGTGCAACTCTCCTTTATACAGCCTTTAAAACCTTTTATCACTCAGAACTGCAAGATGTGCTCTTCTTTTTTTAAGTAGGCTTGTTATCATTTGACAGCAAGATTCTGTGCATGCTTTTGTTTGGCAATTTTATGTTAGAGTTGGAAATATTTTGGGCTGCCTGTATACTTTTTATTGTTACAGATCAGAGGGAGTAATCATTTGTTTGCATTGCAGAAGTGATCCATATCTTTACTTGTAGGTATAAAACAAATGCATGTTGAAACAGAGTCCCTCCTCCAAAGAGATTACTTCTTCATTTATATTGAGAAGTATCATGTAAATGTGGAAAATAGTGATGTTTATATAATTTTCACTGTTGCCCAACCTGATGATTGTGAAGAATCAGATTACTTTTTAAAAGTATATGAGCTAGTAAAATGGATTGTTTCCATCTTGTGGCATTGTTGATTGGCTAATTGCTGTTTACCACTGTACCAACTTTGTTTTTATGAGAAGTTGAATGAAAAGTGAGCGATAAAAATTCAATTTAATCTAGAGAAAGAGCATTAGAACAAAGTTTAAATTACAAGTACTGAGAACTCCTCAAATTAAGATCTCCATGGGTCACTCGGCTTAGAAATGTGTTCATGTTCTTAGCTGCTCCTGGGTATGATGGTCTCTCTGCTGAGACAGGAAACATGCTTGTTCTAATAGTGGTTTATGAGGGATTAAGGTAAGGTCTTTCTGATTTGTTTGTATTTTAATGAGAATGTACTTTCTTAGTCTTGTGTCCATGTAAAACCTCCACACTGTCAGATTTGTAGATATATTAATGAGTTTAAAGGGAATGGTAGTTAATTAGCATTTGGAATATAGTATATCTTTGAAAATGTGGACTGGGGGTGGTACAAGTCTGAAACCAAAATAGACTAGCATGCCATAAGTTTCTGTTTTAATTGAACTAATTGAACTAGATTACTGCTTTTTGTATTCATAGATATTCTTTCTGCTCTGATTTTTATTATTTTTACTAATTTGCTCCTTATTAGAAATGACTGTAGTTGAGTTCATGAATTGTTGACAGAAAAATCTCTTCAGCTCAGCCTTTGATTATTCATGGTATGCTGTTGATCTTTGAAATAACGTTCTATAGTTTAAGCTTTTAGAGCAGAACTTTTATAAACAGAAAGAAGGGAGGTTTGAAGAAATTTTAGGCCAGCTATGAAAACTTTTTCTATTTAAGTCTTTATTCAAGAGAGTTTTGTTCCAAAGAAGCCCCTATATATCAAGTTAATTTTTAAAAAACTTTACTCAAGGGAGCATCATTTCATCCCCTGAGGTATGCAGCGTGTTGTAAGACTTCTAGTAGCAAACAACTTTTTTGTTAAATAATGCACAAGTATGTAAATAATAATTGTGTCTTTACTATTTCTTAATCTTAGCCTCAGCTGTATTATTCCTGGAATATTTGCTAAATTTTTTTCCGAGGCACTAACTCATGGGAGCAGTCCCATGATTTCAAGCTGAAAGACTGAAGTGGGCTTTTGTAACATTTTATTTATGGAGTTCATGTATTGACTTTTCTGTAATGCTCAGCACTGCGGTGTCTGAACACCTCATGGAGACTAATGCATTGAGCATCTCAGCAGTAAGGGGAGTTTTATTTTATGGATGGGGAGCTGAAGCACTTACAAATTGGCCGGAGCTCACTGGCACTCTGTAGCAGAGTTGAGGAAAGAACCTGCATTTTCTAATTCCCACTCCAGTACCTTGAGTGAAATGCCATCTTTCCTCTCTAAACGAGTTTACACTTGTTTTCCAGTGACAAATAGACTGTCAAAGTAGTTTAAAGGTCTGTCATGGTTGGGAAACATCAACTGTGATTCCAAAGTTAACCAGGATCTTAAATTTCCCCTCTGCTGGCAATGGCCACGGCCCCTTGAATTGCAGGCACCACAAAACCCCTGGGGATGCACCATGGCTTTGTTGTAGTTCAGATGAAATTGAAAGCTGGGACTGTTTTGGGACATGGAACAGGCACCAGTGAACTGTGAATTCTCTCTCTATGTATGTCTATATTGTTGCAGGGAAATCATTGATAACGCTGTGACAGGCGCCTGGCTGGAGGGGGCTCATGGGATGATGTGGAGCCCGGCCTGTGTTACAGCTGTGACAGTAGTGCTCTCATCTGCCCAGGCACTTCACCGAGGCTTCCCTATAGTCAGCTCTAACATGTGGGGCAAAGTTTTGCATTTCTGGGGTTTTTCCTTCAGAAGGGAATATAGGTCTGCACTAGAAAGATGAGAAAAATGTCATCAGTTTAATTTCTCTCTGCCTTCTGAAGGAGAGCCTATTTCGGTGTTTTTTATTACCTGATTTAATTTGCTGTTAGAGATTGTATTATCCCAGCAGAGATACTGAAGTTACACGTAAAGAAACATGTAATTTTCATGTGCATAAAAAAAAAAAAAGGAGGGAGCAACAAAATTGCCAAAAAAGAAGTGTTTCCATGTGGGAACATCATCAGAGTGGAGGAGGGGATGTTGGGAAAATTATTCTGATCTACAAAGTTTATTTGAGTTTGGTACATCTGTACAAATGCAATTTACCTTTGAGCATAATTGGCTGTCGTGTTAAGCTCCCTGTCCACTGTGAGGAAATCACCGTTATGGCTTTCATATGGGAAGGAATTCAGGAGTGCCTTGTTTACATTGCCACCATTTATAAAACATTTAAAACAGCTATTCTGCTGAATAAACATTTGAGAGCCTCAAGGATAAGCATATCGGGTAAACTTCTTAAGACTAAACTTTCCAAACCATTTCCTGCCAGAGGGACCTAACAGTAAAATTGCAAACTCTGTGCTCCAAGATGAGATAGGCAGAATTAGATTAAGCAGCTTACTGTTGACATGTCTATTGATCTGGGTTCAGCGCCGTTTCCTGTCTCTGCTAGCAGTTAGATTGCTGTATACAATAACACAGTGGCCTGGTTTATGTGAAATTGGGGGACTCCGAGCATCAATTACTCCAGGAAGGCAGTGGCACTGGGAGATAAGGTTAAGCCGCTCACAGTGTTTAAGACTGCTGAAACCCAAGCAACATATTTGCTGTCTAAATTGCTGCTTATAAATTTGACAGCGTTCCATTTATGTTGTTGATTTTTTTTCCCCTCTCCAAAGAGAGATCATCCTGTATTATTCTCTGCAGGTAGCAGTTTGGTTCTCATTATAAACACGCATTGTTCGTTAGCCTTCCCTTCCTATCAGCCCTTTGTTAAAAGTTCCTAAGCATCACCTGGATATTTGAATAGAAAATAGTTAGGCAGGAGGGAGAAAGGCATAAAATGTTATAGAAAATACTCAACTAACAAAATTTGCATGGTCATATTGATTCTGGTTCTGCATTAAAGGCATTGTTTTTTGTTTTCCCCTTGCTATCTGGGTACACCGCATTGAATAACAGTGGCAAAAATGAAAGAAACCTGGTATCCTTGAATTTCTCATTTAGTCTTCTGTTTTCTTCATAAGCGGTTCCCTCTTATGCCATGTTACTTTTTTCTCTTTCTCAGAGACTATTAACAGAATCAGTTGAAAGCAAAATGATGCTTTTCACATTTAAAGAAGCCTGTAGAGAATTGTTTCAGGGGTCTGCTTGTGATTCACTCAACCTCTTTTTTTTCCTCTGGAAGAGGGTCATGCAGAAAAGTTTTTCTCCAGGGGGTGCCTTTTAAGCCACTTTACAGGTGGCTATCTCAGTTTTATGCCACACGCATTGCCATTGTCTTAAAATCAACCTTCAAAAAGAAATTCAGTATTCCCATAGAAGTACTAGCAAAGTTGAGTCAGTTCTGGCATTGCGATGGGAGATCTGTGCTGTGAAACTGATGAAAGGAAATATTTTAATAGTGACATTTGAGTTCATTTATCATGACATTTTAGGGACTTGGTGGTACATATTTTTATCTTTGAACAATCTCCCATCAGTCTACTGCCATTAAAGTGGGGGAGGGCACTCCTTTCACACAGAGCACAATGCTATAAAAGTCCAAAACGATACAGCAGTCAACTGTGATGAACTGAAGTAGTTCTAACTATTATGTGACAAAAAATGAAATTGTCTCCTTTTATTAATTTAATTTTCAAATAACTTGACATGCTGTAATTAACATTGCCCTATGCTAAAATTACAACAACATCTGAGCTTCTGAATATTGGCTCATACCTTGATGCTATAAATGAATATATAGGAATATTGGAAAGCTAACAGAACATACTTCAAGTCTGTTTTAGCATTTCATTGGCATATTTTTGAGTTTTATTTTAATGAGTTGCTGATTGATGTTATTGTTGGCTTTTGTATAAGAGGCACTAAAGTACTACCAGCAGGTGGGCACTAATAAATACTTTATATTGCTGAAGATTATAACTATCAATACAAAACCTATTCCAATTATTGTGAGGAGGCTGAACCCACAAAGTCCAATGTCACTGAGGTTTATAATTCCATCCTCATCTAATGCTATTGTGCAGGTACATGTGTGATCTTTACAGGGAGTATCCACTTTCAGACACTGCACTGCCTCATCACAATAGGTTTCTGTCATTTAGTGATTTAAATTACATCCTTTTATTTTGTTAACTCCTTTAATAAGTGTTTTAAACTGCCACCTTCTGCTCTCTCTTTTTTGCACCTTCTCCCTCCTGCAGAGTCTCCTTGCAGACTTGCTAATTCTTCAGGGGTTTTCCTGACACCTTCCTGTCCGTCAGTCCTGTACAGTTAATCAAGGGAACCAGTGAGCATGCAGGGGTTAGCCTGAAGCAGAGTTAATCGGGTTGGCTTTGACTTAATTGTACCTATTGTTATAGGAGAAATCAGCACCTAGTGCAGGGGGCCAGTGCTGCTGATTGCTTGAGAGGCTCAGCTTGCAATACGGTGTTACAATGTGGTGCATTGCCCCAGAGTTGCTTCCAGTTGGAAAGAAAGAGTTCTAACATTTTTAGCCTAGATAGACATGAAAGTAATAGCTTAAAAGTAGATAAGCTCATACCCTGAGTATTAAAATAAAGAGCAAATGAATAATACGCAGTGCATATACTGTTTTGGGCTGCTAAAACTGCATGAGAACTGAAAATCAGTTGCAGCACATAGGTGTTTAACTATGAGCACTCTCTAGCACATCTGCACATCATCTAGCATAACCATGTAGTACTAAAGAACTATAGGAAAGTCATGTGGAGTGACAAAAATCAGGGTCTTCAGACATCAAAAAAACCCCATGCTTTTTTAAGGTCCAACACAACTTTATCACAGACTACCACTGATGGTAGTTTGGATTTTTTTCCCACAAAATATCAGAAAAACGAATACCATGTTTAAATGCTAAATTCTCACTGAAAGTGAACTCATGTTGCATGAAGAATAGTTGCATTCTTTCTCTGCTTTGATTGAAAAGCAAGTTAAGAATAAGGGGGTTTGGACAAAGTAAATCTTTTGATTGTTGACTTGCAGGTGCTTAGATGACTACAGACCTTGGTATAGCTCTGCAGTTGTATCTCTTTGATGGTGTTGATATTACAAAATGAGCTCTTGCAGAGTAAAGACAGATCAAACCATTAAAAGCTAGCAAAAAGCAGTATAGACCCACACAAATTAGAAAAGGATAGAAATGGTTCAGCAGATGCTGTCAGATGAGCTGTCACCCAGTAGCATATCAACAGGAAATTTCCAGTTCAGGCTTATAGACCACTCTTTTATGTCATATATTTTTCTAGTTCCTGAGTTCTTCTGTGTTAGTAATATCTAGAAACCACAATGTCTTCAGCTATGTGTGAGGTACCTGTAATAGTGTGATAAATAGCTCATCTATGCCACAGGGTTGATGCATGTTCTCTTTTTATGATACTAATGATACATTGGTATCATTACAATATAATAAGGGGAAAAAATCTTATGATATTATTATTTTCCATTATTTAACATTGTTTCCTAGCTATGTATGAAGGAAATTAAATCTTTTTGAGGTTTTCCAGATGACAAGCTCCCAAATGGTATCAGGGCTCTCAGCATTCAAAGCAATGTATTGAAAAAAGTAAACCGTGCCTTAGTAAATGACTGGATTTTATCAAATTAATTCTAAAGTGAATTTATAGTTCCCTAAATAATTAAAAGAAATACTCCTAAAATTATTTACATTTACTTCTCGTTGGTTTTATGTGACCACAGCTTTAAACTGAAATAAAATCTTTTTATTTCTCCTTGGATCTCTGTTTCATTTTATGTAAGACTCCAAATCCAGTGCTATTTTTCACAGTCTTACATAAAAAATTATTTTATTTAATCAGTTTGTTTTTAACCTGTATTAAGAACATCCTACAGCTCTTAAGTCCTATCAAAATAAATTTTTTTTAATTTGAAACTGAATTGTTTCTCAGGAGGAAAGTTTACTGTGTTCAAATTACGTGGAAGAATGGCACACATGACATTCCTGTTCATATTAGCTTTGTGCCTGAAGCTCTCATGATGGAGTCATTTACAATTTCACTTCTATGTTGATAAGCCATTATCTGTACACTGTTTTTATAACTGCAGGGTTTTGCACTTTGCCACAGACAAGTAGCACTAAGTTCACTTCAATCTATTTCCCTAATTTCTCTGTAATGCACCGTGACCTTTCCCAGGATGGTGTTTCTTTGTAGCAAGATGAAGAGGAAGGAAAATAAGAGTTTGCCCTTTCCAACTAATTGACCAATGTTTTGTTTTAAAGGTAGTGTTACCTTTTTAATCCAGTTGTTAAAGACATAATTTCTTTATTCCTTTGTTCTAGTGAATTCTGCAGTAGTCTGGAACATTCCATAACTGCAGTCCAAAGCTTATTATGTAGAAATTACAAGTAAAGTTATATTCAGTCAGTTATTCACTCACTATGCTTGCAAGTAATACCATTGGTAATGTTCGTTACAATATGGTGATAACAATTAAAATAATTGTTTATTAATTTCTTAAGTGTGTTTTAACATTTTAATCTTTAAAGGATGTCCTACAGGAGGGGGAGTTTTGCAAGCCATATGTTAGGAAAGAATGAAAAAATCTTTTATTTGTAAGTAATTCACTTTAAGAATAAAAGTTAAAAAACACACTATGAATAAAAATGTAATGGGCTATAAGACAACTTTGAGGTTCTTGGGTTTTCATGAGGAAAACTTATTTTTGTGAAATGTTCTCAGGAAGATGTGTGATCTGGATTGCACAAGCAGCTATAAAGTGAGACTCAATGAGGAAATAAAGGCGCTTTGCATTTACTGATTCCGCACCCAAGCCATATGTTTTAACATGCATGAGGTTTGTTTTGCTATTTCAGGGCAGAGAAGCAGTAAAAGCAAATATTCACATATACAAGCACAGCAGACTCCTAAATTCAGCTCTTTCTGAACATAAATTTGCTATCTTCCAAGTAGGAATGGAAGGTTCCCTGTGATGTGGCAGAAGCTGCAGCACATAAGGCATCGTCGTACACTGGATAGAGAGACATTCTCAATACGTCAGACTTCTCTGTGCTCAATTGGAAAAGCTATTAAGCAGTGACTGCAGGGCAGTGTTTTTACTTTTTCCATGTCTTGGCTTGTTTATGTTAAATCAGACCACAGGAGGTCTGTTGCGTTTCTCTGGCAGTTATTGCAAGGCTTGCTGTGGCAAATTCTATTTATGACACTTGCTGTATCCTAGGTGCAGTGCATCTTGGCAGACAATCTGGAAAATTTCCCATCTCTGTACTTGCAGAATATAATATCTCAGTAATGGTGTGACTGTGGTGACTCACTGCGAAGGTCCTAGGTTCAACTACCACAGTAGCCAAAAAATCTAGACACATTTTTAATTGCTGGCATGACATTTGAAGTATTTGCTTCACCACTGGATGTAAAATATTAAATTGAAACTCCTTCTGTTTTGGCTAGAATATATTAAAATTAAAGATAAAATCCAAGAGCAGCATTTCAGAGGTATAGGATAGTGGCTGCTGGCCAGCATTTTTTTACCAATGTGATGATCACTTCTATTAAGTGGAAATAATCTTACATATGTGTGTTTTGGTACTGCAGCTATTCTCATTGACGTGTGCACTGTCAAACATGCAATTATCCTACATTAATAACATATTGGTGATGGTGGAGATCTAGGATTCTGTTATGGTTCTGCACAAATGTAAACGTGTTGTCAAAAATCATTTATTAGTACACTAAATGCCATTTTTTATTCCATTGTAAAGTCTCACTTCAAAACTGGTGACCAACTCTTCTTTAGGCAAAAGTATATCTTCCTTGTAAAATCAGAGACCATTGCAACCTTTTGGGAACTTATTTCATATTAACTTAGGGGATCTTAGTTTATAAGAACTCATGCATTTTATTTACAGAGTGTGTAAAACAAATGACAGTGAATGGTTGAGCTATGGTGAATAACTTTCTTGTGGGGTTTTTAGAGTCTTCTGCTCCTTTTGTTTTTACAACCTGCATTTCATGGTCAAGCAGGGGGAAATTATTCTGTCTATTTATAAAACAAAGCAAGTTAGAGCCTCAGGACCCTATTGAGTGAGAATGATGATTATATAGTGGCCATCAAAGGCCCAGTGCTTGTATGACTGCTGGGTGAATAATAAGACTTCTGTGGGGGTTTTGGTGTCTTACCTTTATGCTGCGTTGCTGATGTGGTTTGATAAATGTGTGGAGCTAGAGGATCCATGGGATAATTGGCACAACCTCCACAGATCTCTGGGAGGCTGCCTGGAGCATCTGCCCATAAGGCATGGCTCTCAAGCTTGAGAGCCCCAGCTCTGGCAATGCCACAGACTTATTTGCCACCTTGACATTAGTTTCCATGTAGTGACAGAGTACATGGGTCCACTCAGTTGCTCTATGAAAGCTGCATCAGCTTGGAAGCATGGACTAACCTTTTCCTGGCATCTCTTTTTTTTTGGTGCCATATCACATTTCCTAATTCTCATGCTGTTTCACATGTCTGTCATTGGCATGGCAGAGTTGACAGCTGCTACATGATGGCAAAGCAAATGCATCCTAGCCTCCTTGCAGTCCTCCCACTTGTGACTCACATCATTTTTCTAAAGGAGAGTATAAGGACTTTAAGGACAAAGAACTTCTTTCAGCACTTTGGGAGGCTTTTTCTTTCTTGTGATAAGAACTACCAGAAGAATACATTTTGCAGTAGAAGATGTAGCTGCTTTATAAGACCGATACCTATGGACTGCCATAATTAATGTGTGAGTCTGGAAATGGTAAGAGAAGACAAAAGAAGTGAAAGGGAGCTCAGTCTTGTACTTCCCAGCTGCTGATGCCGGTGACTTCAGTAACGAATGCCGATCATGCCAGAAATGCAAACAGCATGTGGACGGGTTTGTTTCCATTGTAAAGAGATAGCATACTTAATTAATTTCATGAGGCCTCTGGGCTGCTGTTGACAAAATGTGCTTACACCACAAAGTTAGGTTTCGGGTTAAGGATAGGGTTAGGGAAGGTTCAACGTGCTGATCCCTAGACTCAAATTACCTTTAACATTTTCTTTAATGATACAGATGCACTAGTTCTGCTTAATTACACTTTGCTGTCTCAAGCAGTCTTCCTCTGGCTTCACTGAAAGTTTTACTACAATGCTTTATTCTGATTATGAAAATTAATGTACTTGTACTATCTTTTAATTTGCACAAGTAAAGTCTCCTTTTTTCAAAATGTCAACCACATTATATAGTAGAAGTTTATAGTAGGAAGTCATGACTTTCAAAGTCTAAAATATTCCAGTGTGTAGTGTTATAATGTAAAGGCAATATAGTAAAAAGCAGTATGTTACTGACCTGATGGAAATCAGCACAAAATTATTTTTTAAAATATTTAGCAGTTGAAATTATTTCCTAAATTTTACTTCTAATCCGGTTGACATTTTGAAAAAAGGAGATATTTTTCATGATCATTGTACAGGTTTCCCCCCACTCTTTTTCTTGTGTGCTTTTCTGTGCATCTTCCAAGTTCCTGGGTGGGGGGAAACCTGCACAGTGATCATGAAAGCCTGAAAACACACATTTTGTTTCCTAGTACTTGAGTTTTTGAACTTGGTTGAAGGAGAATGTATATAAAGTGTCTTCCCTTTTACTGTTAGGTTGGGGCAGCCCTGCTTTCAGGACACTGAGTTGTGTCCACAGTAGCCCTGGGCTTTTACCTCTGTTGCCTATGCCCTGCAGAGCTGAGAGTGCCCCAGTTCCCCATGCAGAGGCATGAGCAGTGTCTGAGGGCTTTCACTCTTGCTTGGCCGCCCCAGGGGTGGGGTCGGGGGGGCTGTGCCAAGCACACACTTCTGCTGACTTCACTGGAGTTGAGCTGATGTCCTTCAGGGTTGAGCTGTCCCTGATACTGCACTGTGAGTTACTGACACCAGGGATATGATGAAAGCCGATAAAATTGTCACTGTGGCAGACAGTGGGATGTTTAGCAAAATATACCCACGTTCATTTCCAGAGACCACTTCTGCACTGCAGAGTTTGCTAATGTGTTGCCTTAGAAAGCTCAGCTGTAGCGTAGCACGCGCTCCATGGGTTTTATCTTTCATTGCCTTTTCTACAGAGCTCCCGATTTTACTCGTGTGTTGCAGAGGCATGGGGCTGTTATGGGAGACAGGTTGAATTTGATGAAGAAATAAACTAAGAGAGTTAAACTGTGTGAAGTCTCTAAGGAATGAGAAGCCATTGGCCATCTTAATTCTGAGAATAGGTATGATTTAGTACCAGCTAATTAGGGATACAGCTGGCAGCCAGAAGGAATGTGGCTGCATATGAAAATCATAGCTTTAAAAGACTAAGAAAATATGCTGAATGTAGGTGTGAAATTACCAAGAATTTATTTGAACACAATTTTACATCATCTAAGAAATAATCCACAGACGACACAGGACCTAAAACCGCTTAAATTTGTACATGCTCTACACCATTTTTTTCATTAGTGAATTTGTACTTTCCCCCTCCTGGACCTGGCAAAGATTGGGGCTTAGAAAATTAGTAAAATAAAAATTCAGAGAACAACCAGAAGATATCAGGATGGTGATTCACCTTGCTAGGAAATTGAATTCTCTTAAGGGAAAAAAAATAAAAAAAATGTATTTCGCATCTCTACACATAAAAATATTGTTGGATTATTTTTTTAAACCTACTAGGTGAAAAAAAATCACCATTTCTGAAAAGTGCCATTTGATACTTATGAAGATATTAAAAGCAATTTCTTAAGTAAAACAAGAAAGTAAACATTCAAGATATTTTTACAGAAATAATATTTTCATTTAAAGTCAAAATGATGGATTCCCTTACTACCTTCTTTCAGCTTTTCCTGCAAATTGTATGTAAATGAATGCAAATAAGCAGTCCTCACTACTAAGTTGCTTAAAAGTATAAAAATGCATAAAATTAAGATGTTCAGACAGAGCTGTGCATCTCATTTATGTAAAGAATTTTAAAACTTAAATATTTCAACTAAAAGTGTTATTGTTTCAGGTCATAAAATGGTCTTTTTCTGCATTACAGAGAAAGTGCATAGAAATTTTGTTACCTTCTGAAGACCTGGTAGTGTATGTGGGAGTTGGTCCTGTGTCAGCCAACCTAATAAAAAAACCCCAAAAATCTAGGAAATAACTATAATGTCAGTACTGCAATTTTGAACATTTTCCACCAAAGTGTGGACTAAGTTCCACCAGCTTTCATGACCTGATTTTCTCTATCTGTTTAGTCAACTATTCTGCAGTGGATAAACCTGAAACCTAGTGGAAAAGCAACCCTGAATGTCAGAACCACAGAAAATTTTTTAGTTCAAACCTGCTTAAAAGCTGGTGCTACAGCCAGCAGACTCCCCACTTGACTCTAATGGTGCTATGCATCATAAGAAAGGAAAATTCTCCTTGATTTTCAATAAGATACCAGGCTTGAGTAATGCCTGTGGTGCCGTAAGGGATTAACGATCTCTGTGCTATTTATAACCAGGCAAACTAAATTGCAATTTTTTGTAGAATTATTGGAGTTTTATTGTGCTGCCTGTCCAAATTCAGCAAGTAGGGCTCATTAGTGTGTAAAACGGAGTTAATTTATACTGAGTATCCCCCATCTTCGGATAGGTGGCTCTATGTAAATCATCTATTCTGGTCATTAATTTTGACTGTTTGCATTTCCTTTGCTGTGTGAGCATAAGTATGAAATATTAACTAAACTTCCCTGGCAAAAGTGTCCCCTCATGCCTCGTACTTGATGTGGAAAACATTTGCTCTTCTTGCAGAGCTCCCATGTAATCGAAGGGTGAGAGCTGTATTATGCAGCTTAAACACCTAATGATAATTGGCATTTAAAACAAATTTCCGTAGCTCTAGAAACAGGAAACAAGGTATCTCTAGAAAGCCATTCAATGAATACTTCCGAAATATTGGGAAAAGTGTAGTGAATCTTTCAATGGTTGATTCCATCATGATTGATCTTAGAGTTTTTTGAAGTAATTGATGGTATTTCTTTAGTTCAGTCTGTTAGTGCAAATAATTATTAATCAATATGCACTCAGCTCTTACTTTAGAGGATAATTTTAACACATGATTTATTCTGAACATTTCAATTGAACTACCTTTACAAGGAGAAAATCAATTGGCTAGTGGTCTAAAGCACTTTAATTATCTGATGAGCTATATTCTGTATTAGGCTTATTTGAGTTAGGGGATTTTTTTGTACATTGTCCCACAGTGATAAAACCCTTCTGCTGGGCTCTACTTTTCTATCCTCAGTTATACACTAGTTCTCTATTTCAGGTTATTTTGTCTTAGAAATTTTCAGTTCAATGCTGCAGACGTGTTAGGATTAAACCCTAACTTGGGAAATTAAATAACATGCAAAATGGAACAAAAATAGAGCTTTTTCCACATGAGAAAACAGTTGGTTGGGTTGTTTTTTGTGAATGTGTCAGCACATTTGTAATTTCTTTGGATGTTTTCTCATTCATCGTAAGCATAGCAGTGGAAAATTACAGTTAATTTGAAATGATAACATGATGCCAGAACTTAGGCAGAGGTTTGAAATATTATAGGACAAAAGGTGAAATCATTAATTCATTTGCAGTGAATATTAAATTCCGGAAATATGCATTACTCTCTCATTATGTTTATATTTATGTGTTTTAATATGCCTGTAAATATTATTGCGAGTCTGCAGCAGCATTTGTGCCGTGTCCATGAGCATGTCAATACAGCCTTTCAAAGTAATTTGCACTTGGACTGAGGCAAAAGGTTACGGAGCCATCTGTCATCATGAAAAATCATTAGAATAAAGAGTGTGGTACAATTTCACTCATGTTCAGGATATGTTGTGTTTCAACTGCACCAGTACAAACACTTCTCTCAGATGCCCTTCATAGGCCTAACAGGGAAACCTGAAAAGAGTGTTGTACCCAAATAGATCAAATGCCAGTGGATTCACACCAAACAAGACTTCAGCCTACAGACAGTCTGGTGGCAGCTCTTTTGGATCTGTCTTGGGTTGCCCTGGAAGCTCAAGAATAAGAGTTTCTGCCTCTAATAATAAAAGGAGTTGATGTTCTTGAAGTGGCCTGAAGTTAATGTTTGGCTATATATCCATTCTTTATTGCATTTCTTATGTTTCTCCCAAATTAGACAATCATAAACATCCAGTTTTCTATTTAATGAAATTATAGTAATTGTTTCTGAGCTCTCGTGGCTTTCCATAATACTGCAAGAGATGAATCAGTTTTTCCTTTGGAATAATACAGGAAATATTTATTATGTTTTTATACTGAAAAAGCTATATATCTTCTAAGTAGGAAAGTTTAGATTTTAGGGCTGTATTTTGGTGGAAACATTCCTTAAGAAGATTCCTTAGAGGATGTACTTGTAAGATTTTTAAAGAATCAAATAATAAAGAGACAGCACTACAGTCTGAGGACCCAATTACAGAAACACTTGTACATATGTTTACTTTTAAGTCATTAAGTACTGTGCATATGGAAAACATCATGTCCTTCATTTCTGAGCCTTGATATTCAAATGTAAGTGTTGTAGAAACAGGGCTTTTGAACCTTATCCTGTTAGTTACCAAGTGCCTTATTTGCTGTCTGAGCTAGTGGGAGATCTGCCTGCTCGATAGCTTGTAGCTCTGTTATCCAGAAAACCAGAAAGGAAGGAGTGGGTTTGCTTTAGGGTGTAAAAATATATTTTACTTGATGTTAATTCCTACAGCTGACTACACAACTGGCTCTGAGTGACCTCCCAGAGGATGTCTAAGAAGGAATGTTATGGTGGTGTGTATTTTCCTGCTAAGAGGCTGTGACTGATGATCCTACTTTAAATTATGTTTTGGATGAGGCAGATAGAAGCAATAACAATGTGCATATTAGAATAAATCTTCACTCATTTCAAGTGGGTAATTAAAGTTGTCAGTGACTTGATTTGGGATCAAGATTTCTATAGGAGCAAGGGAAGGGTCAGTCTTTAGATATATTTGCTGCTCTTTTGGTGTCTGAGAGTCTGTCTCCTATCTCCCCTTCTACAGAAATAGCAGCTCTTTTGTTTTCCTACGATGCTTGTTTATCCTATGATGCTTGAAATCTGAACTTTTGCATTAGTATATCTACCTAAAGTTAATAATGAGAATCCTGACCTGGTTCAAATCAACCGGATTTTTTTTCCCTTTCAGTTCAGTTAATGGCCTTTCTATTTTTCACTCAATACCCTTTTTTAAGAACAGCTTTTAAAAACCTGGGATTGGAAGTAGTGCTATATCGTCTGCCTTATGAAAAAACAGATGAAGAAGATGTGTTCACATAGCCAATCAATAGTTTTTTAACTTGGCTGTTTTAACTTTATATTTTTTGGAGGTGATTATCTCCAAAACCAGATAGTCTGTCTAATGGATATAGTAAAGGTGATCTCTTTTAGGTTATTTAGTTCAATTTCCAACAGAAGTGAACTATTCAGGAAGTGTATTTAGAAGAGTCTATTTTTAAAGAGTTCTAAGGCTAGAACAAAGGACAGAAGATCATGATGATATGCTGGTAGGGCTGCCACACACAGAAGTACAATAGCAAGCACCTCTGACTGTGGAGGAACTGTCGAAGCACTGTAAAATGTAGTTGCTATGTGTGAAAGATCAAGCAGGTTAACTCCTGCGATTTTTTTCTATCAAGATACTTTCTTCCTTCCATTCTATTGCCTGCTGTCTTCAGAGCACGGTGATATTGAGGCTCTGCAGATTTAAAACATCTGTCTTTCCATCTCCAGTGCACTACAGAAGGATAGCTCTCAATTTAGTAATAAAAAATTTAGCTGCATGTTAGTCTGCCTTTGTTTTTAGGAATTTTTATCCTCCTTGAGGCTACAGGCTAGGTAGGTATCCCAGTATTTTCTATAATGTAACCCTATTGTTCATTTTTTAAAAAGAATATTTGTAGCCATTGTTATGGAATCCAGATGTATTTAATTTAGGCAGGATTAGGGGCCTAAATTATTTTGTATTGTGCAATTTAGTGTTTTCTTATGTGTCTGAATTCTGTTCTTGAGATGTATGAAAACAACAGCAGGCTTGGTGTTGTAAGGAAAGAGTTCACAGTGCTATATTAAAATGAATTTGGAAATAGATTCATTTTATTAATTTTAAATAATTGATAATGCACTTATAGAAAACACTGGAATTTTCATATTGCAATCAATTTGATTAATTTGGTTCATTGGGTACAAATAAGTATGAACTAAAAGTGCACATACACAATGTTGTATGCAGAAGTAGGTTTTAAAATCAGGTCTTGAGAATAAATGATAAAGTTTATGTTTTCAGGTTATACAAGGCAAATATAATTATAATGTCTTTATTGGTAGTCACCACAGGCTTAAGCTTTCAGGTCTGAACTCACATAAAACTGTCTTATTTTATGAGCTATGTCATGTTAGTGTTGGATAACTGGCTAGAAGATAAATCTGTACTTAATACAAATGTCTGAGTTGATGATGTTTGATATAATTTCTATAGAAAGTCTTATTTTGTTGTGAGCAAAAGAGCAGTTTTATGGACAGCTTTAGTTGTAGGCATGATTATTACCCCTCATCATTGCATATATTCTCAGTAATATTTTTGCATTTTGCACTTTATTTAGTATTTGAGGATTTTATTTTTATTTTCATTTTATGCTTACTCACAGTGTACTGTTGTGCTAAAGTTTGGAGGTTTCTGTTGTTTATAGCCATTTTCATAATGGTAGAATCATAGAACAGTTTGTGTTGGGAGGGGTAGCCCACAGCCCCCACAGTGAGCAGTGACATCTTCAACTCGATCTGGTTGCACAGAGCCTTCTCTTCCCCAGGCTGAATGACCTCACCTCTCTCAGCTTGTCTTCATAGGAGATGTGCTCCAGACTTCTGATCATCTTCATGGCCCTCCTCTGGATTTGCTCCAATGGATCCATGCTCTTCTTGAGTGCCCCAGAGCTGGGTGCAGTACTGCCGGTGGGGATCTCATGACAGTGGAGTGGAGGGGGAGAATCACCTTTGAGAACTCTGTTGAGGACTAATTAATGTTCTCTCCTGAGAACAAATTCTGAGGTATCCAGTAAAAGCAAGTTTCTGGGGAGCAGGTCTCAGATCTTTGTTTAGATCTGAGATGTCTGGTGGTGTTGAAAAAGGAGGAAGGAACTCACTATGTCTGGTTCAGTATAAAGGCAGTTAGAGATGACTCCTTCACGTTGTGTTTTAGGAGGACAGGACCAGAGACTCATGGCTTATTTTAGAAGAGTTCTCCTCGTCCTTCATTAACTGGATGTAGCATGAACCACTCTCATAACTGATTAGCATGGTATGCTATTCATAAATAACATGCAATTAGCATATGTTAATAATAAGCAATATTCAGCTAAAATGTCAGCATCCAAGCAGCTTAAACAACAGCTGTTTGAGCAAAACATGCAGTACACATTATATCCCTGTTTTACAGAAAATCGCTTAACCAAAACTCTTGGTTAACCAAAGTTTGCTTATCTATCTCAGGGTTGTGCAGCATACAGACACCAGTCAGCTTCGCCTAGCATAGTCCCTGTAAAACTGGCATTTAAGCCAGCTGGCATCTTTCTGCTGTATTCTGGGACTGAGAACATGAAACACAGTTTGCTTGGAAGGAAAGAAATCCAGTGAGCCTTGGAAAAGCTGAGAAAATCTCTTCCTTTCTGATAAAATAAATGAGATTTTAGCTGAAGGTTTTGGTGGTCCCTCAAGACATTTAACTAAGCACGAAGATGGAGGTGTAGAAATGTGTCACTAAGGCATATCTGCAACTCCCTATATATGATGCATGTATATGTTTCCATATAAATACTGATATGTGGGTGAAAATAACATGAGAAACTATGAATACATTTCTAAATATAATATTCTGCCAGAATATTAAGTCCCTTTTTCAAGAAGACCATAAGCTTCTTTGCTCTAATAATTTATTTAAAAATTTGATAACTAAGTCTGCTTCATGTGTGTGGCCATGTGTGAACTGCTTGTTTTTTGTAGAGCCTGTTTTTAAAAGTTAGTTTTTGTTTCTGATTTAAGACCTTCTTCCTCTGTACTGGTCAGTGTCCAGAATATTATTTGTTTGTTCTTATTGCTCAGGCCATGCTTCTGTGGAGTGATAGCTCTTTTGCAGTCAATAAAACAATTCCTTTTCTTAGCAAGCCTATTTTTCCCACTATTGCCTTGACTAGAAGAATGGATTTTCTTCATTGTATTAGAGAGAATATTTTCTGACAGCTTTTGAGTACAGATCATTAAAAAATTACCAGTTTGAAATGTTGACTTTTGTCTCTTTTTTGTCTCAAAAATAGCTTATTATATCTTTCAGCTTTCTAAATAATTAAATCTTGAAAACTCATGCATATTCTGTGTTGGATAGAACAGGTTGTAATTAAGCAGACTTATTAATGATTTTGTTGTTGATAAATTTGGGCACAACTCCACTCTTGCAGATACCAATTTACTTTATTGGTCAGATCTTTCTCCTCAGTGAAAGACTGATCTACTGTGTGTGCTGTTGACTGTTTTACAGTGCTGTAAAACCAGAGTAGCAGAATAGAAAACTGTGCCAAAATCACGTGTTTGCTTTATGAATAGTAGAAGATTTATGGCATTTTTAATTGCCCATTCCTTTACATCTAACGGCTCCTGTTCTGTAAATGATGAGTTAGATAAGTGCTTTATTTTCACATTGACACCTGATTTAGGAAATTATTGTATTTACTCTTTTGGAATAAAACAGGAACTTTATATACTCTGGAGTGTGTCCAAGTCCAAGCCATGGTAAAACCAAGGACAACATTCTGTTTAGGAATTGTCTCTGTTGAGCAAAGGACATTTTAGGATGTTTTATCATAACTATCAGTAGCAGAAAAGAACCTTACTGTTTCCCAGCTGTGTTCTTAATAGTAAGCTCTTAATAATGCATTTCCAAGTAAATCCAGTGAATTTTGTTGTTTTATTTTTATCCGTTGGCTACCTAAACCCCCCAGATATTTGCATTTTAAATTATTTTATTTTTGTTCTCCTTTTCCCATACCTATCCTTTCTTCACTTCGTTTGTCTGTATGAAGATCTTCCTGGTCAGTAGTTGAAATAACTGAGTGGTGTTTTCCTGTGACTGTTTCAGTGACAATATTTTGTAAAATAGCACAGCTGCTAATTTTGGTGCAGTGACATTCCTCAGTTCTATCTCATAGTTTTAGGAGGAAGTAACCCAGCCCAAATCACTTCACTACAGTTTTGCCTGTTACCTTATTCAAGCCTAAAATCACGCTCTCCTAAAAAAAGAGATGTAAGAAACTGCAAAGCTTTCAGCCCCTCAAATTTACATTTTTATTTCTTGCATTTCTGACAAGGTTCATCCAGGCTACAAACCAGAACACTTAATTATTTTTGAAAGGAAAGCTTTTTTGCAGCAGAAATGTGAGCTATGAGTAGAAGTACACACTCATCATGCAGATTAAAAAAGTAATCAGAGCTTCATTGTAACACATGGGGCAATTCTTCCGTCCCTAACTTTCATTATTGAATGCTGATATAGAAGTTAGTCGTTCCTTAGCTGTTTACCCAGTTGAGAAAGATGGTCTGAATTTTTCTTCCCTAGAAGCCTGTTTTCTCTCCATTAAGGGGAGCTTGTTAAGGAACCTGAATTGCCTGACCTCAGTCACACATGTTTGGGCTTCTGCATCATGCTCTCCTTATCCCAAGGCAGTAAAAGAAGTGTTAGTGTAGCTCAAGACAGAAGTGTAAATACTCTGGCTGTATCGCTGTGAGGGCAGAGAGAGGCTATCACAGTACCTCTGATGGTCAGTCAAGCAGACTGTCTTCTCACAATTTTAGAGGGATCTTGTTGATCATGACATGCTATTAAGTAAGTAATAACTGGACTGCAGTTTGATGGAGGGGTCAGTTTAGTTGCCAACTGGATTAAAACTTGCAGAGAATAAATGAACAGGAAAGGAAAGTTCAGGATTATAGGAAGAGAAGGAGAGACTTGGGGAGTTTCTAATAATTTTGCCTGAATTTAGAAAGTCTGGTATTTTTAATTTTTTTAAATACATCAGACAAAAAAAGGGTCAGTTTCTACTCATGAATTTATTTTTCTGCTACAGTGCCTCATAGACTTGTATTCAATTATTTATAATGATGTATCAGTAGCTGTGGAGGGGTCAGGTCTAATATGGTAATGGCAGTATTATAACCGCATGCAAACTTAAAAATTAGGTGAAATGAAACATTTTAAAGTAATGTTTTAGTCTCTTATCTCTATTAACCCTCAATACCTTCAACTCTTCTGTGCAGATATGATTTCTTTTAAGGAACAGTCGAAGACAAATTTATGGAGTTTCATTCTTTCTGTAGATGTCCTATAAGGTTCTTGGCCACAAATTCATGAAAATTCAACAATAATTCTGTCAAAAGGTTGTGTGTAAGCTTTGCCATGTCCATGTTCCGTCTGTTATGAGCAGTAAAGCAAACACCTTTCTGATTCCCAATGTGTTTTGCAGTGAATCAAGGTGAACGGGGGCAATTCAGACTCCGTCCTCAACTCCTCGTTCATATTATCTATGGGAAAATTCCTCTTCTGAGCATTGCGTCTCAGATGTGTTCCACTTTTAAACAAGGATTTGGCCCTGGCATCTTTTTGATGTAACTTCTTACAGTGTTATCGATACTTGTCAGTCCAAGATCATGATGGTGCTTAAAGAAGTCTTGAGATTAAAATTTTTCTGTTCTTTAGACTCACTTTATTGATTTTTGAGCCTTTAGAGATTAAATAGCTTGTGTTTCCAGGTTTTTCTGTACCAGCCATGTGAGTAGGTCTTACTTTAAAGGAGCAAAAAATTATTTTTTGAGTAGCAGATCTGAGTCTTTTGTCCTACAGATTTTTGTCCTGTATTTTCCAAGCTCTTTGTCTCCAGAAAGATACCAGCTCCCTTCCTATTACATTCCCACCTGAAAAAAGGCAGCAGTTCAGTGCCTAAAGGTACTTGTGGGCTGAATAGCCAGGACAAGTATGTTGATCAACCAGCTGGCAGCTTCACAACATTGTTTCAGGGCTGAGTTATGACCACAGTTCCAATGGAAGGGACAGCAATTTCAGCTTCTGACCTTGACCCAGACAGTGGTTTATATAAAACTCTTAGGAACGTAATTATTTTTGAGACTTTTATTCCTAATTTTAACTTAAATCAGCCTATAATTAGAAAGATATTCATAGTTTGAAACAGACCAGCATGATCATAAAAGCTTCCTTTTCTTAGGCAACTAGATTAAAAATGCAAGGGATGTGTAGCTTCCATCACTTGGCACTTTGGGAAAATACATAAATGTCATAAGACTAGGGATTAAATTGTGAGACTTGGATAACAGAACTGTTATGTGCTGCTCATAAACTGATCTAATTTCTCAGATATAAAATGTGTGATTGGGCTCTGCAGTTTTAAGAACATTCTTCCAATTTACCATGGCAGACTATTGGCAGGAAGAAGCTAAACTGCCTATTACATAGGCATGATAAAGCTATAGCAACTAAATGGAAGTTGAGGTGGAAACCTCAGACAAAAGGCTTTCATTAGGAGAGTAACAGCCTCTGTTCTCCCCCAGCATTGCTATTCAGTTCCTATTATAACCACAGAAAGCTCTCTGAATTTAATTACTGGAAGTTACCTTTTTATTTCTTTCACAAACATCTAAAATTCATCCTCAGGGACACCAGTCAATCAGGAAACAAATCTTTGCTCTGAGTTAGCCTTTGCAGGTGGTTTAAAGAAAATTTAATTCTTTCCCACTTGGCCATGTGCAACACCTTTATCCTCTTGATGGGGTCAAAATGAAAATCTCCTCTGAGCTCACTGTCGGTACTGCTGTAGTTGACTGGCAAGCCTGGGGTGCTAAAAAGTTGTGCAGGTGGCAAGCTTTGCCCCTGAGACAAAGCATGTCACCTTTGTGCCTATTATTTTGCCTGAAAATACATAACGGCACCTTTCCCAGAAGTGGCAGCAATAAACAATTGTACCACTTTCAGCATCAGCAATTTTAAATGCTAATTGCACATGCTAGTGGATAAACATGGGGGCTCTTCTAACTAGAACATAATTTATCTTTTTTTCCCCTGGTCATCATATCCACAGTGTTCTAATTAATAGGTTTACTGCATGTCTACTGTGTGATAACTTTATAGTATTTATACTGTTTGGTGTATTTTGTACAGTAGTATGCAACTTTAAAATATCTTCTTAGGTTTTCTGCTTGGTTCCTCTGAATGTATGTTATGCCATTTGTCAAGTGATTTAATAGCTCCTCTTGACCTTAGAAGTAAAATAAAACTAGATCAGTGTATAAAAACATGAAAAACTTTAAAAGCAACCTCTACTGCACCTTCTCTCACTCAATTCACCAGCTATCAGACAGCATCTTTCATTACTTGCTGTTCCTGTAGTAAATGAAATGGCATGGTGTAAGTCTCCTTATTTATCATAATGTTTGGGTTATATCATGGAAGGTATAATTTTTGGTAAAGAGATGTTATTAAAAAAAGGTACCAAGAGAGTGATCTGTTAGAGTACTGAATTATTTATGATATACCAAGTGTTAGTCAGAAACATTGACTAATTAGTCCACTGAAAGCACCTGTACCAGTATCTTATGAAGGGTGTTCTTTATCACTGAACTGACGGAGATCACATTTACATTAGTGCTTAAATTCAATGGAAGAAAACAATGTGGCATGAATTTGACAGATGTAGCATAAGAACTTAAACACCTGTTTTCTGTTTAGTCATTTAAGAGCTTTTGAAAGCACAAGCACAATGCAAACCCTGAGCATGTGTGACGAATATAATTTCTCTTTAAGATTCTTAGTCATTGCATAAAAGTGCTTGTTTTAAATGTTTAAGTTTTTTTTTAATATTTCAACTTTAATTTTCTGCTATTGTGAAACTGGTAGTTGTTAGTAATATCTTAAAAATTGGGCAATTCCTCTATCATATAGCATGAAATATTGTGGTGCTTGAATGCTAGACTTTCCCAGCTCAGTAATTTGCAGAGAGGTGCTGCTCTATCTGCTCTTCAAAGGGGAAATTCTTTAGACCTCTTTGCAAGTGTGAATCCGGAGTGGTGTCTCAGAGGTTAATGCATTGCCACATGGAAGCATATTTCAGTCTGCTTTTCATCCTTTCTGCTTGTCCCAGCATGGTCTGTATATGAGAAATGAGAGCAGAGAGTGGTAAGTGGAAAGGGGGAAATATACTTACCATATCACTGATATCACAAAAGATAGAAATGTATAGTGCATCATTTTAAGAAAAGGATACTCTGCTGTGTGTGCTGAAGTGACTTTTGCTTAACATCTGAGAGACCCTAGAGTAAAACCTTGAATTCTTTGTATTCAATTGCAATGCCACCTTCACCTGCAAGACGCAGTTTTTAGCAAAAAGTCACGGAAAAGGTTATGTGGTCAAGTTGAAGAAGTTGTTAGCATCTATTTGTGGGTCATCTTTTTGGTTTTTTTAAGATTGTAGTCAGTAAAAAGCAGATAAGATTTGCTTGGGGCCAGCTGTAATCCTGAGTCTCTGAGATACGCAACACCATGGGATGCTCTCCTCCCTCCTTTCCTCTCCCCAGCATACTCGCCTGAAGAGTGAGGTTCAAGGGGAGGGGCAGCCCAAGCAGTTTGCCTTGCCAAGGAGTCTGCCACAGTAGACGTAATTTCAGTTTACTGATGTCCAGTGCGAAATGGAGTAGAGTTAGAGATCTGCCTCATGTCAGCTAAAAAGTTCTCCTAATTCTAAAGAGAACTCTGCAGTGCTGCTGCAATTGGGTAGACCTAATAGTATGTGTATAAATATGCAGCCAAACACGTACACACCAAGTAAAGCAATTACAAGGCATAATGAACAAAATATTTTAATGTATATTTTTTAAAGTCTTCCTTTCAGCTCTGTAGTTCATTTGTTCATCTAAAATAATACATATATTTCTTTTTGTAATGAGTGTGTATTATCATGCAAATTCCACAACTATTAGCAGATCTTTCAGCAGAAAAATTTAACTCTTACCTTTTTACTGCTTTTGGTTGATTCATAGGTGAATTAAATAAAGAGGGTACTTGCATAGTCAAGTGTCTCTTGGCTCCAGAAATTCAATGGTGGCTTTATCTGTTGTAGCTGGGAGCTCTGGGACTAGTCCAAACCAGCTAATTTTCAGAAGGTAAAAGTGGAGTGTATATATTGCTTCACTGTTACACAGACCCGATTTAGGCTTGTACCTATTGTTACAATCTTATTTACAATTTAGGTTTCAGTCTCAGATTGAGACTGCAGGCTGAATTGGTGCGTGGTAATGTCACATATGGTTTGAACATAGTGTCATTTAAAACACAACAGAACTAATGAATAGTATTGAAAAGCAGGAGATAGAATCAGTAAACCTTGAAGAACATGTGTTTATTCTCTTATTTTTTCATCAAAATAATTTTTAAAGAGCATTAAAATTAATTTCAGCCCCACAGCTCCTCTGTGAACTAAGGAAGCCTTATCCAAGCTGAAGGGTTAACACAGATATTTCTCTGTGCAAAAATATATTCCCTGTGCAAAAAAAGTTTGCTGGTCTGGATTTTCTTCATCAGTTTGTCTTTTCCTTGTTCAATTTAGCATTTCTAGTCCATCTAATTTCAATTTAAGGTTTCAGGTGAGAATAAAAATAACTACATCTATTGTAAATTATTCCAAAAATATGTCAGTCTTATTGTATATACAGTTCTTCTAATAGATATCCATTTGAAAGTGTGGTGACAGAAACTGCAAATTACTTTCTTTTAGTGTTATCAATGTCACATGCAGATATATGTGACTGTTCTGTTCCTACATTGCACATCCAGATGCATGAATTCACTAAATATACAAACTCTGAGAGCCACTGTGCTATAGTAAGATTGGTTGTTTATTAGGACTGCTAAGATATTTTTAGTTATCACTGCTGTCCACAACTTTATTCTGATATATTTAGGTTTTCTTATGTATTTTGAGTCTGCTGTTTAGTCCTGTTGGCTCTTCATAATGCACATCTTTACAATGTCACAAAGATATCACCATTAGGTGTTGGTTCCTTATTTACAATTTGTTTTTCAGATTCTCAGTGTTCTTTAACATGTTTAATATATGAGCCATGTTGATTTTGTGCCATGGAACTTTTTCATCAGAGAGATAATAGGGAGAGATATTTATACAGAAATTAAAGCAAGTATTTTCAAAAGTTATCTTTATCTACTGAATTTGTAATATCATCAAAAAATAATATAAAATTTCTCAAGAAGACCTATTTTCTATTAAACAGTGTTGATTGGTATTAATCATACTACCACTCAATCCAACTGATTGCCTCTTTTAACATTATTTTCACAATTTTTCCTTACAATGAAGTCATGTTGAGATGATCCAACTTATTTCCTTGAAATGTTGTCACATTATGTTTTTTCTAGATTTCAGAATTTCTTCTGTATTATAGTAGATATTGTACTTCAAAATACCATTCCTTAGAAACTATAAGCCACAGGTAATCTTGTTTTGCAGATTTGAAAACAATTCATGTAGATGTTTGCTCTTTAGTAACCTCCTTACTATTGAATTGCCAGCACTTTTTTTCCCCTGAATATAAGAAAAAATAATTCCTTTGCATTATTACAAATAACTTCTGTGTAGTAAGGGAGATGGAGATATTTTTCATTTCTTATATGGTCTGTAATTTTTTCTTATTAGAAAGAAGTATCTGTTACATTATTTAAAACAAAAATGAAATGGAATGATGACAGATTTCTCCTTTCTGTGCTTCTATGGTTTTGGGATGTGAGGGATATTGCCATGGGCTACTTAGCCCACAGTAGAAAGCAATATGTGTATATTGTGAAGTTTAAAATTAATATTACTTCATTGTAATTTTTCTGTATTTCGATCAACCATTAATTTAAAATTGATCCAAATAGTTATTAATTCATAACGTAAGGAAAATTATATGAACATCAAGGAAGTGTTTCAAATGCATTTTTAAACTGTGTGGCTCAATGTTTGGCAACAGCAGAATCTTATGTATTTCAAAACATATGTGCCTTGGGTATACTGGGGTCTATTTTATTTGACAATCCATTTGAGTCTATAGTTCTGCTTTTCTGCTTTCTTACATCTTCTTTAAAATTTTATTTTGACATTGACAAACTGAATATACAAATGCCAAGAGAATTCTCATACTGTGTTGAGAAGCTTTTTAGTAGCCCAGGCAACTGTATGCCAAAAGTTTGAAATGCTGGAGGCTCTCTTTTTCCATTGAGCAGGACATTTTCAGACTCTGAAAAATTAAAGTGTAATTATTGCTTAGTTTTAAATAACAATCCAACATCAATTTATGAAGCTTACATCATAAATTCAATTTACTTTCTCTAGCAAAAAGAAGCTTTCTTCTTGCCCTGGTTAGAAGAGAATAAGTTCTCTAATTCTTGCTTGCTTTGAAGAGCAATGTGGATTTTGAAAAACCAACACTTGCAGATTGCCTAGTTTGAAATAAAGAGTTGTAATGGTCTTGTGGTATTGCAAAAATAATCAAGGGACTACTAATACTTTTATTGTTCCTGGACTTGTTCCTTAAAAGAGAATCATATCCATACTTTGCAACATTTTGCCACTTTCCTTAAGGCTTTTTGCAGCAGCATTGATTGTTGCTGCTAATTGGAAAAGTAATTGGAACATGCCTGCCTCTTATGTTTTACAGCCATGCCCTGTCATTAGCAAAAGTGATGCCCTCTGACCCCAACAGCTCCAGGGGTCAAAATATATCATTATATTGGAGTGCAGTATTTCGTAACAAAGGCCATAGCAGTAACATAGCTTAAACATTTGGGGTTTTTTTTAGTGAAAAGAATAGCTTATCAAGAGAAAGAATGACCTGCTAACTATATTTATCTTACACTGTGAGTAACTGCTGGCAAAATACAGAGTCCTGAGATGTGCTGTGTAAATATTTTATGAAGGAAGCTTCTCCAGCAGAGATGTTAATAATTTAAAATATGATGTACTACATACTGAGTTTTAGGCATAGACATTTAGTAATAAATTTGTATTTTGTATGAAAGCCTAGTAAATGACTCCCTTGCCACATATTTTGTGTTACAACTGTGTTTGCATGTCTTCCTTCATAAATTATGCCTATGTATATACATGTCACAATAAACTTGGATTTTTCAACCAGCCATGATTTCAGGGTCCATTTAGAAAGGATTGTGAGTCACATCTAAAAATGATGTAGCCTCCAAGCCAATAGTGCATGCCTCCAAGAATATTTTGTGGGAGATGCACGTTTATTTCAGTTTTCTTTCTGAAGCCTCCTATGCAATTCAAGGAAGAACAGTCCCCCAGACAAGCAACTGTTGTTTTAAAGTCAGGTTTTATTCATTAAGCATGCTTGCAGCAATGGTAGCATTCATCTTTGACTGGGTAGTCAGTCAGAAAAGTTGGCCAGGCAGCTGAATACCTACTTTGTAGATGCTTTTCTGTCCTCATCCTATTTAGGCACATAACTCCTCTGAATTGAGCTTTAAATGCACTTTGTTTAGAAAACTAATTTACAGAATTTGCATACTGCTTGAATGATTTGAGTTGTTTCAGAATAATGTTGTGGTGATAAATATTCACATTATATTTCCAATTTCCACAGTATTTATGCTAGGGAAACAAAGTAGATAGACCACACAACAGTAAATCAGTGTAAGGATGGGCTTATAAATGTGTCAGTCAAAATATCTTTTAATTCTTCAGGTTTAAAATTTTATTTGCCAGCTCTGCTGTTTGTATTGTACTCTTATCTTTTTGCCCTTAGTTGCACTTGCTGTTTTATTATCCCATGTTTTTTTTATAGGAAATTAAGTCTCTGTTCTATGCAGAATTAACCAAAGAGAGCATCCAGAACAAGCAGTTATGTTCCAGTTTGTCAGAATAGGTTTGCCATTTCATACATGTATGATATTTATGACTGCAATATAATAAAATATTTAAAGTTCAGATTATAACTCTTCTGTACTGAAATTCAGAACATTTTCTGTCAGGTGGGAACATTACATCTCAGCATTAACTCTGTCTCTCTGCATCAGATAATGCTCTCTATTTGTATTTGTTAATAAGTGCAGACATTCATATTTTAGTAGCTGATGGGGATGTAAGAGACAGAATATAGATTTTTTCCCCCTAAATTAGAAAATTATCTGAACGAATGGTTGATTAATAATCATTCTAAGTTGAAGTGCTTTCATAAGCTACCATAGAGAACCTCACTTTTAAAAAATCAATCTTTCAGAGCTGTCACTTTTGTCATTTGTTAAGCATTTGTTGAGGAGGAAAGAGAATATTTGTCCTAATTCTGAGCTCCCTAAGCTATGGCAAGAAAAAGGAAAAAAAAAATTATCCATCCTGCTAATGCACTGTATTGCAACAGAGATTAAATTGATTAGACTGCTTAGGTATTTCCAGAGTGTCCCTTGCTGTAATATCTGGGCCCTGTATTGATGTGCTGCACAGTGCACTAATAGGTAATAGAAAATACTTCAATAGCTAGTAATATATCTAATTCCACAAATTACTTTTACCATGGTGGATTATTGAAATCTTAAGCCCGGTGTCTGAAAGGGCTGAGACTTTGGTGAGATGCTAAGAAGGAAGGACGAGCACATTTCTCAACTTGCGTCAGCCTGTTCTGAGTACATGATGGCTCTGAGCCGGCCCAGGGAGCTTTCCCACAGAGGTTTATTGCAGGGCTGGGACTGAGAGTGAGGGTGAGAGACAGTAATTTATAAGAACTGATCCTGGATCTGTCATCTCCTCTCTGAGTGGTTTTAACACTGAATTCTGCCGCAATTTCCTCTTCTTAATGAGCCAGTAAGGATGAATCAGTTAATGTTTGAACATATCTTTTAAAATGTTACAGGCTGTTCTTTGTCGACTTTCATTAAGCTTTTATTTTAATCTAAGAAGACCAGTCAAACACAAAAGATATGCAAAGTACTTCATATTTTGGCAAAGCCTGTTTAGAATACTCTACATGCATAAAAGGAAAGAGAGAAAGAGAGAAAATGGATGAAAGTGCATTAAAGTGCATTTACTGAGCTCATGTCTCCTGGTATGACTGACCTGAAATACCTAATGCTGAAGCTTCTTGTAGAGAATCTGATCTTGGGTCTTACACAAGGCCCAGCACACACTGGGGTAGGAATTTGTGGTTTTGCTGCAGGTGAACTTCCTGTCATAATGGATGTGTTCAATAAGCTCTAGTTATTGAATTTAAACACAGAGTCTCAGTTCTTAGTGTAATTCAAGAAGTTTTGAACACTGAGACCCAGCAAATGCCATTTTTGACCTCTTAATAAATTATAAATACATGACTTGGGGCTCAGAGTGTGGATACATTGCATTTCCTCTCTCTTGAAAACAGGGAAGCAGACCTAGGGAAGGAGCACTCGGCTGGGCAGAATTTTCTTTGTTACTTTCTTCCTCTGTAGCTTCTTTTATTGCCTTTAGACATGTTGTAAACAAACACCAGTCTCTCTCATCTATCACATTAACTCACAGGCCATTCAGCGGTCCTCAAAGTCTCACAAAGATCATAACATTCCTTTAAACATTTCTTTAATCATATCTAGTTTACTCTTCCTGTGACTGCCCAGTTTCCATGCTGTTGTCTCAAAAACAGAGTATGTGATATTAACTGTTGGGTATTTGATTCGTTGGTATCCCCAAGAGGAAGTTGAAAGCAGATAACATCACAGTTTGTTGTTTTTATCTGTTGTTCTGAAATTATGTTGTATTTAATTAATCCCATGCTTCATGGCATCTGTTAGTCACCTGAAAAGGCCAGAAACACTTTGACTTTGCAAGGCAAATGGCTGGGAGACAGGACTTTTGTTTAAAGTTTCAGAGCATAGTCACACCTTGGGAAATGCTGACGCTCTTCACCACATTGACAAACACTGCTTGGGTAGTTCCCACTAAAACTCAAGGATGGGCTGGACATGCCTTTTGAAGTCAGGACACTTTTTCCTATAGTCTTATTGTTCCCTATATGAAAGGGAAAGGTTTGTTTTCTTTATAATGTGAAATATAGTCCTCAAAGGACCAACACAGACATTTCAAGTAGCCTAAAAGTCTTGCTGATGCCTGTAGTCTCTTTCTCTGTGACACACTGAGTTTCATATGCTTTTACCGCCTTCTGTACTGAGAGATTTAATTTTTTTTCTCAGAGTATATTGTAGCATTTTCACTGTTCCTGGCAAGGAGATGGAAAAGGAGGACTGTTCTGGAGTATGGTCTTGCTAAGCCTGAGGCTACAGGGTGCAGGGATCAGTGGTGTTGCTGACCTTCCAGTCCCGCACTGTTAGATGTTCATCTTCTGAGAAGGCAAAACTAACGTTATGCACATACTAAGTTTTCAGACTAAAAAGAAGGAACACTATAATTCCAAGTATAAAGACTATGATCTCAGAGGTCAAACTTTTTTAATTTCACTGAGTACTCAAAAGTTGAATGAAACCAACTTTCTATTAAATCTCTGCTCTTCAAATTTTTCTTTCCTCCATTAACTTTTACATCTCTACACACTTATGTGATTTGTTCAGTTGTTTGTCTTCTCTCTACTTCTGCCTTCACTTACCTGAGTCTGGTCCTCACTCAGTTAAACCATTAGTCTTCACCTTCTTAGTCTTGTTCTCATAGAGTTGGGAGTCTTTTCTATATTTTGGCATATACGAGTTCGGCTTCTATCAAAGTCCCCTTATATCAAGTAGAAAGAAAGAAGCCTCTCTAGACGTTGTGTCCTCTGGGATCCTTAGGTGTCTAAGGTAAGTTTTACAGCCACCATTCATTATCTCTGTATACTGATTTTCTTCCTAGAGTAAGAAATTACAAGCTTTCTCTCAGACATATAATGTTAGATGTCTAAAAATTGAGATGATCCTTACCATTATTATTTATAGTTTCTTTACAGATTCTCTAAACCCTTTTCTTTCTCCCATCTTTTCCCAATATTTTCTCTAGTATTAGTCACATTTTATTATGATATTTCTATCTTCCCTTCAGATTTATGCATAAGTACTTCATCAACCTTTAAATCTCCTGACATCTCCATAAACATATGTTTGTTCCTCTTCCTCCCCCCTCAAAGTTCCCTTAGCTCTCCTCTATTTAAAATTTACTTCTCTAAAAATTGCTTTCTCCCATATGAGTTCTCCACACTCCTTTTGTCTTCGTTTCTTTACTAGCTGATCTACAAAAAAAAATATGAACTGAGAGGCAGAGGTGTCTTGGATAACGTCTCTTTTCCTGCTTTTACACCAGCTAAAACATGATCAAGGAGTACTCAGCCTATTTTCACTGCTGTGCTCTTCTCCTCCCCATTTCCTCTCACCAGCATCCTTATAACCCAGCTCCATTGACTTTCTTCCTGCAGAAAGCAGGCTGTTGGATGCCCTGGAAGGCAAAAGCATGGAGCTAAACCCTTGAAGAGCAGATGTGTGTATTGACCTGCAGTAATAGCCTAAAACCTCTAGAAATCCTTTCCCTTTACTCAGAAACAGCTCTTTCACGCTATGGGCATTAACATTTGTCTCCTGCAGTGGCCTATTATTGTTTAAAGTTTCTGATACATAAACCCGAAGTCTTTTTTTGGGAGGGAGTAAGCAGGGGAAAACTATGCATTCCAGTCAGCAAATTTGGTCTATTACCATATGTTCTTACTCTGCAGCTTCTTTTCCTGCCTTTAAACGCAGTTGTTGTTGCAGCAGCAGCACCTGCCTCTCCCAGGCTTCCCGTGAATGCTCTTAATCTGCTCTGCCTCACTCCCCCTCCATCTCCAACACCCTTCGCTCACTGCTGGAGAATGAGGCAAGAGGTGGAGCATTTCCTTCTTGTTTCTCATCTCCCTTACATGTGTTTTACTGGTACAAAACTCTCACCTTGTTGGAACAGAGGAATGAAATGTCCTTGTGAAGGGATCAGATCTTAAACAAGTTTCTTCTCTAAATTCTGCTTACCGGCCACCAACTTCATGGCGCTCCATGCCATCTGCAATGAGGGTTGTAGTCATTTATCGTAACAGACTCTTTTTACCAACTTAGTCAATAAATGAATGATATGAAGGGTCAAGGTTTACAGACTACTGAACTTTGCTCTTGGATACTGTTGTCGTCCTACTTGCTTTTCCCATTGAAAAGTAATTGCTTTGAGCACCAGAAGTGATTACAGAAGATTACACCTTTAAAACCAGCCTCAGGATCTCATTCCAAGGAAGAAAACAGCCTGTAAAATGTTGTGTGCCTCACCCAGCAATTACACTCTTGTACCTAATTTCAGAAAGCATAAATTGCCCATTATTTCTGAAGAGGGTTGGGATTTTTTGACCAGTAGTACTGAAAGTGAATGTTTTTCCAACAGATTTTTCTAGGGTTTCTACAGAGTTGTACAAATGAGAAATAAAATATTTTGTTTCTGTTTCTCACTTTTTCTTTTTTTTTTGAATTTAAAATTTAATTATTTTGTTATAAAATCTGTTGATGAGCAAAGTTTAGTAAACCACTGGAACCTCCTAAAATATATGTGGTGGTTTTTTTCAATATTAAAAATGTTTCATTATGAAGGTATCATTGTAACATGTTAATTATAATTGCAGATCAGGCAATTCAATCCACAATTAAAATGTTTTAATTTCTTAACCAATCTTTTTTCCATTTCAAGATCATAAAGTAGCATGTACACCATCTTCTGTAGTAACTCTTTACTGGACATTGTCTCTCATGAGGCAATATATTCTTACTTTTGTTTGAATTTTTGTGATATGCATCATAAGATACCTCATTTTGCTGAAAAATCCTGTGTTGGAGCATAGTTGCATAAACCACTTCAGTTGTAGTCCATGAGAGCCTGTAGCAATTTGAGAACAGCACAGGTGTTTCTTGAAGTGATCCCAAATGGAACATGTACAGTTCAAGTGAGGTTGGATGAAGGAGCTGTGATACTGTACTGAAATACATAGTATTCTGCCCTCTTCCATGCCCATGTGAGGACATAAAGAAGAAAGAGTTTCTCTTACTCTCTTCCATCTGCTGCTCCTACTTGTACTGCTCTAGGGAACTGAAAGAAGTTTATTCCTCTCTTCATAAAAATAAACCTACCTAAGCTCAGTAGAAATTCCTTAACAGGCATTATTAGGAACTAACTGATCAGCAATACTACCCACTTATATCTGGCAATGAAGTTCCCAAAGATATAACTTTTTCATTATCTTAAAAAAAAAAATAAAAAAGAAAGCCCTGTATGGTTATAGGGTAAATCCTACTCCTTTAGTGCACTGTTCTTTTCTGTCAGCTCTTTACACTGCAGCATCAGGTGGTTTGGATCTAAAAAGTAAGTGCCTGAACCCAGAACAACATAGAGGGTAACAGATACTTTCAGGTGTAGCCAGTGCCTTATAGAATAATTGTTTCTATTAACACATAGAAGCAAAATACAGATGGACAAAAAATTGCCTAGAATTGTATGTACTGCAATGACCATGAAATCCAGAAGAATGCTGACTGACAGCAGATGAGATCTGATTTATGAAGTAAGGGGTATTAAACAGATGCTTTCAGAAATTGGGGGGACAATGATTCCTGATTATGGAAAGAAGCAACAAAATGCCTGCTGCTTTTCTCCCAGTTCCCTTATGGAAAAGGGAAGAAGCAGACAGAGCCCATAAAAGGTGACAGCTCATGTGAAGTCTAATCCTGCTGGTTTACCACTGAGGATAATTTTAATTTCCAACTGCCAATGGCATTTACTATTCTGGATATAAAATCACCCTTAGCTGGTATTTTTGACTGCTGATGAGCTTTATTCAATTACTTTCTGGATACTCCCTGCTCCTGTTGACTCCTGGGGGCACTGGGGACACTGCAGCAGTTAAAAAGTGCTCCTCAAAGCATGTAAATGCAGGGATGTGAGTACTGGTTCCCCTACACTGCTTGAAGTCAACTTCTAGCTACGTTCGTTACCTGGGAAACAGCTGTCAGCACAGTGGAAAGGAATCTATTTAGTGTGGTGGATAGGTGATGGTTTTCAAAAAATAAAAAAAGAGAAACAATGAAAAAAACCACCACTGTTTCATAATTTAGCTTTTTAAGTGTCTCATGAAAGAACCAGGAGATAGGGTGTACTTTTTAAATTTGTTAAGAATAAATTATTCCCTGAACTAAATAGTCTAGAACTGCAGAAATGTTTACTTACTGGGAAGGATCTTTTTGTAAGGGATTTAAATCTCAGTAGTAGCTCAAATTTTGTTTATAACAACAATACCAAAAATAACTTTTTTTTCCGGTTATTTTCAATTTGTATGCTGCAAAGATGCCATAATGGAGAATAGTTAAGTTGTTGACAGTTTTTATCTTCATGATTGTCCCAAAGGTACTAGTCTTTAGATCACTCCTCCAATAAAGTTAAATATTGTTGAATTTTACAGATAGTGGTTCCTAAAGAACGGAGCAGATCATCCTCAGTGCAATCACACAGCACCTACAGGATGGACAAGGGATCAGACCCAGCCAGAATGGGTTTAGGAGGGGCAGGTCCTGTCTGACCAACCTGATCTCCTTTTATGATCAGGTGACCCTCCTGGTGGATGAGGGGAAGGCTGTGGATGTGTCTACCTGGACTTCAGCAAAGCCTTTGACACCGTCTCTCACAGCATTCTCCTGAAAAAGCTGCAGCCCATGGCTTGGACAGGGGCACCCTGTGCTGGGTCAGGAACTGGCTGGAGGGCCAGAGAGTGGTGGTGAACGGGGCTGCATCCAGTTGGTGGCCGGTCACTAGTGGTGTCCCCCAGGGATCAGTGTTGGGCCCAGTTCTGCTTAATATCTTTATTGATGATCTGGATGAGGGGATTGAGTCCACCATCAGCAAATTTGCAGATGACACCAAGCTGAGGGAGAGTGTCGATCAGCTGGAAGGCAGGAGAGCTCTGCAGAGGGACCTGGACAGGTTGGAGAGTTGGGCTGATTCCAACGGGATGAAGTTCAACAAGGCCAAGTGCCGGGTCCTGCACTTTGGCCACAACAACCTCATGCAGTGCTACAGGCGGGGGACAGAGTGGCTGGAGAGCAGCCAGGCAGAAAGGGATATGGGAGTTTGGATTGACAGGAAGCTGAACAGGAGCCAGCAGTGTGCCCAGGTGGCCAAGAAGGTCAATGGCATCCTGGCCTGGATCAGGAACAGTGTGGCCAACAGGACCAGGGAAGTGATTCTTCCCCTGTACTCAGTGCTGATGAGGCCACACCTCGAGTACTGTGTCCAGTTCTGGGCCCCTCAGTTCAGGAAGGACATTGAGGTGCTGGAGCAGGTCCAGAGAAGAACAACAAGGTTGGTGAAGGGACTCGAGCACAAGTCCTGTGAGGAGAGGCTGAGGGAGCTGGGATTTTTCAGCCTGAGAAGAGGAGGCTCAGAGGAAACCTCCTCACTCTCTACAACTCCCTGAAAGGAGGTTGTAGCCAGGTGGGGGTTGGTCTCTTCTCCCAGGCAGCATCAGTAACACAAGAGGCCATGGTCTTAAGCTGTGCCAGGGGAGGTTTAGGATGGATATTAGGAAGAAATTCTTTACAGAGAGGGTAATCAGGCATTGGAATGGGCTGCCCAGGGAAGTGGTGGATTCTCCGTTCCTGAAGATTTTTAAGATGAGACTGGATGTGGCACTTAGTGCCATGGTCTGGTAACCACAGCAGTAGTGGATCAAGGGTTGGACTTGATGATCTCAGAGGTCCCTTCCAACCCAGCTGATTCTATGATTCTATGATAAAGCTGCAGCAGAGACAGGTTAAGAACAGCTTTTCCAAAGTTGTGAGAGTTAAGAACTCCTGGCTTCTACTTTGTGTTCAATTTCACTGATCCATGTCACATCTCAAAGACAAAAGCAGAAAAAACAGTGAAATGAAAAAGCTGCTTGTCTTGGCACGACTTATGAATTTCTGATGACCTGATGATAACAGCACCATCAAAGCTCCAATTGTTACCTGTATTGCTGTGCAGTTTCCCTCTTTTAAAAGGGGGTTTCGTGCTGCTGTTTTGACAGAGAAGGATAACCACATCACTTTAAACTATATAAAATGTGTAGGAAGTACATGCCTATCTTCCTTGATTGTAAATTTCTGCTTTTGTTTTTAATGTTTCTATTTGAGATGGACTCTGAACATCTCACCACTGATTTGTCTTCCTAATGTGACCAAGTGGATTTCCACACTCTCATTGCAGAATTACTTTCTTAGGTTCCTATTCTACCTTAAGTCTGGCTTCCTTAAGGCTGCCTGAGGGTTTAAATATCCCTCTTCTATTGATATACAGTGGGTGCAGGACACCCTAGGGACCAGTCTCCATTGAAAAAGCCAGACTTCTGTCTTTTCCTCTACCCCACATCATGTGTCCCTCGCTGTGTTAGAGCTCACAGAGGGATCAGGGCGTTAGTCTTCCTGAAAGCAAATCCTGTAGAAGATGAGAATAGAAAAGAAAGAGAGAAAAAAAATTTTCATTCAGGTCCTTGATTTGGATAACAATGTAACTTCATGAGGGCTTCATGGCTCAAAGATTGGGACGGGAACGTTCAGCTGCAGAGAGCAGAACTTCTACGTCAGTTTAAACTGTGAAACACACTGCAGTTGTCTTAGACTGTTTTGAGCATCTTAACCTAAAAAAGTCATGCAGTTATTTTACAATAATAATCTCCCAGTCACTTAATTTAATCCTCTAACTAAAAGTTTAAGAAGTTACTCTTCCCAGGTGTTTCAGATAGTGTAATTCCAATTAACTGATATGGACATCACGTAGTTGTACACTTAAGGCAGACGTAGTATAAAACTGTTAAAATGCAGGAAGAGTTTCAGGTATTGTATAACATATATGTGTTTGTTCATGAGGAAATGTGACAAAATTTGTCACGGAACAGCTTTGAGCTATTAAATAAAGAGAAGTCCCCTAGGAGTTTCCACAGTAAAAACAAATAGCATGTTTGTACGTCCATGAAACTCTGTGTGGAACTCTCACTTTGTTTTCAGAACAGTCTTTTGAGAAACTCCATTTTGTCTAATTGTTTAGTCCATCAATAGGAATATTATCATCTCAATTACCCGTGTATCCTTGTTTCCAGGTCTAATATTTCTTAAACTTCCAAAGTGCTATGAAAAGGTATTATATACCATTAGTTGGGAACACCACTGCTCCGTAATGCTCAGAAAGGAAGGAAAGATATGCTGGAAGCTATTTGAAAGCAACTGAAGTTAGCTGAGAGCAGATGATGAGAGGAAATGATGCTAGATGAACACAGCTTGTCTCATGAGTTCATACTTTATGGTTCCAGAAATAAAGGTACTTATCCCAAATACCATGTATATGGTTTTACTTCTGATTTTTTTTTCAAGCAATCTGATGACACCATTATCCTTTGTGTGCAAAACAATTAAGCCCACCTGAAGGAACTAGGCCTGGGATGTATCTATTCTTGCAGAAGGAGAAGCCAAATTTAGTGCAAGAGGTAGGTGTCTATGCATAAAATGACATGGCATGAAAAAGTGCCTCCACAGAGAAGGAAAATTTCACATGACTATAAGCATACGTTTATGTTAATTAAGAACACATCTAGGGGTTGGAGAGGCTTGAGAAATTGATATTACTGTGCAGAATATATATGATCACTCTTAAATATGTTGTGCCTGTAACTGCATATTACTATATGCTCCACGCTATACTTAGCAAGTCTGTCTGTCAGAAAGCTCTAATTGCTTTATGTGTGAGAACATTAAGCTGCAATAAATTTATATACACAGCTGTTCCATTACTGCAGAACAAGTTTTATCTCCTAATAAATTGATGTTTCTTTTTAGTGTCAACTCACACCAAAATTTACACCCAAGAAGGTGAACCTTAACATCACATAATTAGTTCAGTGACACCAGTGGTAATAGAGGGTATACACTGTACGTCTCTTAAACATATTGATGGAAAAAAGTTTTGACTTCTGTTAATTGTTGCTTGAAAGCTTAATTGTGATTAAGAGCAGCTTTAATTGGAAAAGGAAAAAGAATCATGACCTTTAAACATATACTGCAAATAGCATGTCTGCATTTACAAGGAGTTGCACCATAACGGGAAAAAAACTAAAAGCCTTCTTTAATATAGGGCGGGGGGAAGGGGAGAGGCCTTGTGGTTCTGTGTGGAGTCACATTTAGGTTAATGGAACAGAAGCTTAGAATGCCCTGGACTTTTGATTAATATTTAATTAATCTTCTGTAGAAGACTCTGATTTGGATTAAACTGGGTACTAATAAAAGAACCAATTCACCAAAGAGTTCACAAAAATTTGACCTGCTATTATGAGAGTTTAAATTAAAATGGCCAAAGTTTTGTTTTCTGCTCATTCTATGCCTGCTCTACATCAGGTGCAAGTATTTTACTAGGAGTGAAAGAAGCTGGAAAAATGCAGCCTGACTTGGTCGCAAGTAATAGAGCCATAGCTGTAGTATGACATGCTATTTGGCTTGTTTTGAATAAGTACCATGAGCTAATGAGTTGTATTGTTCTCTCAATGCCAGCTTTTACAGCCCTGAAAAAGAAGCATTTACCTGTACACAACAAGGGGAAGTATCGTTTGGTGAAAAAATGCCCAGAATAGTTTTGGGGAGGTGGTTAAAAATGCCCAGAATAGTTTTGGGGAGGTGGTTATACTTCTACGTTATCTCTTAATCAGAGTGGCAGTAAAAATGATGCAAATGAACTCAGTTCCCCAACTGCTCAGACTTTCTTTGTCCTCCCTTCCCATATGTGTAGGCATGGCTGGAGTACATATTTCCTACTGGGAAGACAGGGAGGGGCTGAAGGGTCTCACAAAGGGTTATCCTTTTTACAGTCCTGATGATTGTAAAAAGCATGTACTTGACCTCAACACAGGAAAAATGAGTTTGTAGTTATTTCACTCACAATTTTTTCTGCTAGCTCTTTTTGTAGTCACCATCTTGTGTAATAGTCAGCTCCTGACCTAGTGAGCATTTTTGACATGACCCTTTCCATAAATTGGATGATATCTAAATCCCATAGAATTTCTTCAAGTATCATTACTAAGGTGATTATTCTCATTCAGGTACTCTGACTTTAGCAGTCTGCTCTGATGCCTAATTCATCTGGTTTTAGGTGTCTCAAGGGTAGTCCTGTATAGCTCAACTCCCTTTCCAGTCAGCAGAGATGTGGGCACTGAGCTGAACCCCTACTGCATGCATTTGTTCTGGGGAAAAGGACCATTTCACAAATGTGTATGCCTCCGTTGTGCAGGAGGAAATCTGTTCTTAAACTGTAAAATCTTTGGTTAAGGGCTAGTTGTAGACAGTTTGTGTAGTACCTGCTGCGGATAGGATCCTGCTATCTGAGTAGTGCTTAATAATGCAGAAATCTGGCAAAAATAATGAAAAGTCAATAGCAAAAGGGTAGCAAAATCAGATCTTTGTGGGTGCTGCCTACTAGGGATGTTTATCACTCTTTCCTTACATAGCCTCTAATTCCTGGGTTTTTCCCCCCTTGAAGGCGAATTACCATGCAGCTCAAATGGGAAAATTCATGAACTTTATCTGAGTTAGCAGCATAGCAACATAAACTCTTCTCTGGAAGCCATGTCCTGCCTTAGTTCTTTTTGAAACTTCCCATAGATACTCGTGGAGTTTCTGTTACCTTTTGTAGGGGACAAGTCATTTTCAGAGGAGGCTGGTGCTTACACAAGTGATGTGCACTGTCTAGTACCCCTGCCCTCTTTACAGGATCTTGGCAGTTGCACCTGACAAAAAATACAGTGTGACCTGTTACAATATAACCTTTGAATTACATAGACAATACTACACTATGAGTTTATTTCAGAGATTAGTCTTAAATATCAGTGCAGTTTCGTGCTGAGGTTTCATTAATCTGTCACTTAACAGCTCATTGCATTAATAAGGCTCATTGTATTGAAAAAGATTTTTAAAAAAATAATTGTAATTCTTATTTTTGAGATAATTGAAGAAGCTGCACTGAGCTTTAAAACTTAAGGTAGAAAAAATGGGGTGGAACGAATGGATTTAATACGTTTTGAAAATAAATATATTTGTTAAAATTAACATAGTCTTCTATATATGCCTCTCAGACATTTCAGCCTACTTGGTTTTTTGGCTAGTGAAGAATGATCAATGCCAGTAGAAACAAGTCTGTAATTTGCACTAAATGGAACTGGCTTTCCAGTATTGCTTGTGGTAATAGCTGCACTTACTTGGTTGTAATATTTCATTTTATCTTTTGAGAGCATGCAAGAGCATTTTGTAGGTATGTATCAAATTCTTCAGGTTGGCTGGGTTCATAGTTATGCAGGCTCACAGTTCTGTAGCTTAATTTTCTTCTGCTGGCAGTAGTTCCTCTTTGCTGGAAATACCCAGAGGAAACTCTTTTAAAAGATGTGGAGAGCATTGGAATGTCAGGGTACAAGTTAGCCTTCTGTTGCTTGTTTAGTAATTATACATTTTCTGGTGTTGTAACAATAAATTCCTTTTACTGGAGAGTAGTTATGTATGAACTTTAGGTGGACTTGCTAGCTATTTCCCTGGAATATAAATTGTTGCCATCAGTTGTTTGAAAAATTCTGTTTTCATCTCAATGTGAGTCTGTCATCCCATCAATGCCTTCAGAGTCTTCATTCTGCAATAAGAGAGGAAGGAAGGAAAATATCTTAAATAATGAGTAGCAGTGGCAATTTTTTCTTTTGGGGAGTTGTTTTTCATAGACATTTGTTTACTGTATAGATCAAATGCTTAGTGTGTCCTTTGACAAGTGCAGTCCATTAAATACTTTATTCATGAACTGGGATCAAGGGATTGTCTCACTTCTAGCCTGCTCTCTGAAATAAGATAATACAAGCAATTTCTATTAAGTATTATGGTTTAGGAGAGTGAGGGGAAAAGAAGAAATTCTTTAATCTCTTTGATCAGATTTGAATGGCAGAAAAATCTTATGCATTAATGTTTAAAATTAGAGATTTTATCAGCAATCATTTTAGTAAGTAGAACTTGAGCTGCTGTGCTGAATAAACATACTTCTTAGTACATGTAATGTGTTGATTTCCCTGGAGTTGTTCTGTAATTCATTGTAGAGAAAGAATGAAGAACTAGTAAATAACAAAAAGAAGAAACTGAGTGATATAGCTGTAAGTGGACGTGTTCAAATTGGTATGATGTGCATTTTTCTGGTAGCCCAGGGACAATTTACCAGATCATTTCTATAACAAAGTGTTTCAGAATCAATCCCTGAATTTCATACTGGTAACAAGAAGCTTAGAACTGAAAATTATTCATTATTTCTTCCCCTGAAACTTTAATCAGATCTTCAGATACCCATAAATTCTCAAAGCTGGATTCAATGAGTCTAGACAGGTTGCTACCAGTTAAAGCTCAAGCCCAGCATTGCATTTTAGAGCTCTGTATGGGAACTGGCATTGCTGCTCTTTAGTTAGAATCACATATGTAGCAATTTCCATTTCAGTGAAGCTTATGAATTAGAAATCTCACTTTTTTAATAGCGTTCAGAAAATAATTTCTGGTTTCTATACAGGGACTCGTGAAGCGAGTGCACGTCAGACACTCCAACGGCAGCAGAAGGTTCTGGTTTGCAGCAGCGTTTTTGCTGCTGGGCCTTCTGCCTCAAGTGTCTGAAATAGAATTACAGTACAATTTATTAAATTTATTACCATGCTGTAGAAGAAAAGGCATTTTCATGTTTTTTATGATCTAAGGGTCTGTACCATGTGACTAATCTGTTATATTTTGGGATATCTGGCCACTGCAAGTTTGAACGTCAGTAATGTGCACTACGCAGCCATGCTTAATGTCTGCAGAACTTTTTTTCTTTTTAGCACTTGCCACTTGGACTGAAATCTTTCTAATTAAAGATGTCAGAATAAAGCAGTACCTTAGAAATACAAATGAAACTAGGTAATGATGACAAAATAAAGTGATATCAGTTTGGATATATTTTAACATGATGTCAAAACACATTGTCATCAAAATCCCCAGAGACGCCATTATAGTGTCAAAATGAAACGTTATCAACCTAAGACTACAAGAATAACAACGTGAAATAATACTATTGTAACTTTGTAATGTAATGCCAATATCATGCAAAATAAATCTGATGTACTAAGTGGGATTATTATATATGTTTCATTTCTTTCAGTTTACTAAAAAGCATATGGCAATTATGTTACTCAAGAAAACGTTATAGCATTTGCATAGCATTTGCTGAAGTAATGTAAAAGTTGAGATACAAATTAGCCATACTGAGGAGATCTTAACCACAAAAGTGGTTATGTTGCAGTCCTTGTCTTGTCTCAGGCATGGCTATACACTTCTGTATGTTTCAGAAACTAAAAAATTTAGGCATTTATTTCCATAAAGGAGAATTACAAACAGTAATATAGTGTACTCTGTAAAGAACCCTTAAAATTATAGTAAAGTAAATGGGAACTTATAATCGTATAAACTTTATACAGGATGTTAAAGAAGGCTAGTGCCCATTTGTGGTTATGTGAATGCAAACACAGAGAGGCTGAGAGACTTAGTCTCATTCTAGTGAGTTTTTCTGCCAAAACATTAAACTGCTGGGTTATATTGCTATGCTTGTTGAGCACCTTCTGCCAGGCATTCCTAGTACCAGACTTTCTTAGGATGATTCATTTTTCACGTACCTTGAGCCCAAGTTAGCCACCTAGAGTGGGATTCATCTGCCCTAATATAGTTGTCTAAAGCTATCCTGAGCTACTCCCTCTTTCTCAATGAAGCTGAGCTACTCTTCTTTCTCAATGAAGAAAAGTAATGAGCTCTTGAGAGAATAATTGCATCCAAAGACAGGTGCTGTGAATTGCCCTCTGGAGTAACTCATTTCTCTGTCTTTCCCTTAGAAGGGGTCTAGACGAGTAGTTTTAACTACATGCCTGCCTTTTAAATGATTAAAATTGGTTGAGATAAATCCCGCCTTACCTTCCCCTGGTAAATAAATTGGCTTTTCTATAGTCTTTATCAGGCTAATTGTCTTGGTTAAATACTGAAGTGGTGTTACAAGTAAATGTTGTATTTCTTCTGCAATTAGAGAAATACATGCTTTTGAGTTTCTGGAATGTGCAGTTGGGTTGAGACTAAGTAGCCCAACAGCAGTAAATATTAGAATTGAGGATTTCTAATCTGGTTTTTCAAAGCATAGCAATTATTGAGCATCCTGCACAGTACCTCTGAAAAAGGTACTGGGGAAAAGACATTTTTAACATTTCCAAGAGGAAAAATAAGTGAAATAACTTGAAAATATCTTAAGTAGTAAAAGTTGAGTTCCAACTACCTCACTAAATAACCAAGTGAATTTTTGGATAAAAGGTAGTTGCTAGTTTTTCTGTCCTTATCTGGAATTGATTATTTTTTGACTATGACTGTAATTTTATGGCAATTTCCAGTTTTAAAGTTAATCAAGACACTGTAGTGGTAAAGCATGATTAAAACATTTATTTATTAAAATCTTCATCTTTGAGATAAAATGCTGAAAGGATTTATCCAGAAATCAGTTGTTTTGCAAAATATCATACTAAGTTGGGTTTTTTATCTCCATATGCATATAATATTTAATTAAAAAATCTTAATTAGTTTTTGTGCTAATCAGTATAAATCTTAGTGATCAACTTCATAAGAAGGCAACAGTCATGTGAATTTAGGCACCAATTCAAGTAATCAATCTTAGCTTTGATTTTGTTTTTTTCTTGGTTGAGTCATATTGTATGCAAAGGCAGTGAATGATGAAATGCTTAACAGTAAGGTCAGATTTAAAGTTTTATTTAGAGGTTGCAAATAATTCAGTGTGAAAAATAAAACAAGGATCCCACATTTCTCTATGTTTTATATAGCATGTCTGATCTAGTACTGATGCTCCTATCAAAGAGGCTCTCCTTAAGCTTCAGATTTTGGAAATTGTGTCAAGATTTGACCTAGCCTTGGTTTCCTTAGGCCAAGTCATTTTTGTTTGTTTTTGATGGACAACTTCTCATTTTGTACTTGGAAATTAGCCTATAGTTAGAGTAAGATATAATGTAAAATCAATCAAAATATTATTTGAAAATTTATAATGCAATAGCCCCCCTGTCAAAGTACAGAAATAGTTATAATTATGTTAGCAGCTGGTAAGGACAGTGGAAGGGATGTGAACTTGGTGTAATGTATTATCTTTTTTAATGTTCAGGCATTTTGAAGAGATGTTTTAGTCCATATATCAGTGTTTGTTCTGGCGATGTACTGCTTGATACTGGAGTTTAATTAATACTTTAAAATAAGATGTCATTTTTATTGAGAGCAAGTGTTCACTAGAGTCAGAAACATTCTATTTTGTTTTGCTAATTGCAACACCCTGGTACTTGTTTGCTCAGTGTTTTCTGTCAAATGTTTTGGGGGTTTCCAGTATAACTTATGTCAAGGAATTAAGCATGACCTAAGTACTTTTAAAGAAGTGGGGTTTTGCATTGTAGGACTGCTAAATTTCACCATTTACAAATGTAGTGTAACAGTGCGCTATTTGAATAACTTTTTTTTTCCAATCTTTTTTCAAATTCAAAAATTTGAAACATTTGAATAATCTGAATATCACTTTTGATGCATCCTGCAAATCAAATGGTGCAATGAGGATCTTATTTTTTCTCTCTATTTTAATTTTGCTAGACTCCTCCCATGGAAAGACACATGCCTTTTCTCCACTCCATTTTTGGCTACAGTTGGGCTCTGAAGCAGATTTTATGGTTTAAAACATAATGTCAGCACAGAGCAAAAGCTGAGCAGAAGCTGAGTCGTGCAAGGTGTGCTGGAATGAGCTGGGTTATACCTACATCACAACATTCACACCTCACAGGTGGTGCTGGCTACAGACAGATGTTCCTTCTTGGAGATCTCTGCCGTGCTTTGAGAAGTGACTGCTCCCTAGCTGCTTCTTGCTGCCCCTCTGTTGAAGGATTCTGCCCCCATGTCTCCTCCAGAGAGCAGAGCAGAGGGAGCTCTCACTAAGCAGTTTCTAGCAAAGCAGCTGGATTAGCTTAAACTGAAACAAAGGCTGACATGGCCTGAAGCCTGCTAGGGATCTTCCAGATGATCCCTTCTGCTGGCACAGGAATGGCCAGCTAGGTCCAGGAGAGGATTTCTTCTCTGTGGTCTTTGTTAAATGTCTTTGTATTACTGTGCCAGGCAATCCTCACATTGACACAAAATAGCCTGTGATGCCTAATTGTGGATGTTCATCAGACCTAAAAGCATTGGAGCCTAACTGTTCCAGTTAGGATAGGAAGATTCTTAGCAGGTCAGAGCCCATTTCGCCCCACCTGACTTTGAATTAATTTTGTATTTAATTTAGAATCAAAAATGCAAATTCCTCCTTTGCTTGATCACTGGTATTTTTTCCTTTTCTATTTTTTTTTCTTTCCTGATTGATTAAATCTTTCCATGTGTACTTCTGCTATTTCTTTAACACCTTCATGAGAAATCCACAGTGAGATATTTTGTTGTTGTTTTTTTTTTAGGTTACATGTGGTGTTCTCTTTTTTCTTTTCCTGTTCTTATTTTTTTTTTTTTTTTGTTCCCTGACTCAGAAAATGCAATACCCTATGACAACAGCTGTAACAAGTTGTGTGTGGCTGAAAATTGGCTTGGCTTATACCTGCAAAATCTAACAGTTCTAAAGTAAGGCATAGATTCTGTGATATCCCAGTAGCTGAGTATCTGTTTTCAGATGTTTATAGCAAGCTCCTAAAATCTCTGCTTTTCTTTTTAGTAGAAGAATTCCACTGAAAAGTAAGACTGGATTTCTGTCTCTGGTGTGCAGGCTCTGACAGGCTAATAAGGAAGAGTGATGGTGGCAATAAAAAGGGTCTTGGGTGCATTCTTCAGATTTCACTGGTTGTAAAATGATGGCCCTGCTACAGAAGGGCCACAGAGGGACTCAAAGTGAAATCTAGCCTGGAAAGTTTGAAGAGACTGTTGTGGTGAAGTGACCTCCCCATCAGCTCCACCTCTTCATGTTGTTTATGGCCATCACATCAGAAGCGAGTGCTGAGTTTAGAGCATTCGAGGTTACCTTTTTAACCCAGAGAAGAGAGGTGTATCTTCTTAATTTTTAGTTATTTACTCTGTTGAAATAGTGTAAAATGATCATCAAAACACAATGTCAAAATCTGAAAATTAATTTTATTCACTGAAGAAAGCGAGTGCATTTGAGGACTTGTGTAACTTCTTTATGGTATTGCAGTTGATAACTACCACTGAGAAAGTAAACTGGAATGACATAAAAATTCCCAATGAGTTGATTTCACATGCATACATATTGACATAAATCCTAAAGTTTAAATCCTGTTTTGATGGAATTACTATGCTGAAGTATGTAGGTATGTGTACAGGTAACATGTTACATCTTGCTTGTCACATTAAGCCAATCCCTGAATTTAACTGCCTTTCAAATCTGCAGACTTTAAGGGATATATAATGCTCTGTGTTCATTTAGCAAATACAAAATGGCAAGAGAGGATGATTTTTATAACCTTGTGAACAGTAGAAATAAGCCAAGATTGAAAGAGATCTGGGGGAAAAAAATTCAGATAGGATGCATACCCTTCAGCTTGCAAGAAGCTGCCCTTGTTAGAAACTAACTTTGCATGCATAATTAATTTGAGCAGCACATTCCATTTCTTACAACTAGAAGAGAAATTGAATTCAGGTGTTTGGTGAACATATGGGGGATTTACTGTGAATTTATGACCTGTGGTTTGAGTGTAAAAACCCAAGATACTAGCTGATAAAACTTAATGAAGCTTGTGCAGAGAAGCTATTTTTATTTGGAGTTTTGTAATTGATACATTTTTTTGTTTTTTTTAACACCTCTCCCCTACCTTTTTATGCCTTATTCTCAATAAATTCTTTGACACTTAAGAAAAACAAAAGTAGTGTGGGATAAGCCTTTCTATGCCTCTTTCCAGGATGCAACCCTGTTACAGGTACATTTGTAGTCTAACAAATTTGATGTGTTGCTCAGCTCATTTTTTTCTCAGACTGACTATAGCAATTTGGTAATCATGCAACAGTTCTTTTCTACAGCTCCTGCCATCCATGGTTGCTCCTGTTTGTGTACCATGTCTATATGTGTTAATATCCATGTGTTCATGAAAAATCTATTCCCTGATGTCTCAGAGAAGGACCATATGTGGGGCACACTGGAAGGAGAGGACCAGCCAAATTGGTTACACTAATTTAAGCTTGAGGAGTGGTATTTAGATGTCAAAAAATAAACCATAGAACAAAATAATAGGGAAAGACCAACGTGCTCTGGCAAGCTTGTGGCAGGAAGGAGATGGTGCAAACTCTGTTGCTGCTCAGCCCTCATCAGCCCCCTGTGTGTGGGCACAGTCATCTGTGTCACTGATGATTAACAAATCTGTTTAAAGTGAACAAACCAGCAGACTGTGCGTTGGAATATGGTGATAACTTTAAGGCTGATAAAGGGCATACTTTCATTTTGTTTCATGTCCGTGACTTTTTGAAACAACTTGACAGTTTCTGCTTATTCACCCTCAAGGGCCATCTGAAACAGACAAATCCATCTGCTTGGGCTTAAATGCTGTGGTGAGAGGCTGCTGAGTTGCAGTAAATGTAGCAGAAGTTTTTATGTTACATTATCACCACTCTGCTTTCTGTTGGGCTGTTTCATCCTGCTCAAGCATTGAGGAAAGGGGCCAATTTTGTAGAGGCTCAATTTGTTCTGAACTTTGGTGAGAATATGTGCTGCCAACTACAGCATGGCCACCAGAGTGAGGACATTGTCAGTCCTTAGCAGAATAGAAATAAACTCTTTAGCTGTTCCTCTCTATGTGTAAATATAGAGGTAGATTCAAATCCAGCTCTTGATTTTTAATGACACAAGTAATCTGGCCAAATGAAAAGGATTTTTTATTATAGAAATCGGTGATAGTTATTTACCAGCTTGAAGCAAATAAGAATCCATCTGTGGTTTATAACTGTTATCCAGAGATCTAAGCAGCTCCTTAGGACAGTGAGGTCCTGGCAGCTCAAATGTGTGATAAAAGATTTCAAGGTGTAAAGAACTCTTGTTTGTTTACTAACCTTTTGGTTATTCCAGTCATGTTGCAACTGCCTGGTGATGTTTTTAAGACCCTTTTCCATGCTTTTTCAGGCCAATAATTTTTTTTCCAAAGCTTCACTCATCCCTGTTCTGTAGCATGTTTGTATCTACTTTATCACACTTGAAAATCTGTCTGTTTTGAAAGGAATACAACTCTGCACATCAGTGCATGACATCACACTAAGACATTGCTTAATGATCTGCGACTCTGATGGTCATTGCTGCAACTGTTTGCTTCTGGAAATATGTGACAGCTCTGGCCTATCTAAGCCTTGCTTACAGTTGCATTTTTTAGCCCACGCTGGTGGTGATGTGTTTTAAAGCAGCACTCACAAAATAACTGATTGTGAAATGTGCCATCTGCAGATGGAAGGCAATGGGGTGCCAAGTAGAGCTGTGACACAAGAAAGCCCAGCCACTCTGCAACCCAAGTAAACTTTGGCCCTAAAAGCCTTTCCTTGATTTTTATTTCTTTTAGGAACATTTAATATTGCGAGCACTTTGATAGAAGAGCGTCACTGGCATCTGATGCTAGGAGGTGCTAATTGTCTTCTGTAAATTCACAGGCATTCTGTTATTAAGTAGGCATAGGGAAGCGCTGTCTGGGCAAGCTGTGGTTACTGTAGAGTTGTAATTCCAGTTTTGCTAAAAAGTTTAAAGCTAGCATAGGTCAAATCTTCAAGAGACTTTGGATGGATTTCAAGTTACATTCCTTTCTTCCTGCTAGTAGTCCTGAATTATTTGAGGTGGATCTGCCTTCAGCTTTTTGGTTCATTTGAATGGAAGACTCAAACAAAATGTGGTACATTTAAACTGAGCTTTTGAGGACTTGCACCATACATCTGCAAAAGGGAATTTAAGCAACAGGAACACCTGCAGCCGCACCCTAATAGTCTGTTGATATGACCCTACCTCTCTTGGGTCAATTAATCCAATAAGTCAAAATTCATTTTGCTTTAGACTGGCTAAGGACACTTCTCACAAGATATAATTTATTTAGCTCTGTCCCAAGGGATAATGATGTGACTTCCATAAAGAGTTGTAGATAGAGCAGAATATCTCAGGACCTGAAGAGGAATGAAGTTTGGTTTGCACTGTTGCCTCCAAAATTTTAATTCTAACAGTTTCTTTTTGTGATTATGATTTTTGCATTTCTCTCCTTCTGGAAGTACTACTTGGAAGTTGAATGAAATATCAAGAGGGTGTACCAAGTGTTCCCTGAGTGCAGGGGGAGTGCAGAGGGAGACATAGAAAACATAGCAAAAAAGCACTGATGATGAAAGTAACTGGATAAAGAGAGGCGTGAAAAGAAACAGGAGACAGCATGGCAGGCCAGGACAGAGATGTGCAAACCCTTGCTAGTGAGAAGGTTAGGGCAGATGTAATTTGACCTAGAGAATCAGAATAAGGTTGAAATGAAAATGGAAGCAAAAGGATGCCAATCTGAGACATAGTCTAAACCCTCGATTAATCTTTTAAGAAAAGTATCTTAGCCACTCCTTAGCTGCCTGCCTTTTCCCTTTTCCTCTTCTAAATGAAACTATGTAATTTTTTTATTATTACAGAATGACTGATTTGAAGTCACTTTCTGTTTCTCCCAGACATTTTGAGCACAAAGAAATTTGAGTGGATACAGAAGTGCCTTTTTCTAATTTTTGGTCTTGCTTTTCTGTGAAATAGTCCTTTTCATAATTCACTTCTTTTGCAATTTTCTAAATTTGGGTCATGTCCCTTGCTTTTCAGATAAAATAGAAATATTGCTAAAAGATTTATCTCTTCTGCCATTATCAAACCTTTAATAACTTTGAATAACTTTTCTTAAATCAGCTTGACTTCTTTTTTTTCTTTTCTTTCTTTTTTTTTTTTTTTAAGTCATTTGAATAAGTTCTTAGGTCTGGAGACAAGTTAATCATATTTCCCAGGATCCTCCTTGTCCTTTGTTATTCCATCTCTGCAGTGTAAAGAGTGTCAAATTCATGCCTTTGCTGTTCAGAAAAAGACATACATTTTGACTTAATGGCACGGACACTGCATTTGCTTGCTATTCCTCTTTTGGTGTAATTGTTTCATTGAATATCTATCACAAAATGTGGAGAAGTCCTCATATCTGTAATAACCCTTCCAACAGCCCATTTGGGGCTGGTACAGTATGTCTGTTCTGTATAATGCACAGGATTTAGTGCAGTACTTCGGGGGTTTACCTTCTGTTTGCCATTGCATAGCTGCTGCAGTGCCACTTTTGCATTGTAATCCCTTAGAGTTCGAAACAATCTTGATTATGAAAGGCAGATTATTTACCCATTATCTTGACTACATCAAGGTGTCCGTCTATGTTGCTTTTCTAGTAATTTTTGCACTGAAATTCAACAGCATTTCTCTTTCAAACATATATTATTATACCTGAAATACTAATACTTACTGTATTTTGCTACATTTAAGTGCAATTAATTGTGCAGAAAACACTTATCTGTGTAGAAAGCATTGGACTACTTGTTTGTTGGATTAACAATGCCCGTTTTAAAAACCAACAGACCATTTAAAAGTAGTTTGTATGTCATGTACTGGATTTTGATGAATCCATTTACAATGTGCAGTGTATAGCAGTGCATGGGGAAAAAAAAACCAAGGGGCTGCATACTAAAGCTGGGCAGAATTTGACAATAAGGAATAAATTTACATAATATAAAACTGTAAATGGAGATAAGCGCTTTCACAAAATTAAATTGAATTAAGGAAATAAAATTAGCAACACATGTACAATGATGTGGAAATTTTGAAACTACCAGTGTTTCATTTCCACCTGTTCTAAATAAAGCTTTCTTTTAATTGTACTTTTCAAAAGGGTAATTTGCACATAGAAGTTGACTTACTCTACAAATAAAGCATTTCTTAAAGCTCTTATTTGGAGGGGGGGAAGCATGAAAGAAAACACTTCTCTAAATTCCTTCCTTTTCTTTGCCTTTGGTGTCAACAAAAAAAATAATCAACCCAAACCTTTTAAAACTTAGCCTTTGCTAGAGCCATACTAGTTTTTCTGTCTGGCCAACCAAGCACTGATAAACTCTATTTAATGGCACTGAAAAGAGTGGGAGGTAATGTCTCAAACACCTACAACCTCCAATCCCCTGCACCTACCAGTCCCACAAGACACCGAAAACAGCCACAAATGGAGTCTAGAACTGTCTCTTTTTATACGAGAGAAGACATGGGATATAAATTCACTCTGTTTTATTGTACCCTGTGTCCAAGAACAGAAATCTATGGAATTGCTTTCCATTGTCTCTCTGCAGACTCCTCTTTTGAAACAAAGTAATAGCTGTCCATTCTTCATCATCTCTTTTGAAACAAACAGTGAAAGGCAGGGCACAAGGAGTCCATAATAAAAGATTAAAATGCTTCTGGTTAGTCTTGATATAACCTATTTGTTTGTCAGGCTTCCTATGATTCCCACATTAACATGTTTGAAATACAGTGGGGTTGTAGAGGTCAGGTGGGAGCTGCACAGCTGGAGAAACGTCAACGCAATTAATAAATATCCATTTCCCCCCTGCTCCCTGAAATAAGCCATTCCTGTGCATTTTTCATTGTGATTTCACATACACCTGGGCTGTGAAGAGTGGATTACCAGAAACTGTGAAAAATTGATGGTTTTCAAGGGTTTAAGGTTCTGGGTGTGCTGGTTTGTAGTGGTACCTCAGGGTCTGAGCCCTCCTCAGCCAAGACCTGTGGGGCTGAGGCCAGCACTGCTTTGCTGCCCAGATGCATTCCTGCCTAGGGCGCTGTCAAAGGGATTGGTTGCTACTGGCCCCCAAGCCTTTTAATGGTTTCAGACTGATCAATTTAAAAGACTTGTTAAAAACAGAACTAAGGGATGACAGGCTCTTATTGATTGGGGAAAATAACCAAATTTTATATAGGTAGAGCCTTCAGACATTGCAATTAATTTGATGTGAATAAAGATCTGACAGTACTACCTACAGTTTATTGATTAGGGGAAAGTATCTTTCATGTTTACTCAGTAACAGAGATCACTAGGACTTTTAATTTCCCTTTATGTTACATCTGACACTAGTGCATCTATTCCTCTTCATTTCTAAGACTGATATATACTAAAGAGACACCAACAACTTTGGATGATTTTTAGAAATATCCTCATTTGTCTTATTCTTACAACATCAGAAGTTTCTTTATAAGTCAAACAACATTAATAATCTTTTAAAAACTAAATATATTTGTACTAAATGCTTGTAAATTATCTCTGAGTCTGTAGTCCTGCGCTGTAGTAGCAGTCCCACGTTAAGAAGTCTCAGTCACAGATGGCACTTCCCAAGTGTATTGATCATTTCCATCCTCTCTCTTTTAGCAACAGGTCGACTCCTAACAACCACGACCGGATACAGCGCCTGAGACAAGAGTTTCAGCAAGCAAAGCAAGACGAGGATGTAGAGGACAGGAGACGTACTTACAGTTTTGAGCAGCCGTGGGTAAGTGTGGAGCCTGTCAAATCTGTGAAGGTTGGCTGACTGGTGCTGTTTCTGAGCCGGTTGGGAGCAGACAGAGAGGAAGACAGGGTCCTCTGTCTCCACACTTCTGCCCTTGCTGTTATCCCTGTTTTCAGTTCATTGATGTTTATTTCATTTCTAAACTTCTTCAGCCATCTGTCATGTATGCAGATAGCATTCTTTGCTGTGTGTTTAGACCCTTGACTCTGTGAGTTATTACTTGAATTTTTTTGCCTCAAAGGCGATATCAATTAATCTGGAATTTTCAAGGAAAATCAGAATAAAATGCATACTAACAATAAATAATTTAGAGAGAACGTGTAACCTTGTAAATGGTATTTTCTCTGAAACAATATCAGCGTGATTATTTTCATAAAAGGCAGAGCTATGTCTTTTCACAGTAAAAAAGGAGGGATATCCACACTTTACAATAGTAGCCCTTTGCCACTTACAGTAGCCGAGACAGTTCTGTATCGAGATATACATCCTAATTGATCATTTAAATCCTGTTCAATCTGATCTAGCAATGTGATACAATTATGTAAATTCACGTGCTTATCTTGTTTAACATAATTGAATGAATCAGCGTTGCCTTTTAATAAATTACATATCCTAAATTAGGATCTTTTAAACATGTGACAAATACTCTAATTTTGTTGAAAATTCTACGATAAAGACAGTGAACAACTTGCTTGTGTTCCCAAAAAAGTGGGAACTGTATGATGACAACAGTAGTAACTCTCACAGCTTCCTCCAAAGCGGATGTAGGTGATGGGTTATTGTTTCTTAGCATTGCGATGCACACGAGAATGAGGTGGGAAGACTCTTAGCTGGAGAGCCATCTCTGTGTATGAAGTCACTGAGAACAACCTAGGCAACATACCTAGGTAACATCCTAATGCATATGTCATCTTTGTTTGCCTGTTGTGGTGGATGTGGAAGACTTTTTTTGGTTTTTGTTGGGTCTTTGTGTCCTTGACCATCTTAAACTCACCAACTTGAACCTGTGATATTTTTGACATGCAGCATGGAGAGGAACAAAGGTAAATGTGTCCCTAAATGACTTAATATTGCTTAACATACAGTATCAGGATATAGGCTTCTCTTTCCCCGTTTTAGAAAATCTCTAACTTTGTCTGAAAAATTAATATAAACATTTTCTTTATGACCAGAGGTTTTCTATTTAATGTGGGGAAGATATTGTGATAGTCCACCACAGTGATAGTTTACCAGTTTTGGGGTAAATTTGGGCTGTAGTAGAGATACTTTCCATTATGCATATCAACTACTCTTCACTCTCTAAATGAGAGATTTGAGCAACATTCTTGGGAAAACTGTGTATGAGAAAAACTTGCACTCTTGAAACTTGGGAACTTACCTACTGAAGGTCATGGGCCAAATTGTTGTATATCTAAATGCCATAGCAACTTTAGACAGTCAAGTTGGCTTTTATTATCGTTTCTTGTAGTGAGCAAAGGGAATTATTTGGATGACAGACTGATTACCTTAGGAATGGAATAATTTCCTAAATTGTGGGTCAGAACACTGACCTTTCTTTTTTCTCTTACTCAAACAAATGGGATTTCTCTGTTTACTCCCCTTCTACAGATCATGCAAATGAGCTCAAAGTGACTAATTCAGTTTAATGTATTAATATTAATTCTGGAGCTTATTGTTGCTTTTGTAGGAGCTGCTCTGTTTTTAAATACATAGGTGACCAAATGTTTTATTTTAGATAAGTACTTTAAAAAAAATTGGCCCAGAGTCTTTTTGAATTATAATTTTATTTTTCCATCATGTACTCCAGCCTTTCAAGATCACAATGCCTGGAAAGGATAAAGCAATGATCTCATCCATTTCAGCACTTCATAGCCATTTCAGTGTTAAAGAGCCATAACCTTCTCTCTTAAGGAGTGTGTACTACTTTAACATATTAATCTAAAATGATGGACTTTCTTAAGACACACTCACAAAATAGATCCAGATGCATTATTAAGTACCAATGATACAAAAAAATGCAAAAGTGGTTTATAGTATGTATGCAGGAAAATACTTAAATACATACATTGCTGTCTTTTCAATCCATCTGTAAACTGTTGGTTCCAAACCACAGCAGTGCAAAGTGCTTTGTTGAAAAGTGTATTTTCACCTGAGGGAGATGGGTTGTGCAGCCTACATAAACTAAAGAACTTTACATCCAGAAAAGCCTCAGAGCGGCATGACAGCAGCCAACTCTGACCTGGTTTGGACAGACAGGAAAAACCCACTCTCTAGAAGTGTGAGCTAGGTGATAAGTAGTTTGCATTTCTCATTAGCAAGATGATGGGAGAGATGAGGATAGGGAACAAAGTGCTGATGTGATGTGGGACTATTGGTTACTTCAAGGAAATATAAATGAACATGAAGTTTGCAGTGTAAGTAATGGATGCTGATGGAAATCTGGCAGCTCTGAGGATATTCAGAGAAGCTCAGTACCTCAGAAACCCACTAATATATTATCAAAATGATCCTGTGAACCTCTCCAACTCCAATCCATCCCAGACTATTAATGACCTGTGACATAGAGTACAGTTACCTGTGACAGATACCTTCAGTCTCCTCCATGGGTTGGAGGCAGATCTCTGTACCGTGGAGCACTACATCACACTGGCTCTGTGGCAGCGACACTGGTGCCTGGCCCCTTCCCTTCCTGCATGTGCCCGTCAGGTGAAGGTCGTTTCTCTGTAGATGAGCAGCACAGCCAGACTTTTTGCCCGGCTGTGTTTGCCCTGCCAGTAAACAAAATACTTGACTGCCTGTGAGTGTTCACACTGCATCAGGCAGCTTAACAGACACAAAAAGTGATAGCACTGGAATGAGATGACACCGTCTATTAAACAGCGTAACATTTCTGCTCAAGGCCATTTGAATGACACGCTGTTAGAGTTTAAATAACTGCCTAAATGTTGCAATACTGAGCCATCTCTGAAATCCAGTGGTTCTACAGTTTTGATTCAAAGCTTTATGGAAAAGATTTTTGCATTTGTTTATTTTAAGATAACTTTCTCAGGCTTCATAAAGGGTTTTTGCTCTTATATGGCTTCGCTTTTTTTTGTGTGTGCGTGCTCACGTGTGTGTGTGTGTTTCAAAAACTAACATACAAGAGGCTTTCAAGGGCAATGCTATAGGCCTGATGCTGCATGGAAAAAAATAAAAATAAAATAAAGTATGATTAATCCATTTTAATCCTGCTGGTGTTAATTCCAGTCAGAGTTTGCAGACATGTATTTGGGCATGTAGAATTGCATGGGATTACAGTTATGTGTACTAATATTTAAGGCCCTTGCTGTTGCTATGACATTTTTATTCCAACGCAGGATTCTTTTGGGGCTGATTTTTCTCTTCAATACCAAAGTTGAGCCTCTGGTTTCTGGGCTTTTCTGGGTTGTGTTAGGTCTGCTGAGGTTTGTCCTTCCTTGTACCAGTCCCAGGCTTGGGGGGATTTTTGTTGTAATTTGTTCTATATCTTGTATTTTTGTCTAGTCACATCTTGATTAACAGACCCTCCCCACACACACCTTCAATAATAGAACCACTGCACTATAGCCCTAAATGTTATAGGAGTGAACAATCCAATTTTAAAAAAGAGCATTTTAAATCTGTGGAAACTACTACAGCTGCTTGCCTGTCCTGCTTGTTGAAGCACAGATGATCAAAAAACCCCACAAAGATGCAGGAGGGACAAAAGTTAGTGGTTTATGTCTTCAAATTTGATAAAGTAATTGATGCTGAAAATGGAAAGTGGCAAATTCCATTCACAAATACATTCATCTCCAGTCATCCTGGATCTATTTGAATGATAGGAAAAAATTGACATTGAGAGAGCAGCTGAGCAAACTCTAAATATTTAGGAGTCAAATAAAAAGATGTTTATTTTCTAAAGATAACAGCTAACTGGGTCAAAATAAATATAATACCTGACTCATCTGAGTATAGCTTTAATCATATGCACAAATTTGGGAAAGGCAAATAATTGCATGATTTTCATGGAGGAAAGACTCTAAGAGTCCTAATAATATACTTATGCATGGTCTGATAAATAAAGGCTCGGAAAATTCAGGGACTGTGCTTGGTTTTTTTCAGCTGTTTGTTGGTGTATAGATCTTGTCTCTAAGAGACTTACGGGAAAAAAAAATTCTTTCTTAGCTGTTTATGATGCTTGTATCTTATTCCTATATTCAAGTCCTTGACCTACTCAAAGCCATAATGAATTCTAATAACCTAAAATTCTTTAAGAAAAACAAACTCGATTTTTATTGCTGTAACTTCAAGTGCATATTAATATTACCTGGAAAAAAATTAATAACAGGATACATTAAATACAAACACTGTAAAGTTTATATCAGGCTGTAAGTTATGTAGAATTACTCAACACATTAATGAGAAAGAGAAATAGTCTATTAATTCTTTCTATTACTAGTGCATTTCAAGAGTCTCTTTTAGGATATTTTATGCAAAATACTAGGCAATATCTGATGGAGCATTGCAGTTCACAAATACCTTAGGAGCTAAATTGCAGTTTCTCCTGTCCCAGTTTGTTTCAGAGAGGACACCAAAGTTATGCAGGGCAGCCTCTCCACAGGTAGTTCCTCTTCAGCTGTGTAGATAATATCCATTCTGTTTCAAACCTGCAAAGGATTTCATAAAATAATAGCATTTTTTTTTTTAAGATTGAGACTCTAACGTTTTATATTTTAACATTTTTTCCCACTAGCTTCAATCTTGTAATTTATTTGAAATAAAAAAAATGAAGATAGAAGATTTTAAAAAGAAATTAAGGCATTTTGGTTAGTAAACAAACATATTTATAGCTCACAGGTGTACAATGCGTGTAATATCTCTGGCAGAATTTCAGGGCTTAGTGGTTTGTTTCTACTATTCTGAAGATTTTCTTTCTGCTGCTCCTATACACAGAACAGAAATCTTTGTCCCATACCACACTGCTCAGCTTCCTACATAGACACCATAGAAAGGCACAGAAAGGGATGGGATTTTCTTATTATGTGGTGTTTGAATTAATACGCACACCTGCTGGCAACTTTTAAAAGACATATTGCTATATGTTCTGTTCACCATAGCAACATAAACAAAAATCGAAGTAAAAATAGTTTTCAAGGACATCTCCCAGAAACACTGGATGTTTTTTATCGCTCTGAATTTTGATATACATGGTTACTGGATTGTCTGTCATCTGTGCCAAGTACATTTACACATAAAGCAGGCAAGGTCATTTAATCTTATCTATTTCTAATTAGCGCTGAACTATAAGAACCATGGACTTTTGGAGGGTCTTGTGTCTGCCAACTTCCCAGGTGAACCTGAAACCTCTTGGTTAAACACAGTGCTTAATCTCAAAAAAACAATTAGTTTATTTTAATATTAAATAACAGTCTTTTTTTAACAAGTGGAAAAATACTAAGATACTTGATCCTTACTAATCTCCCTATTAACTATTTCTTTGTCAACACCAAAGAGTTCTGTGAGTTGGAATAAGTGTTTCTCCCAGCTTGTACCTGTCAGAAGGCTGTCAGATAAGTTTGTCACCTCAACTTTTGGATTTCCTATCGCCTGAACTGGTTGGATCTCCCTGAAAACCCAGTGCTCTGGATCACCCCCATGATCTCCTCTCTGTAATACTGTGGCAGCTTCGATCTGTGCCAATCCTGCAGGATCCATGCTGCCACCATGCAGAACTACCTCTGTGGGCAGAAATGCCACTCTGTGGGGAAAGAAGCTGTGTGGGCATCCCTTGGTATAGATAGGAAAGAGAGGAGGGACCTTTGTCCCTAAAGATGCTACCCTGGACTGCTGATAGTGGTCAGTGCAACATGAGCCATGGGTGTACATTCTCTGTGACATGACAAAATGTTGTTTGCATGAAGTGAGAAAGTAGAAACTTTTAACTTTGCAGCCCTGGTTTTAAATTAATGCCTCTTTTAGAAGAGAGCTGTGTAATTTCATCTATCTTAAAGCACAATTTTACATGCTGAATATTGTTTAACAATGCTGAATGCAAGAACTAACATTGCCACTTAAATGTGTTGTGGAAGACATGAACATACATTTATTTGTATAATGCAGCCTTGGTTGTTATTGTGGCCTTGACCACATCCTATTTGAAAAGGTCAGTGCTTGTCATACGTCTCATTGCAAGCAAGGCCAGAGTTCTTATCAATCTGTTCTGTGAGGACTGAGCTGTTGCCAGGTTTGTTGGATGGTTTCAGGTTGTTATAATTGTACTTAGCCTAGTGTTGATATCAGTGTTAAAATTACTGTGTTATATACGTGTTTTTTGTTGCTGTTGAAAGATTTGAAAATAGTGCATCTTTTTTTTTTAATTATCTCCATTTTATGCTGACATAAATGGGGTAGGCATGTATACAGATGTGTATCTATGAATATATTTTATATAAATATATATGTATAACAATATACTTTGGAGATTGAGACAAAATTACCAATTAGTTTTTGAAAACTAAGGTTACTTATTATATAAATATTTTTGCTTTAGATAATTTAATCAACAGCATATTGAAAAGTTAAATCACTGTATGGAGATTTGCATTTTTCTGAATAAGTTAAGGGTCCAAAATGGAATATGTTAAGTCTTTGTATCATCATAACCATATAGGCATTTACTATGGTATCACTGGTGTTTTGAATGAAAAGAATTGAAAGAAAAACCTTTTTATTAATAAGATATTTGGATGTACCTGTCCGTGTGTATATATGTTATGTTATGTGATTTGTGATTGCATGCAAAGGGAGTATTTTTATGTCTCATTGCCATATTTTTGGATGCTTGAAATGAGATAGTAGATTCGATTGTATGAACAGCTTATTGTAGTTGTGAACAATATTCAGATTAAATAAGTATCCTTTCCAGATTTTTTAGAGTATTGCAAATCCTCTTAGTACTCATACCTTCAGAAAATCAGATAATGGATTTGAGATGTTTGCCTTTAGACCCATCAAATTACAAATGCTGTCCATTAGATGAAATTCCTTCTGAACTGCAGAGAATCCAGACGTGACTCCTCAGATCACATCATTCTGGGCAGGCACTACAGCAGGCAGAGAGGAGTGATAGCCCCTGCCTCCATTTAACTCATTGGTTCCTCTGTGCATTAAAAAGAAGTATCTCTGAAGGCACAGTTTGATCTTAGTACATTCATAGTCCATTAGGACTTTCAAAGCCTCTGTCAGTTTAGTAAAGGCTTTCATGGTAACTTCATCTCTCTGGACATGTGTGTGTGTACGTGCATTCATGATTTCTGGAAAAGATGCATTTTATTGTCTTGTACAAACATAAATTGAGCAGCAGCTCAATCCTATCTCCACCTGTTTGGTAATTTAACCATTGTCTGTACTGTAAAATTCCTTAATCTATTATATTTATAGTGAACTAAAAGAAGTGAAGCTTTTCAAAAAAAGAGAAGCAATTCTGATTTCATGTCTTTCCTGTGATAACTACTTTCTCACATATGACGTAATGTAACTGCAAGCTTTCTAATGCTGTTGAAGTGAAACCCATGAAATGAGGAGGTTGGCTCTAAAATCTTAGTTTAAATGTTTTTATTCTTTATGGAGAAGTTGATATGGGAACTTCTGAGTTTCCCTCTGGTTCTCTGCAAGCTGCTTATAACCACACAGGAGAGAATTCACAAATAAACCTTGCGATTTTCAGATAATCACTCTCTTCCATAAGCTGAGCCCTTCAATAAAATACCAAATGTCAGAAGACTCTCAATAAAGTCAAGAAAGTTAGAAATGTTGACATATGCAATAACTGAAATGCTGCTCTGTATGTGTGTTGCCCTTACTTAATATAGTAGGAAATCTCTGTGGGGGTTGTTGGTTTGGACATACATATGTACAGCTTATTCATCTCTAAGAAAATTTCCCACAAGGCTAACATGCGATTCTGTTTTCTCAATTTGTTGCTTCATCTTACCATCCCTAAAGCATTTTTTCCTTAGAAATGCTGTTTTACTGAGGTTTTTTGCAGAGTAAACCTATTCTGAAATAGACATCAATGTTACATTAAGGATTTTCTTAAATAAGTCTATGCTTTTGTATTCTGATTCTTTTGTCCAGTAATCTTCCCATAATGGGAAGATTGTATATGTTAAATTCTGAACTGAGACTGATGCTCTGTCTGGAGTGTATTGTCATTGAAAACAAAGTTTCTAAAAGTTGTACACCTGTCTCAAATTTGTTGTGTTTCTGGTTACCTGCAGGTACTTGACTATATAGCAAGACAAAGGAGACGTTTCTGTCACAAATTACAACTTTCCAGTTTCTAAAACTTGTCTTCAATGTACAAAGCTTTTGAAAAGCCTTTTATCTTGCAGATATTTGTAAGCCATTATGATCTCCTTCTCTGAAGAAATTCTAATGGCAAAAAACAAGGGATGTTTGTTTTGAGGAAAAGCACAGATAAAGAGGCAAGAAGTGGTTTAACAAAAGCAAGTCTGAGACAAGTTGCTTCAGTCCCAGGCTCAGACAAGTGGTTTTGCTCCCTAACCTCCCCATGATTAAACTTATATGATTTGAACAGAACTAGTAATTTTAAGGATAAAAATAATACTTTGTTTCTTTGGAGGTGAAACCTTACTAGTAAAACAAGAAAAAGCCATAGCATTCTTTGATTTTTGTGACACACTGTTTTGCAACTTGAAATTACAAAGTCTGAAGAAAATAGTAATGTAAAGCAAAAAGTGACATTTCAATGAAAGTTAACTTTTTCATATTCCAAAGTTCGAATCCAACCATTCTGACAGATCTTGACCAGTAATGCCCTGTATTCTCAGAAAGTCCCTCCATTTTCACTTGCTCTTAATATTGGCCTCAAAGTTTCAAATTGTCGCTTCATTAAGATCCTACTCAGATACACAGAAGTCCCGATTGTCCACAAGAGACTTGCTGAATTTATCTACTTGATAATATCGAATCAGAAAATGTTTCTCCCATCTCAGAAAAGCAAGCAGTGCATGTGTGGGCCAACAGCAAATTAGAGTGTTTCCACTAAATGAGAGCATCACTTGAGTGTATTGATGAGGTTCAAAAGAGCTTCTGTGCTCCCTCCTCCCCTCAGATTCTCAGTGGGGTGTTAAACTTGGCATTACAGTGGCTAGGGTAATTTACAGAGTCTGAAGATCCGTTCCACTGACTTAATTTAAATTACAGTGTTACTATAAAAGCATAACCCATTCTGGACCAATGTTTTTCTGATACATCTCAGAAATGGTAGGTCAGAAAAAAAATGTGTAGCACAGGCCACTGTTACAGGTCAGAATTTAACCTAATTATTGTGAAAGAGCTGCTCGAATTGCGTGTTGAAACAGATATAACTGTATTTGTACAACAGCAACTTAAATGATGACTCTTTCATGGGTGTTTTTCTGCTTTGTTTAAGACATTTTCATTTTTGTTTTGTAGCCAAGCACCAAGACGTACTCACAGAGTGGCAGGCACTCCGTGTCAGTAGAGGTTCAAATGCAGCGGCAGCGGCAGGAAGAAAGAGAGAGTTTCCAACAAGCTCAGCGGCAGTACAGCTCATTACCCAGGTATGGCAACTGTCTCAAGCTATTCCGTGCACATGAGCCTGGAGCTAATTTCATTTGTGAAGGAAAATGTCGTACTTAGTGCAGACACTTTTGTTAGCATTGATATAAGGTGGAATGTATTCACTGTGGAAGAGGCATAAAATTTCTTAAGTGAGAGCATGTGGTAGCTGTTTATTTTAGGAGAATTGCTTCAGAGCTGATTTCAGGGGGATCTGATGGCACTCAGCAGCCAATAGAATTGAGACATTAGAACAAAACTATTCTTTGTGGGACACTATCCAGTTTAATTTTCTGCTATTACAGAAGTCTCCTGAGCATGACATGAGTTGTCCCCTTTTGACATGTCAAATGATTTCTTTTTCTGTTGCCTAATTCCTTACTGGGCAAAAATTCTATTTTTGTGATACTAACACAAAAGGGAAAAAGAAAAAAATTTTGAGTCCTCCAACAAAAGAATATGGAACTGAGAAAATTATCCAAAAACTCAGGGGCCTTCAAGTTTACAGTATATACATTTCCTTTGAGTTACCAGGTTATTAGCAATGGAATGCTGAAAATTAATACATTTTTTTGTCTGAACAAACCTATATTTTTAAAAAACCTTAATTTTTTTTTTTTAATTGGTTGTTTGGGCAAAATGTCTTTTACTCGATATTTAATTTTAAGAATTAATAGAAGTTTAGTCAACTTGTATTTCAAATTAACTCTGTAGTTGAGCATTATGCAAATAGTCTTTGCATTTTGAAGTATCAGCAGCAATGGTTGAATGGAGAATAATTTACACTGGAGGTCGGTGTCAAATTGCTTTCCAACAAGGTTGTATTATTTTTGTGGCTCTGTGGAAATAGTGTGGAAAAAAAATTTGTTGTGACAAGATGTGTTTTACCAGATACATTATAACTCTTCTTTTTTGGAAATAAATACAAGCCTCATAGCAAAGTTATCTAATCATTCTGTCTTGTCAACATCTTTGAAAATAAAACAGTTTCAGATTTTTAAATGCTTTAACACCTTCAGTGTAGAATTTTTCTGTTAAGTTTGGAAGGTGGGAAAGGGAAATGCAAAATTACTGTGTTTTCTGAGATTGTTAGTTTCTCATTTCTTCTGATCTCTGCCTTCCTTCTGAAGTGACCACTCCTATTAATGCCATATTGTTTCTCCTGAGAAACTCCCTTACAGTTCTGCAAGCCCCAGCAATGCACTGGTGGAGTGAAAGGATACAGACACTAGTGCCAGTTTTAAGTTGGGAGGTTTATTTTTAGTTTTAAAATGGTGATTTTTAAAACTCGCTTTCCCTGTTCTCAATCATTGGTAGCATTTAAAAGTTGGAAGTCAATTGCAATGAAGCTCCAGTGACAGAAATTAATAACTCTCTCTAAGGAGAAAAATCTACAAGAAATATGGAAAATAGATCATAGAAATGCTTGTTTTGAAAAGAGTTTCTGAGAACTTTACTCAATGTCGTCTTCAACATGAGAAGTGACTGGCAAGCTAGCAATGCATGTTACTGAGTAATTAATGATAATTTAGTAGTATTTCAACTGTGCTGAGAGCAGACAGAATTACAGGACCTCAGGCTAAAGTTCAGCACTGTAAATACCACGATACTCCTATAAAAAGCTGGGGCATCCAGTTCTCCAGCTTTACAAACTGTTCCTAACTCTGTGACTGATCTTTAAAGAAATTTTACTGTTACTCTGAAATTTAGGTCCCAAGCTTAATGTTGCAACCATGGCTTTGTAATGATTAAAGTGGCTGGCTTCATTCTTGAGCTTGGTTGCTTTTCATCTTTCATAGTCTCTAGGAGCCTCCTTTTTTTTCCTCTTTGCACGTTCAAATCTTTAGTACTGAAGGCAAATAAACTCTTGAGTCAATTTTAAAGGATCTTCCCAGAAAGACAGGGAAAGTGAGCCAACTCATTTTGAACAAGTACCAAAAAAGAGTCTGTAAATTAAATCAGTTCAACTAGTCATCCTCTTGTCCCATGTGAAACTGTAAAAGCAAGGTTTAACTCCACGTTAATTTTCTACTAGTTACAATTTATCTTGCTCTAGATCAGAAACCTGACAGTTTCGTAGCCTACAGAGGTTTGTTCAATGTGCTCTTGTTCCAGGGAATGATAAAACATGACTCAGAAACCTCGTTTCTTTGGCAGTGTTGGATATGAGAATACCAATAACAGCTATAAAAATTTGTGTAAGAATTTACATTGTAATTTGTTCTGTAATAATTTACATTCATCCTGCATAACATTTTTCATCTAGAGATCTCAAAATTGGTTATAAAATAAGGTGGATATGGTAATTCCAAATTATATTTGTAGAAGGAAGATTGTGAAAACATTAGGTAACTTTTTACTTTTACTAATGGTAGAAAAATTCTTCAGGTCTCCTGTCTCTCCACTGCATATTCATTGGCTGAGTCCACGTCATCATATGTGTTGACATGAAAAACCAAACCATATATAAACAATTAAATGATTTTCTTATTGATTTATGTCACAGTATATTTTGTTTTATTGCTTGATTCTCATACACTAATTTTAATCTCATAGTGGATATCTCTTTTGATGCAGCTCAAAATTATTTTACTTTATCATCACCTGTCTTATTTTAAATTCATACAATCATCTGACAACTTGATAGTAAATTAAAGTTATTTCAAAACCATAATCTGTCTTCAAAATAATGTGATGATTTATTGTGAAAAGAGATAAGAATTGGTAATTCCTATGTGTATTTGGCTTATTTATCTGCACCCTGGAGCCAAAAAATGAACAAAACCGGTTATCTCTGATTTTTCTTTTATGAAAACTATAGCAGACTGGGAAACAGTCCTGATAGCATGAAATTCCTTAGTTCTGGAAATGGGAGGAAGAAACTGTGTATCTACCTATCAGCAAAGAGCTTTATCTTCTGACTTGTGCAGTGTTAGAGCACAAGTGTTTTAAGGATCTGCCCGTTGCATTTTTAATCAAGTGTGAGTCTAGATTCAAATCTTTCATGAGTGACTTTACAAGTGCTGGCTGTTATCTGGCTTCTTAGGAAGCACAGCAACATGTATGGTCTTTTCTAGTCTGCAACTGAATTGCAGCACATTTTTCTTGTGAACATGAGGGTAATTGTAGCACTGGATGGGTTTTCACAGCATATTCCTCCTGTAGAGAACTAGAAATATAGTTCAACTCTCTAGAAAATGCTCTCCTTAAGAAAAGATGTCTCTTTGGGGCAGGAGAGAACGTGATTTCTGGAGAATGCAATAATGGGGGGAAAATTGATGGCATTGCAGAAGCACCCTTCTTTCCAGTGATTGTTGTCAATAACAGTTAAAGGGGAACCAGAACATTTTTCTTAAAAGTCTCTTTCATTTTTTGTTTCAGGCAAAGCAGAAAAAATGCGAGTTCTGTATCTCAAGACTCCTGGGACCAGAGTTATTCCCCTGGAGAAGGTTTCCAGACTGCGAAGGAAAATCCCAGATATTCCAGCTACCAGGGATCGAGGAATGGCTATATGGGGGGACATGGCTTTAATGCCAGGGTAATGCTAGAAACACAAGAACTGCTCCGTCAAGAGCAGAGGCGGAAAGAACAACAACTGAAAAAAAAAACTTCTTCTGAAGGGCCTAGCAACTATGACTCATATAAGAAAATTCAGGACCCTAATTATACCCCTCCTAAAGGTCCTTTCAGACAAGATGTACCGCCTTCACCATCTCAGGTAGCGAGGCTGAACAGATTGCAAACACCAGAAAAGGGAAGACCATTTTATTCTTGAGGTGAAGAAAATGAAGATCAACTTTCCATGCAATAAGGAACATTTTCATATAAAGACTTATATTTTGAAAACTTTTTAAACTGATGGTACTAAGGAATATATCCGTTGTCTATTTCAGTGCCTTTGAAAATATGGGCAAAGCGCTGGTGGGCCTTATGTCTTTGCCATTCTGTCCTGAGTGTTGAGTTCATGGAAGGACCTTCCACCATTTGACAATCATAGCGGAAATGTGCTCCTGCGTTCTGAGTCCTGTAGCCCAGTCCAATAGTTGTCAATGGCTTTTTGCTAGGATTTGTTGTAATGTCTTTTACTTTGCAGTGACTTATTACACCAACATGAAGCTTTATGGCATAAAATGAATGAATTTGAGGTTGAAGGAAATATTGACATGTCCTTTTTTTATTTCTCTTGGTTCAGGAAGAGGGTTACATGTTGCTTTTGAGTGGATAAGGCTTAGCACTACTCTGGATCGCAGTCAGAGTTCTGGTATGTTTTATGGTGGAGTCATTACCAGTCTTTGTTGATCAATATTTAAGTGTCTATATGCTGAAAAACTATCCTTCTCCTATTATGCACATATGCACTCTTTTTTTTTCTCTCTCTCCCCACTCTGAGCTCATTAAAAAAGCCTTTACCCTGACTCATGAAGAAAACAATATTAAGCTTTCAGTTATCCTGACCATCTTGTTACAATTGCCTTATAATCTTAATACACAGTCCATTACAAATGAAATAACTAGAGAGAGATTATTTATACAGTCACAAACAAACCAAGTATATTTTACTATTCTATTAAAGACGGGAAATTTTGAACAAACATGCAACTGAGTTCTGCTTTGCTTTGCTTCTAAATTAATTTGGTCATATGACACTTGTATTTAGGAAGAGAACAAGGGAAGGTATCATCCCATGGTTATCTGATATACAGTTGTCCTTGGGCAAATTTTGGAGGTACCTTAAAGAAAGAGCAAAGAAATCAAAGTTTTTCTTTGGATCAAAACACTATAAAGAAAAGAATTCCTTCTTCTTAGAATTCATGAAGCTTTGTGGACAATTTTCTTTGTGCTTCCATATATTGTATTGTTTCATTGTGATGCTACATTAAAAACAAACCTTTAAGTATATGAATGAGAGATAAGTGGAGACACACTGTTACACATCATCCTGAAAACATGTCAGTATCCAAAAATAACTAAAGCAAAAAAGATTGCTCTAGCAGTGAGTAATATTTGAATGTGCATATGGGATATGAGAATTTCTTTTGCAGCAGCTGTTTTTATGTTTGTTGGTCTTAACTTCATGTATTGTAAAAAGTATAGCTGGGTTGCTGAAGTGCCTGCAAATCCTGATGTGAAAAGGCTTGAGAATGGATCTCAGCATATTGTGTACAAAAAGGAAAGAGAGAAAGCAGGAAAAAAATCATGTATTGCGTGATTAAAAAAAAAAAACCTATTTTTTTTTACTGGCACATTTTATTTTTGCGCCAATTCGTTTCTAGAATATATGTGAAATATCAACACACATATGTGTCTTTTATGCCTGTTTGTTAACAGTTTTTTTGTTAATAATGTACTCCATGTTTAAAAGTTCTTATTAGTGTAAGCACAGTGACATTAGATGACAATAGCTCTTTTACGCAGAATTTACAAAACTGTGTAAAATGGCTTTTCATGTACATATGAAATTTAGAATAAAAGGCTGTTTCCATCCTTGTCTTGGTATTGCCTGTAGACCCCTATAAGAACTGCTGCATACATTGAGTTTAAAAAATACTTAACAGATGTTATGTTATACTATTCCTAATGGTTTGCGTGTGTCTTTCTGTGAGTGCGTATAAACATCAGAAAAAAGAGAAGAAAAAAGATTTACAGCCCAGCTGAACACCTGAAGACTATCCTCAGAGGCAAAAACCACATAGTTTAAAGTCTTGTGTTATTTTAGGCCATACCTATGACATTTCAAAGGCACATTTTTAAGACTAACCTCTGAGGCAAAAATCTTCCATGCTGTAGCATGGAGTCCTCTCCCCAAGGAGAGCACTGTCAGAAGGGTACCCCCTGCGCTCTGGCCAAATCCAGGCATGGAAGACCCCTCTACACTGTGTGTGTGTTTTGGGCTCTGATGGGAGCCCTTCACAGGAATGTTGACATGGTGAAAAATGGGAGAAGGCAGATTTATGAATAAAGCAATATTTACAGTGCCAGTGATACTCTGTTTCCCCCATTAGTATTGGAGCTGAGTCTGGTTTTCTCCTTCTTCCCCTCATTCCTCCTTTTGTTGGTTACTGCAGGAATGTCAATCATGATTCTGTGTATGCATGACATCAAGGTGTTGCCATGGCAATAATAGTGTCAAATTATTCACTGTGACTTTAGTGTGGGATCTCAAGGGGAAGAATAGCAGGAGATGTAAGATGGACAGGAAGCTTGCAGTGCCCAAAGACAGTAAAGGCTGGATTTTGCAGAAGATCTAAATTGTAGTGGCTTGCATTGCAAGTAGAGAAATAATTGCATTTGCAGTTTTGCAGGCCTTACTGTCTTATCTCCTGACTGCATTCCCAGATTACATAGTTTGATGTATGGATTTATTTGTACAGGCAAATAATTGCAAGCACTAAAAAAATGCATCCACAGGAATGGAAAACAGGTTGAAGTCCTTTTCAAAACAAGGCCTTTGATAAACTGTTGTAGGAAAAAGGGCGTGTGTTTGGAAAAGTATGACGTACAGGATGTTTTATGTGTGAGAATGGCATATGTTAAAGTTTACCCTTCTATGAAACTCCTCTTCAAGGTGTTAACAATTTGCCATAATTAGATGTGTTCATGAAAGAAGGCAGATGTTCTCTTTGGGCCGTGTCTGTGTTATGTTAGTAAAGAATAAGGTCTTTTTCTGGCTTCATCATCCTGTCTTCTTCCTGACATAGCATAGACAGGATTTCTAATATTAACTCCCTTAAGTTGCAAAGGGTGATAAGGAAGTGGGAGGGAGATATTTTAATAGAAAATGACCTTTAGTTCTGCGTAGTGAATAAATTCAAAAGTTAATTGAGCTAACAACATTACTGCAGTAATTTGTTTGTGGACGCATTACCATTATGAGATTAACTCTGTAACATTACTATATTTGAGAATGGTCACAGGACAGACTACAAGGGAGCTTACACCATCGAGGAGTGGGTGTACAGCTTGCACATTTTGCTCTGTTGAAACCCTGAAAAAACCATCTGCAAAGCCTCCTGTATTTTATCAAACTAATTTGTTAATGCTATTGAAACTCCATGGGAAAGTTTAATATTACTAATGCAGAAGACTGCTGCCTTTCTCAAAAAACCTACTTTCCCTCTTCTTATCGGGCCTCCTTGGAAACAAGAGTGCAGCCCTAGTGAGTTATTGCATGGGCCAGATATTTTAATATATGTCTTTGAAAAGTCTGCCATCAAAAACAGCAAAAAATGGCATAGAGCCCAGCTGAACATGGTTGGAAAGTACAGTTGCCATTTATTGCTGGCAAACAGCATGAAGAACAACAAAACAAAGTTTAAACCCATCATGACTGTAGATATATGGCCTGCCTTTCAAAGCTGCCCTAATGTTTCGGTCACGTTCCCTCTGCTTATGAGTATCTGTAACATTGCATTTGTCTGTTCTGGGTATGTTGAGGTGGGAAAGGAAGAAACCTTGGCTAGACAAGGAAGAGATGTGCCAGATTAGTGGTGTTGGCTGAACATAGGATATTCTTGAGTAATACAAACCTTTGAACTTGGGTTGTTGAGACTTAAAGTGAATTTGGCTATTGCATGTCCTGGCTTGCAAGTCTATTTTCAAAATATTTCCTAATTCTATTTGCTGTGCCTGACTGTTTCTACATCTTTCTCTCCCAAGTTCTCAATCTAGTTAATAGGAGTTGTGAGGAATCTGTCAGGATTGCAAAAGCAGAAAAAAACCTAATCTATTTTTTTATGCTGCTGTTGTGTCACCACACTCTGGCCTTCCAGATTCAATTTAAATCTCAGCCCTAACATGGCAGAGGAAGAGTGAGGGTCGGAAATGCATGATGGGGGACTGACTTTGTGAAAGTAGGATTTGTGTGTGTGCATGTATGTGAGAGAGGCACAGACTGAATTCATTTGCCTTTAATTCATGTCCTGCTAAGAAACCCACTTCAAAACATTTCTTCAGTGTCTTTTTCCATCTGGGCAGAAATCAGCTATGATTTGATGCACACGGTCATTATTTCATACCCTCTTGTAATCTCTTCTATTTTGAAGCAGCATCACAGTCTCTCTCTTTTACGTCTGCTGATTAATTCTTTTGCATTTATTTGTTTCTCTAAATGGCATGCAATTCATTCATATCCTAGGCTAGTTCTTGCCAGTGATTGATTTTTCTCTCTTTGATTTGCGAATTTATTTTAATATTTTTCTGTTCTTAGGAGCAGTATTATCTTTTGTAATTTACACTTTAATCGCATTTTAAAAATTGAAACTGGAAGCTTGAGTTGGGATTACACAAAAACAGACTAAAGAACATGGCTTTGATTTCTATTCTGTGTGCAGTGCACACTTTCCAGGCACTTCTAGGGACTGGACAGAGTACTGAGATGAAGAAAAACATAAAGCCCAGGAGATTTGGAAGAAAAAAAATTTAAGGTAAATTTGGAAAATATTTATCCCCACTGCATTCTCTCTACTTTGAAAAAAAAAAAACAAACAACCCCCCTACAAATTTCCTTAGAGGTATCACTTTGCCTGACTGACTGATGGTTTCAGAGCTCAAACAGACATGACTGTGATTTAAAGACAGATGGATGGAAGAGGAAGTTACTTGTGCCCTTCCAAAGGATTCCAGGACCCACTTCCCTCATAAATTGGCTCCCAGAATTCTGTTTTCATCTGCACATCTTGCAGCAATCAAGGTCTGGAATGGGCTTACATTCACACATTGGACTTTCAGTGCAGTGACTGCAGTGACATCTGTCAGAGAAGGAGAAATGAGAGCCACGACTGATAATAGCTTCGCTTGTCCAATTTTAATCTTCTTGTTTGTTGGAGTAATCTTTGTCTTAGAAAAATAAGGAAAGAAAGGAAGAGTGACGGAGAGGTGTAAAATGGGATCAAAAAGGTTCTCCCCTCACACTATTGTCACTGTTACAGCCTCCGGTGTTTAGTTGCCTTTTCTTCTCCTTTATGCCCCAAAGGCACAAAAAAGGATAAACTAGCTAGGTGTAACCTCAGCACAGAACTCATGACTGTTCCAGAGATTCACTCTCTTGTGTAGCACATAAGATGTGAATTAACAACGCAACAAGGAAAACAACCTTACTGTCCCTTCATTATTTCCTCTGTGGGTTTCCCTGAGGTGTATTTAGATTGTCAGTCCTTGGAACTGGAGGCTGTGTTTAGTTTTCATCATCTATAGAATAAAATACTATTGTTGGCAGTAAGAGCTGGTAAATATTTTGGGGCGAGGGAAGAAAATCAGTGTGAAGGGATTTTTTTTAAGTTGGTTTATATGGATTTTTGCAACAGCAACATGACTGTCCCAATTTAGATGTATTCCCAGTCCTAGTAATATTCTCATTTATAAGTACAGACCATATTGCTGGAACCAGTAATAGCTGGGGAATTGCTACATTTGGCAATTAAAATGAGTTCCTCAGGTCTCTTCATTTAACTAAGGGACTATGTCTTTAAAGCTTTTATGGAGAAAGTGAGAGAGAGATCTTTTTCTCATGGAAATAGGAGACGCATTCCCATGGTCACTGTTTGAAGATGATGAACTATCTAGAGGAATTTTAAGAGATTTCCAGGAGCTGCAACCTTCTGCCAGGAGCCCAGAACAGTTATCACCTTTGTGTTCAGCAAGCTGGAGAACACATTAGTTTTCACTGCTCCACTGATATAATTCTTATTCCCGCTTAGAATGTGCTGAAGTCTGAGACCCCTTTCCAGGTAGCCATGGCATTTCATATCTTCCTTAGGGACAAGCACAAAGCTTTGTGATGCTTCAACTGTAGCCAGGCCATTAAAAGCCTGTAGGCTCTTAGGAACAGGAGTGTCTTTGCCTAAAACTTTGTGTCTAATGATGATGTATGTTTTGTTTCATTCTACCAACCATCTGTTGTTTCCTGTAAGTGACACACGTCTTCCTCAGTTTTCTCAGCGTGTGGTACATTCAGGCTCTGCTCTATGATCCAGCCCAAGCTGCAGGAACCATTTTAATAAAGAAGTGTTTATAAATAATATTAATGATAATTTATTACTACATGATCAGTTGTTTTCTGGGCTATCAGCTACAAAGGAAGGCAAACTTATGTTAGAGGAACCACTTCAGCATTTGCAGAGGAAGTTAAGGCTGAGAAATCTTTTCTCACTTTAGCTTCTGAAACTCACTGAAGGTTAATATGATCAACTGCAGCATAACAGGGACTGGAAATGGCAATGTCTTGTATTAATGCCTGGTTGATGGCTTGCAAAAGTCTATTTTATAATCTGGACTGAGTTTATTGTAATTTTCCACATATTGTTCCTGACTTTGAGAACTGTATAAAATCATATTAAAAATCAAAAGCACTAAATTATGCAACCTGTTGCTAACCAAAAGCTCAGTTAATACTATAGCCAGGAAAGTTGAAATAATTTGTGTTTGCACATCTCATTCTTTGTTTACAAAATAATGCACAGACTTTTTTTAAGGATAGCAGTATAGTGGATGTTCATTCTTGTTTTTTAAAGTCAGTTTGCATGAATAATTTTCTCATCTTTATGCAGAAATTTTCCGCATTTTTGTTGACTAAAATATTACTAATCTAATTTCCTATTAAAAAACTCATTTCCAGCATTGCAGAGCTGAAAGGTGCTACCAAGCATTTAGTCTTCAATTTACATACAACAAACCCTGTAATCTGATGGGGGATTTCACACAAGGATGGCTGCATGCAATTACATGGGCAAAGAAAAAATTTCATCCAAGGATCTGCTCTACAACAATTTCATCTGTTGGTCTCCCATTAAGAGTTCTCCTATTGTTAAATTGCTTATTGATGTGGACTTTAGAGTAGAAAAAACTACACAGTGTTGTCATACCAGGTTTTCAATGCTGTTTGCATTTTTCTTTTTTTTCTTTTCTTTTTTCTTTTTAATTATAATTTGCATTTGTTAGAAAGGGACAAAGTAAACAGATTGGAATAATTCATTTGAGTTAACACTCATTGACAAGAAAACATTAAGCATTCTCCAGATGAAGCATCAGTCATGAAAGACAGAAGGATAATCCTAACATTACAACTCAAGTAAATTAGTTTTTGGATATATATTCCAGCATTGCATGAAGCTGTACCAATTCTTAATACTGGCACAATAATATGCACTTTTAAATGCTGCCAGAAATCATCATTACAACAGGGAGAGGATTCACTGTTTGTGTTTATTAATGTGGAAATGTTGGAAGAATATTTGATGTTAAATGTCACAGTCTACAGTGATTGGAGCTAAACTGTAAAACTGATTGAGAAGACTTGGGCAGATAAATACAAGTGGTAAACAGCGCTCCACACACTGCCATGGTGGAAGTATTCCTGATGTTATGCCTCTGGCATTGCACAACAGGTGTAACCTCGTGAAGCTGGTGCAGCCCCTTTAGAAAGGTGGTGCGAGAAAGTGGAGGGTGCAGAACCAAGGTAAGCACATTTGTTCCTTCTGAGTACAAGAGAGCCATTTGTACCTTGGCTGGGCCACTTTCTTGCACAGCTCAGCTGTGTTTGTCCATAGGTGGGCAAAAATTAAAAACTGCATTTTTAATTAATTTGTTGAGGGTGGATACAAAATTCTGCCCCACTGCACTGTGCCAACAGCACCACTGTAGTTGCTTCTTAGAAGCTTTGACTCAAAGCTGGCAACTCACTGTACATGAAGGCCAGGACACCTTTCCTCCAAACAGGATGGAGGGAAAGCAGGGCAGAGAAATACCTTGTCCTCTCTGTGTGTTAGGATGCCATTACCAGAGAAGAAACTCTTGCAGTAATGTTAATTTAACTTAGCTGTTCCATTTTCCTTGAATTAACTGATATTCTGTGAATTTCAAAGTGGTGTCCTTTGTTGCACAAGGTTTAAGATGCAGGACTCAGGCTGGGAAGGAGCATCTGGAAAACTGACTTGGTGCTCTGGAGATATTAAAAAACAAAAGAAAGAAAAGAGAAAAGATACATTACAGAGCAGCTGATCTGTCTCCTCACGTCACCATGTGTGTTCTCCCAGTCCACACTAGACCATAAATGAAATGTGGTTAAGGGTTTATCTCCCTATAAATAATATGTATATTTATTAAATGGTGAGTGAATTGCATTATTATGACATTTGATAGGTGATATTCGGCTCCAGCTGGTAAAGTTTCAGCAAGGAGCCCAGAGAGCAGCAACAGTCTTTCTATTGTCTTGAGCTGGCGTTGTAAGGCAGCAATGAAAGCAATATAGCTGGTGATGCAGTAACCTAATACAGAACACAGCCTCCTTCTTTTGTTAAACATCTTCTCCTAAAAATGCTGGCAAGTACACATTGTTTCCTTATCGCTTTTTCCTCTTGAGAGATTTCAATTCCATTTACCCCACAGGCCCAAATCCTTCCTGAACACATGAGTTAGACAGCAAGGAGGATTACCAGAAATAGCTCAAACAATGACCAAAAGTCATCTTGCATGCCTTTTCTTTCCAATCAGCCACCCACCTTTCATTATCAAGGGGATGAATACCATATCTGACTGCATAATCAAAATCCAGTGACCTGTCAGAGCAGGCAGTAAAATAAAACTATCTTGCTGTTTCCCTTTGACTAGGCTTCAGTTCTGGAACCCTTTTAACCCAGATTTTCTGACATTTTGTAACTTGTAGACATTTAAAGATGCAACCACTGAGCTAACACATTTTAGATTGTGTCCTTATATTATATATGGTATATTTAGTGCCACAATTTCTGGTAAAATTGGAGCACCCCGATGCCAAAGAAATAGCCTTTAATTAAAAGAGTGACAGCAAAGAAGAGTTAAAGCATATTGAATAATAAAAATCCCTGCCCAGTTTTTCCAGCAATTTTTCTGCCTGTGATATTTGCCAGCACATTCCTGATGAATGTCTAAGGTAAAAACAAATGCTCATTTGGATCCTAAATGTCATTCAACATATGGAAAGAACCACTTATTTTTCTTTAAATATAGTCCCATGTAGTCACCATTGAAAAACCCTGTATTTTATTTCTTCTCTCTCCTCCCCCAAATACATTACAGTGCTCTTAGTGGATTAACGCTCAGCAAAAGTCCAGAGAAAGTTATACAAGGTGCCAAAGGGGCATATCCTTCTGTTGCAAAGTCTAAACCTAAACTTTGTCCCTTAGAGTCAACTCCAGATTTCATACAGAATGAGAGATTATTTTTAAATGTTTTTCCATACAGTATGTTTCCCTTTTTCCCTCTTTGCTGAGTCAAAAAAAGCTGCACAGCTCAATACAGACATAATACTCTTATTGTGGATTGGTGAGGGAAAACAGAAGGGCTGGTTTCACACCTTCAGGATAATCGTGCTACCAAAAGGGGTCCCAGAGCAGGTGCCCTGGCAAGCCCCACATGTCTCTATGGTCTGTTTATCTCTGAGCTTAGCAAGCAGGAAAATTTCTATGAGGAGTCCTCTCAAAGTCTTCTCAGAAGGTTACAATATAGTAATTCCAGAGTAACTTATATGTAATGTAAGTTACAATATAGTAATTCCAGAGTAACTTATATGTAACTTATAGTAATTCCAATAGTCATTCCAGATTTCTCATTTTTTATCATATTGATTAATGAGCTGACTTATTTAACAATAGATTTTCTGCACTTTTAGACAGAACAGCTCAAGAAAAAAATCTGGATTCCTTTAATATTTTTTTCCTTTTCTCTCCTTTCACAAAGTGGTTAAGTTGGTTCCCTACCCAATCATTTTGCCTGAAGAGGATAAAAAATTATTCCTTTTGTAACACAGGTTCTGAGGCTCCAAAATTTAGAAATGCCATTTGTCCCATTTATTAGCAAAATGCAAAAATTGCAGAAGTCAGCCTACGAGTGCAATACCAAACTCAGCAGCAAGCAGCACACTGTCCCTTGTGTTAGCACTAGACCTAGATCTGTCTAATAACACTTGACAAACTGTGTCCTGGCATCAGGCCCCGGAGACTTTAGTTATCATTTTTTTATCTTTGAACAGAATGAAAATTTAAATTTTTAATACTGATAGCTTTCTAATTGGCTGATTCTTTTAGTATTTTCAGACTAGGCTGTGCTTCTAGGCAAGTAGACTTCTGTAGACAAGATCTTCACAGCCAGAGAAGCATCTCTACTTAGTGTGCAGAAGTAATATTTCTTTCAGACATCTATTTTGTGTGACAGAGAAGAAGTATCATAAGCTACTGGAAAGTTATTAATTTTTCATATTTTATTTCAAATTTTAAGGTGTGCAGTTGCTGGATAATGAAAAATACTTGGAAGCAAGCATTTTGGTGGAAATGTACATGAATCAGAAGGATGCTTATTTTTTATTTTCACTTCCTATGATCTTCAGAAAATGCTGACTGCAGTCAGCAATGTTGGCAATAGTTCTTTTTCATAGAACCGTTGAAGTATTGCAATACTTCATTGCCCTCAACAGCCAGCCAGGCTTTTAATAAATTAGTCCTGAAGGTAGAGATAGATTCTGGAGGGATTCTGAGGTCAGAAGAGACTGCTGTAATAATCTAGTTTATTACCTAACTTTCTTTTTAACACCGACTGTAGAATTTCATTCAATACTTCCTGTATCAAATCCAGTTTGTGGCTGAAATCAAGAAAATCTTTCAGAAATACGTTTAATGTTTAATGTGTTAGGGATGGAGAATTCACCACATCCTTTGTTAATGTCCTTGGTTTTTTATTGCTTACATTGATAAAAATTTATGTTATAGTCAATCTGAAGTCAGCTAACTTCATCTTTGATATTGCTGTGCATTTTTGTTTGTTCAGTTAAAAGCAGTATTACATAGTTGTAATTTTACACACTGAGCATGACTGAGTAAGAGCTAGGTTCCAAATGAGAAGCATTGGCTTTGAGTCTCAGAAATTGAAAAACATGGAAAACATGACCACACAGATCATACAAGAAGAGGGAGGGAGAGAGGAAGGGAAAGCCCAGGATGATATTACGTGCTGAACTTCCATCTGCAAACTGGACAGAGTCAAAAATAGAGACCAATTTTGAAAACCTGGACTGTAAAAACCACAACTTAGAAATACATTTTCAAGATACTGTCTGCTGTCAGGTTAGCATTCTCTTAATGCATCAATATCTTATATTTAATGTTTTTTGATATTTCTGTAACTAAAGCCAGGCTTGTTTTACAAAGAGATGGTTTGCAGACTGTTAGTCGGGACTGTGAGCTAGAGATAATTCTTAATGCTATTTCTGTTTGGTATAAAATCATAATGCATTGTCACCTTGAACCTACCATCCTCTCGTAAAGGGCTTTAATCTTATTTTCCCTGTTGAGTAGAGGCATTCTCATATCCTTTTGTAGTCAAATCATAGGATCTGACTGAAGCTGTTTTCAAAGAAAGGAATGTATTCAGTAACTGAAAATTTAAATTTGGTTTGAAAACCTCATATAAATATTTTGTATTCTAATAATTTTTTTTTTGTACTGAGGACAAAAAGGAAAGCAGAAACTTCAGCTTCAAGATAAAAGTCAAGATAAAAACCTAAACCAAAACCAGTACTCCAAATACATTTTTTCCTTTTCTTTGCTGGCAAGTTTTCCTTTCCATAAACTCAGAGGGATATTTGCCATTGCAGTAATAAAACTGTGAGCAGCAGAGTTCAGTCACACCAGGGAGAGAATATGATACTTTACATGAATATGTCAAGGTAATGTCAATTAAAAAAAAAAAAAAGAGAATAAGAGGCACAGAGTGACTTTTTAAATCTTTCACACAGATCTTATCTATTCATAACCCAAATCAAAGCAACTCTGATTGCTCTATCAAGTGTAATATATAATTAAGGCAATTCAGTCCTAAGGTTTGGGGTTATCGCAGTTCTTTTGATTTGAGTCACTGATTGTCTTAGTGAAAGAACTAGCTGGGAATTTTTTGACAGAGAGGATTTCATTTTAGAGAAAAAAAAAGCAATCTGTCAAAAGAAAAACTTTATAGTGAGGACAAAGGCTGCAGAATAATCAATAGCCCAAGAGTTACAGCACTCGCAAGGGTATGGCAGCACAAGTCCCTGCCCGCAGCTGGGGCAATGCCCGAACCCCTGAGCTACTGGCTGACACTGGGCCAGGCACTCTCTCCTCTTGTCACCATTTAAACTGTACTGGAACAATCACCCTAACTACTGGGCTGCATATTTAGTCCCTCTGCCTCTCTGGCTGGTTTTGATTTGGCACTGATGCGGGGGCGAGAAAGGTTTGAAATGTTAAGAAAGCACTCTCTTGCATAGCACATGTTAGCTCCGAGATCTTTGTGAACTCGCCTGCCCTGAAGTTTGACCCCTGCAAGTCTCTTTGAATGTTCATTATACCAGAGACCCAGAGCACACATGAATTTCGGTCTTTATGTAACACCCGTGAGACTGAAGGAGCCACGCGTGTGCTCACACCTCTCTGTGCTCAGAGCTGCCGTCAGGAGTCGGGGTGTGAGCCACACACAGATTTCGTACTGTTTAATAGTGAGGTTGCAGACATTTCGGGGAAGGGACTGTGCTCGTCTGTTACATGTACAGACCGCACTTGAAGCTACACGTTAGCAGGGTAGTCAGGCTGAAAGGTGTTAGCGGCTGCCAACAGGGATGTTCTGGCTCCAAAGAAAATAACAATCCTCGTTAAAAATAATGGGTGTGCCAAGTAATCGGTCAGGCTCGAAGAACAAAGCAATCAAGCCCCTTTATGAGGTAAAAGCAGCTGGTGGCTGAGGAAATACCAGCGGCACTTCGGTGTAGCTTTAGGACACAGGAGGTTTGCAGCAAGGAGCTGGAGCTGGTTCCTCCCTGCCCTCCTCCCTCCCTCTAACCTCTTGCCCACAGGCTGCTGGCTCTCAGCGCTGGCTCTGCTCTGAGCTCAGCTGGTCTTAAATGAGGGCTGGGTGGGACAGGGTCTCCCAGGGCTGTGGCTGCTCTGGGAGCCAATAGCCCCTCAACTGAAACAACACTGAAACTACAATCCTGTGTTGTTACATTGATTTTTTTTTTCCCCACATTTTTTATGGTTTAATATGATTTCTTTTCATAGTGAATGGAAAGAAATAAAATAATGCAGTTTCTCTATTTAATATATGAATTTAGTGCCTCATAGTGCATTTTACTGAATTTTAGACTAAGAAATAGGAAATCATAAATTCCTATCCCAACCATGCTGCTTGCTAGAATGTGTATCTTTATCAAGTGCATTCCACTCAGGATGGGATTTACATTATCTAACTTTAGCTAGCCAAAAGTGTTAGGATAAGTTACTCATATAAGCATATTCCTGAGTCAGCTGAGGGAGAACCTCCTACACAAAGAACTCCTGCCTACCCTAAAAAAGAGTTCAAAGCTGGGTGCTGAGCCTGACCCAGTCTTAAAGAAAGCCTATATGATTGTCAGCTGGATTTTGGAGTATTGAAGATAGGTGTGATGAATTCCACCTTTTTAATATCAAAACTTTGTCCCACTTAAATTTAAAACAAGATTCCTCATGTTTCAGTGGGATGAGGGTGTGTCCTTACACCTCTCTTTGAGAGAATTTCTTTCTCACATTTCAAGAGGAAAGTACACCGAAGTCCCTGAGATCTCAGATCCAGCTACATACCTTCTTCCATGTCCCATGTTACACTGACAAGGGCTACACTGGTTAGTGCTAAGTGGGAGAAAAACCCCCTCACCTTGCTTTTTGGTAAATCTGTTCCTGATCTTTATCTACCTCACAACTCTGGTACTTTGGAAATGTAATTAGTATTTGTCAAATGCTTCCTAGATGAAAGATAGGGAAATCTCCCTGTTGATTAACAACAAACAATTAAAATGAACGTTGAATGCTGACTCCTAGTCATATACGCTACTGCTGTATTATGGAGGATAAGAAAACCAACATAAAAAATCACCAGTCTGACAAACCATGCAGCCCCAGCCACAGAAATTGCACAATTCCAGCCGGGAGCTGTTTGTTTGTTTGTTTTAAAAAGTTAAATGAAGGCTTTTGTTCCAAAAATTACATTGAAATGCCCACTATCTGCTTTAAACTCATAAAAGCAAGGAAATTTAGGGTCTGAAAATCTCCCCTTAACTCATCCCATTGTGCCTTGTAGATGGAAAACCTATTTGCATCTAACAGAACAAGGCACGCCAATAGGAATCTTGTCTCTATTGGCAAGTTGTGTAATTCTTTATAGCTGTATCCTAGATCCAGATGCTTTGGCAAAGGATATCTTCCTTCAGGAGTACTGCTGGAGGGAGGCTGTATTGATTGCCTTTGCAATTATAGATTTGACCATGGCAATCACTAAAGATAGGGAAACGTTCTGATTCTGTATTGTACAGGCTCATTCTTGCCTTTAAAAACAAACAAAAAAAGCCATCTATTTTTACCGTCTGTATATTTTTAGCCATGTATCATCATAAAAAAACCCACCACTAAAGGAGATTCAATGGGCTATTAAGGAAACTAACAGTATGTCCTGCAGACATTTCCAGTCTTCACATGAGACATTCAACAATTAAAATAATTCAAGGATGGCCCAACCCAAAATTCCAGTAAATAACTGCAGATCAAGACATTAATTGTCATTAGACACTTTCTTCAGTCCTTACTAATGAACCTTTGGCTACCTAGGTTAATCAGCAGCCCGGCTGTCTCTTTGGAGCAGACCAAGAAATCTGCCAGGTGGCTGTTGCTCCACTGCATACACAGTTGCCTTTGTGCTCAGAGCCTGTGACTAGACACAAGTCAGACTAATTTGTCTTAATTCACTTCACTTAGATGGGGGCAGCTTTTAGATAGGCTTATATTTAACATTCAGCAAATCAATTTATCATGAGCTTGTGGCTTTACAAGCACATCTTAAACTGACATAAGTAGATGGCCCATGCTGACTTCTGCTGGCACACACAGATCCAATTCAATATGCTGGTGTCAAGTCTCATTTGAAGATATTTGTAATAAGCTCTTAAGTTTTAGGTGGTAATTATGATATTTAGTAACTTTTAACCTAAAGATCCAGATTTCAGTATACAAATAGAACAGAGTTTGTCATCACCTAGATGTTTTGGAAACTGGTATTCAATCTTAACAGAAATGCTCAAGGAAACCAGCTTATCTGTAGACATTTCCTAACTGTTGCATCCTCTTTCTATTCTACTCTACTGATGATTTATTCGTTAATTTGCATGCATTCATTGATGGCAATGAGTTTAGTGCACATGACTTCTTTAACTTTGTCTGATGCCTTTCTTTTGCAGTAGTATAATTAGCATAATGTTTAAAAGCTATCAACCTGACACTTCGGAGTTGCTCTTTTTTTATCATTTACCTTGAGCGAGTATGCAACTGACAAAAGGCAGTTTTGCTCTTGCCGACTTTTCAGAAAAAAAAAGCCCCAGTTGAGGATAGTTTTCCCAGCCCCAAGAGAATGCAGCCATTGAAAAAATGGTAGGAGGAAAGCAAAACTGTTACCTTTACTTAGAGAAAGACTGTCTGAGAAAATGAAAGTCAATCTTCGGCTTTAAGTCTTAAAACACACTTTAGGTCTTGCCCATGTAGCATGAAATATGAGGTCTTTCCCTTAGATAAGTTACAAATACAAACAGAAGCAATAATGTTACAGAACATTTTTCTATAGGCAACTTTCATATTTTGAGAAAGCTTGAGTTCTGTTGTGTCTTTTAGAAAGTGATAGTTTGCTATAGGGAAAATAGTGAATTCTACAAATAATCACACTGTGCTGGATACAGTTTATTAGCTTGATCTTTCATATTTAATTGATGTTTGCTGTGAAAATAAAGTTTAGCCAAGCAGAAGGGGGGAAAAGTATGTTAAGCCACATTAATTTTGGTTGTGCGAGCACATAAATGGCCATGTGATAATTCCATAGGTTAATTTCATACCCCTGAGAAAGGCTCAGTCAGGTGTTTTTTTTCCTTGTTAAGACTTCACATTAATAAATAAAATTGAGTTTTCATGCTTTGCTAGACAGTCAAGACTCAATGACAGACAGCTACTGCTGCTTGTCTTGACCAGCCTGCATTCATTTTCCCTTGGGCACCTTTAGGTAAGGTAAGGTGAAATATTGTGGCCCCGTGGCTTGAACCCCACGTTTTAGAAACATGATAGAGAGGAGTGCTTTTCAACTGCAAAGATGATTGTTGCTGTGTTCCAGAAAAAAAAGAATTACAAATAGCGGCACAGAATCACAAAGGAACAGGGCCAACATCATTTGACATAAATGAAAATCTTTCTATTCAATTCAGTAGGCTTTAATCTGACCAGTACTCCTTATTTCCTAGTTTTGTTTTGAAGTATCCTTTAGACTTACAGATGAGAACTAAACCCTTCTCTCTCTCCCCCTTCATGTTTACAGTCCAGGCTTTTGTAATAGTAGCATTTTTCCTGCAATGCCTGCAGAATACCAATGAAATGTTTCTTCCCTTTGTGACACATACAATCATCCTCAAGTGGGAGGAAGGGTATTTACAATATCCTACTAGACTCCTTCTTTAGCTTAGTAGGTTCCTTCATCTGTGTCTTATGGCTTATTACCAAGTGCTGTGAGAACACACAGAACACTTACACCTCACTAGAAAGACAAACTGAGTGGTTTAAAACATGTAGTCTTTCAATGACTGACTCACAAATTATCACTTGGTGAATAGGGACTTTATTGCATCTACTCTGTTGTGCCAAATTGCAGTCGACAAAGTGACACAGTAGACAAGTTTGGATGAAGGTGTTTACTGATGAATAAGCCAATAAAAACTCATGGCTCAAATGTTTTGAACTCCTGGACCTTTTCCCAACTTCATTTTCTTTTTAAACGCGCAGTGTGGCAGAGTTATCCAGCAGTCAACCCAGTTGTATATGGGAGTCTGTAAGGCATGTTTGTTTTCAAGCATTTCTAAGGTTGTTACTCTGATAGCAGTCAGGGTTTCTGGAAATAATCAGTGAATCCCAAGTCAGAACAAAGGTGCTAATGTGGTACCAAGTTCCTGAGTAAATAAACAATTGCTAAACAAAATCTTTTCAACAGCATTGCATGTCTGTGTCAACATTGTGTTTCCTCCCTGAGTCATCTGGTCAGCAGCACTCCAGCTACATGGGAGAGGTCATTCACTTCCTACACCTCTACGCTGAAGACTGAAGTTTTGTGACAGAATATACCACTCAGGGTTTCCTGTGAGCCACAGGAGTTGCATATTTTGGCAGGGTTAGAGACAAAAATCAGGTTACAAAATCCTGATGAGTGTATTTGAAGGCGGAAAAAAGGAGATGAAACAAGTGGTGTTTGTGCCAACCTCAGTGGCCATTAGCTAGTCAAACATAGGAACATGTTCGTTCTTTATCACCCAAGCATAGAGATACAGGAATTTAATACAAGGCAAGGATGCATCAGATATTTCTTATACTGCAGAAACTATTAATAAAGGGGAGAGGGGAAGACATCCACACAGGTACTCATTTGATTATTTCAAACATCCAGCACTTCAGTAAAAACACAGATTTTGCTTATATTCAGAACTGGATTCAGAAACAGGAGCTACCTACTTTCTAGTTCACATACAATGGAATAACCATTCTCTCAAGATTGTTTTAATAAATGTGGGAAACCTCACAGAACTTCTTGATTTCATAGCATTGCTACTAATAAGAGATTTACAAGGCATACAATCAGTTCATCTGATAGGATTTTTGCCAAGGCAATTTGAAAGATTGTAAAAATTTTGCAATCTGTGTGTTGGTCTGAGTTCAGCTTGAACCCGAACTCCAGGGTCTGCTTTTGAATGTCCCCTCAACCCATTATCTTTCCTTATCTCTTGTTGTGGTGCTTTTCAAGCAGATATATTCAGCCTTTTTCTAATACAAATACAGCAAATCTCATCTCTCATCATAATGTAAGATTCTTGGATGTATCGCTTCACAAATTTCAAACTAATAACTTATTATTTTTCACCAATATAACACATAGGTGGATAATGTTCCATCACAAGTGACTGTAATCACCTTCAGCTCCAATTCAGCATCCTAAGTTCTGGCTTGATTAAGTATTTGTCGCTTCTATTTCATCCTCTCCTGACAGAGATAACTTTGTTTTAATTCAAACTGTCACACTCTGGAGTTCAGGAAGGACATGAAAATGTCAGGTAATAATCCCTCCTCAATCTTGTGAGTAGTTAACACTGCTAATATGCAGAATCATAAGTATGTTGGCATGATTTTAGCTTAATCATTTGCAGCAGTCCAAGCTTTATTGAGATACCTTAAAGCTGATCTGGATAAGCGTCTCCCATTTTTACATGCTTTACTCTGCTTTCAGTGCTTAACAAAAGGCACGTTTAATCTTGCAAATTCTCCTGTACCTTTGTAACTTTATTTTAAATGAATTTCATCAGTAATTTGAGCAATTCATAAAAGCAAATACATTTTTATTTCCAAGGAAATAACCTTTTGAAAAGTAATCCAGCCCAAAACAGGACCTCTGTGTGGATATTGCCATCTCTGGATGTTTGAGACTGTCATGCTAACAAAATTAGTCATGTGAATAAACACAAAAACTGCCTGCATTAAACAGATAATCAAAAGCTAAATAATACCTGAAGAAAATGATCACGCACAAACAAGAACTGGCTTTATGTAAATTTGTTTCCATCTTTGTCTTTAGAAGGAAAATATCTGATATCTCATTCCCTTTCTCCAAGTGGAAGCATCAAGAAGGAATACATTCACCCCAAGAGTTAAAACTTCAGAAAAAGGGAAGAAGCATTATCTTTTTAACATATTTATAGAACATTTTAAACATATAACATCTTTAAAGAACATTAACATGTTTATACTGTGAAGGAGCTAAATGTAAGGTCTTCAAGGCCTTTGTCCTGTCAAAGATGAAATTGAATTTCTATCTACAACTTCTATTAGATGATCCCATAATTTAACTATAGTATGATGGCATTACTGATGTACCCAACTACCTTTTCTGACTTCTTTTATCCTTTGAATCATTGTGGTTTTTTTTTCTATAGCATAACTCAGTAGCAATATTTAACACTTATTCACTTTCTTCTTGAATATACTTGCTTGAAATGCATGACACCTGCCATCTCTGTACCTTTCATAATGATAACTAAACGCAGCCAAAGGGCAGTTTTGTAGCTGATGAGTCAATTTTTCAACAGGAGTAAATGACATACTCTTGTTCATGGGTAAATCTCTGTAAGCAGACTGAGCACTTCAGAGATGAAGAAATTTTCTGGGCTGAAGACTGCAATTTGGTGTACATTACCCAGCTCCTCTATGATGGAGCTGCAAACATTGTGTAGTTTCTATGCTTGGAAAACTGCAAACATTGTGTAGTGTCTATGCGTCAGAGCATCTGCTTGTATTTCTTAAACCTTTTAATCTGAACAGGATATCTTGAAAATCTTGATCTTCTCTCTTCACTTTCCCTCGTTATGTTTGTAGCCTGCCTACAAGTACAACATACTAAAAGCAAATATTCTACTTTCAAGCTCGTAACCCTATAGCAAACTAATGGTCACTAAGTCATGCCTTGATTGAATTTATTTTGTTTCCACAAATTCAGGTTAACACAGAATTGATGAGATAATGAGTTTTCTTTGTGGGAATTCAGACCAAGATCATAATCACCTTTCTCTTAACAACATTTCAGGGTGACCCGAGGCTCTTCTCTGAGAGGTTGTTTTCAGTTTGTCATTCCTGAGCTTTATGACACAGTTTTTTGTTTTCCCACTTTCTTGTTGGTTCCCATGGCTTTTGCCATGTCACTGGTACCTATGTGGTACCAGATCAGCAGTTACTGTTTGCTATTAATTTCTTTCATCATTTCATAGGTTTTTTTCCAGAGTTGTAGCAACAATTAGGAGATCATCTTCAAAGCCACCAAGGTTTTGACAAAATAGCACAATAAGACATTTACTTTATCTTTTCCATTTCTGTATGCCACCGTTTCCATTTGTCCTGGCTGCAAGCATTTCAATACTGTGATACGCTGGAGCCTGCAGTAGCTGCCTCCAGTAGCATTCTCAAGGTTCTGTAGAATCACATAGGACCTCATAGTCAAGACTAATTTTCACTCTTCTTCACACACATCAAATTCCCTACGTGAGAGGAAAGAAAATCTCTAAATAAATATTTCAGAAATAAGCTGAAATCTGCTATGAGTTACTACCATGCCCAATGCCATTCTTTGCCAAGTATGCCTTTAACTTAAAAAGCACTTTTCTGGCTATCGCTTTGAACAGCACTGAGGTATAGTAGAAGGTAGGTTTCTCCCCCCAGTCCAGGCAGAAAGCATGCATCTTTCTTGATTGTTAAGATTCAAAAGTTAGGAATCCTTGTAAAAGATAGAATTCATTTATTTGGTGTTTCAAACACATCTTTTTCCTTGCAAGAACATATTTTATTCATTTCCCTTTCTCACTTCACAAAGTCATTAGAATTTACTGATGAAAAACTATTTAACAAAGACTGAGTATCTGGAATTCATAAGGGATCTGGTTATAAGGGATCAAATTTAATATAATTGAGATAAAAAGTTTACCAAGAATTGATTCTAGATATTTCTGCTCTAGCTTTGTAAAAGAAAGAATATTAAAGGCCAAATTCTCAGTGGGTGTAGATTGGCATTGCTTCATAGAATGAAATGGAGGTGCATTCCAATGAACACCAGCTGAATACCTGGCTTTGAGATCATCAAAGCTAGTGTATATTAACCCCATGTATTTATTGGCCACACACTTCCCACTAGCATGTGCTGTTGTGAATACATTAAATATCCTGTTGGGAAATTAACTATTCTTATTATTGGGAGACATTAATCCTTACAATAGAATCTATTTTCTTGATGGAAGTTGTCATGGTTTAATCCCAGCCTGTTCCCCTGCCCTCATGAGATCTGTGGGAGAACTGGAAAAAAACCCCCATGGGTTGGGACAAGAACAGTTTAATAATTTAAATATAATAACAATGATGATAAAATAATAATAATACAATGAAAAGGGAGACAACAAAGAGCGAGGGAAAGAGAAAGAGAAAGAGAGATATAAAACCCAAGGAAGATAAGTGATACACAATGGCTCACCTCTCCTGATCGATGCCCAGGTGGTTCCTGAGCAGTGATTGGCATCTCCCAGCCAGCTCCCCTCAGTTTATATAATGGGTGTGACCTTCTAGGTATGGAATATCCCTTTGGATAGTTTGAGTCAGCTATAGTCAGATAGTCCCTTCCAGCTTCTTTTTCACCTGCTCACTGGCAGAGCACGAGACACTGAAAAGGTCTTGACTTAGTGCAAGCACTGCTCAGCAACAAATAAACCATTAATGATTATCAATATTATTTCCATATTAAATCCAAAAAATGCAGCACTATACCAGCTAGTAGAAAGAAAGTTAACTCTAGTCCAGCTAAAATCAGGTCAAAGTTACAAAAAGAAAAGGAAAAAAAAAAAAGAAAACATTTGGGAAGTGGAAGGTGTAAGAATCTAATGCAGTGCATTCCAAAGTTTCTGCAGGTAGGAAGTAAACTTAGTTGGATCAGTACATTTTCCTTAATGGGGCTGATGGATGTGCACTTTATGTATTAGTTTTCAGGAGTGTGTCTGAAAGCAAATTTGGCTGAAATCACAGCACCAGAAATCTAAATGTGCATTATCATATTCAATATGAGAACAGAAGCAGAGGAATCCTCAGTGGTTAATGCCCTTGGAGGAGTGTGAGTATGAGATTCAAACAAATTAAGAGAAGATAAATGGAAAATAAAATGGCTGTGTTTGCTTTTGCTAGTCTTCCTTTTATTTTTTTTTGTACTTTTATTTCCTGCTCAGATAACCAAAAGAAGAGTAGAGCAAACTTTATGAGAAAAGGAACTTGGTTTGACTTGTCTTTCTTACCAGCAAATTTTTAAAAGTATTCGTGAATATTATGGAGTGATATTATGCAAGAATCTCAAATAACACAAGAACGTTTGCTTATTGCTCTCCATGGAGAACTGATTTGTTTTATTCTTTTATTTGTTTTATTCTTCATGTTGTAATTATATTGGTTCCTTGACATGGGCTGAGGAGTGAGCTGTATTACAGTGAGAATGCAGGATAGTTTCAAGAGAGTGCTGGGTAAACTGATAATTCAACAATTCCCTATTGTTTCTTCCAACAACTGACATACTTTAAGATAAGAACAAGGAAAAAAAAAAGTCTTTAAACTGTTTGTTATGTCCTTGTAAGCAGTGTGAACCATTGTCACATATATCAATATGCAGTGCTTTTATGGTTCAGTCACCTTTATTCCTTTCTCTCACCCCAAACAAAGTTGTTTACATATTTAACAAGTTAAGAAGAATGATGAAATTCACATAGGAAACATTTCTACAGGAACTGTTCTCACTAAACTAAAGTTATATATAATACCACTGTTTCTCATGTGTTTGGGGTTTTGCCCTCTGGGAGAGGCAGCATTTTAAAAAAAAAGTTTACACAATCACCAAAATCCATAAGCCAATGTATTCTACAAACTAAAATTTCCTGGACTGTGCTGATGTTCTCCCCCTGCCCCTTTCTAAAATGTTGGTGTATGAGAACAGAACCACTTTTTCACTGAGAGAGTTAAATCCGTTTTGAAAGCCATAACAGGTCCTAGCCGTTTGTAGTAGATTTATTCTGCAGTAAATGCCCCTTTTCATGTAGCTCTAATAATTAATTTGGCAGACTTCAGAAGAATAAAAGACCTATTAAATAATCGTCCTAGAGACTAAAACATTTAACTTGAAAGTCATATGACATTTGTCAGGGACTGTGTTTATAGACATAGTGAAGTAAGAATTCCTTTAGGAAAAAATGAGATTTTAATTATTGACTTATAGGAAGACATGATTAACAAGGGCTTCTCATCCTCAGTTATCAAATCCCAAGTGTCCGCTCCTGCATCTACTGTTTCTTAAATAAAATCCCTGAACTTCCTTACAGTTCTCAAAGCAGCCTCATTAAATCAACTGTAGTTAAACCTTCAGTAGATTAGAACTGGTTAGGGGAATGTAGATGTAACACTTGATTACCTTTCTAAAGCTGATGACACAAATTGATTTTTAGAGATTGGTCAGCCCTGCCACTGCCAGTGAGTCACCTCCTCCCCCCCCCCAGTTTTCCCAAGAACAGGAGTTAACCCATGAATTTAGCAGGCTTGCTGTAAACAAGCTCTTCTGCTCATAGGTAATTGCTGGAGTTTTTTCTCGGAATAAGAAAGTTCTGTAATTCATCGATACTGTATGTTTTGTATTATCTTTAGAAAATACACACTACCAAGGAAAAATATTATATATCATCTCAGCAGGAGACTTTGAGCTTTTAGCACTATGTAATTGGATCTAGGACTAATCCTTAACTTTGATGAGGGCACGAGGAGTTACACCACTGCTATTTTCACCACAATAATGATAGACAAAAGACCCAAACACATAGTCTAAAACATGATTGTAATGGACAGGACGTATTTCAGTGTCAAGCTTTTGTTCTATAATGCCTTTGGATAATTCTTGTTTTCCTTTGGTCAATACACATATGATTTCTATCATTTAAAACACATAGTAATTTAGCAAGAGTTATAAAGAAAAATATGTCATAAAATAATAATTTTACTTAATCCTGATGTGCCTTACAATTTTGTAATAGTCTGCCTTTGCTAGATAATAGATAAATAAAAGGAATATTTAAATGAAAGTAGTGTCTGCTGCTCTAGTACAGGGTAAAATCTTATCTACTTTAAAGAATTTAGTGTTGGTATTGCATTTCTTGGATTGGCTGTTCTTCTAGTTTTTGTGGAATATTATTGTAAAGTAAGTTAGAGGGAGCAGAGCATTATCCCTCTATACATTATTGACAGAAGGATTAATTATCAGGTTGATTTTAATATTTGGTCACTAACAAGGCCTTACATAACTTAATTCATCCTTTCAACCTGAGTTTTTGATTGCTTATTCACAGGTTTTTTCCTTTGGTTGTCTTCCAAGCTTTTTAATTTTTCTTATATGTAGGGCTACAAATGCTTTATGTGGCTCATATGCATTCACACAGTATGTGCCCAAGGCAACGAAGATTCACTACAAATATAATAATTTCTGAATCAACTATCCAATTTCTATGCTGAAGTTATGTTTGCAAAATCTTATTGGTAGTTTATTTCATTGTAAAAGCTTCATATATTTACTTGAATTATCTGCTTAATAAAGGATGCACTTAATGATGACAATTATTTTTTTTCCTCGTAGGTACATTTCTTACTAGGGAATTCTCAAATTATATTAAGAAAGGAATTTTCTTCACCCAGTCTCAAAATTCAGGGCTGAAGGAGAATAATCATTGTTCAGCTTTGACCAAATACGTCTGGAAACATCCCTTTCCCTAATAAAAAGTGTCATGGCTATTTGTTGTCTGTGAATTGCAAACACAATTCCACTTTATAGAAGATCTTGCCTATTGTGTACTAAGCTTCCTAGAGCACAATTTGTCTGACTTCGAAGAGTTAGAGTAGGGTTAGTAGTCTCTCATCAGTTTTGAACCTATAGTTCAAGGTAGTCTAGGTTTTTCAAACCTAGCTTGTAGCACTAGAACAGCTCCTCCAGTTTTTGAAGTGTCAGCTTAATGAATCACTCCCCACAAAATAGTTGCTTCTGACATTTCAGCCAAAGCCCTGCTGCTTTTGCAGAAGCCTATATGCTTTTATCTTGCACATTGGTCTGAGCTGAAAAAATGTTCCAGTTTATCACATACTGTTCTGTACTGTCACTTAGAAATATGCTTGTGCTTGCTGAGTGAATATTGATAAGATACCTTGAGACTGTGATAAAAATGGGGCAAAGAGAAGATATCTTTCAAATTTGATAAATAAAGTCTTTAAAACAGTGATAAAAGACTTCTGAGAGTCCATTATTGAGAACGAATTCTCAGAGGTGTACATGAAGTTGGGGGCTTATTGTTTGGTCATGGTCTTTCAAAGGTTTAGGGCTTTTACTCTGTGTTTCTAAGAAAAAGCTCTTTGAAGGTCATGTTTGAATTCAAAGCTGTACTTATTGTCTGTTTTTCCATGCTATCTACATTACTGTTGCACATCACATTTGGGAGCCCAATAGCTCCTGAAGGTAATATTTTCTAATTCCACTTATCCTGCCCTCTGGTGTAGCATTTGTCAGTGCAGGTTTGTGTCTGCAGGTGTTGATAAGGTAGAAAAAGCTACCTGACTAACATTATTATACTGCTTATTTTTTCCTAGGTAGTTTGAAATGATTATCACTGCTGGACTATGGTCATGTGCTAAAAGATAGCATGCCCTCCTTGTGCTATACCACCCTAAGCACTTTAAAGCAGCAGTAGTTGTGCAGACTACCTGACTGTGAAACATCTTACGGTAACAGAGAGTGGGAAGGAGTGAAGAGAGTGGGAAGGAGGGAGATGGGGAGGAGCTGCTTTTCACTGCTGGTGTTATTCTTGTGCTGAAGGCTGTGGCTCCTTGCTCAGGTATCTGAATGGGCAATTAATCTCTTGCTGTTAGAGAGCAGCACTGAACATAACCACTAAACTACTGATGGTAATGGTGGTCATAGAAAAAGAAGGGAGCAATAAAACAGAGCCATAAACCCCTCTGCAGTTGATTTTACTCTGCAAGATGTTTGATTCCTCACCTGTGATCCTCAACAAGAGTAACGTGGGTCTCCCAGCCCTGAATCCTACCCTGAGAGAGGTTTGTCTGGGCTTGATGGGGGGTGTCATCCCCATAGGACCCACCAGCCCTATGGGGTACCTGAAGTTGTGCCTCTACACCATGTCAGCCCGAAAATTAATTCTGTTCAGTTGATATTTTTCTTTGGCTGCAAGAAAAAAATAAAATTGCCCCTCTGACTGGAAACAACCACACTTTGATCGCTACATGATTTTAACATGGGAGTTCTATGAGAGATTAAAAAAATTAACTGTGCTCGAATCATCATAAAACAAGAGATATGCTCAGGAGACTTTCTCAGCTGTACAGACAGCTCAACTCCACCGCCTCTGCTGCAGGTCTCTGTGCGTTCCTCTGCAGAGCATCAAGGCAGTTGTAGGCATAAATACAACTTGGCGTGTTCGACCAGACCTGCCTTTCAACACCTCCCATGTGACAAAACATTCCTTCTTTTTGTTTCTGTGACAGAAATAAGCACCCTAAAACATGTTTAGCTCTAATGGAGATAGTTTACTGAGTCTTTCAAATCTCCTTTTTCCACAGGCTCATTAATAACATAGCACTTGGATCAAAATATAGGTAGGAAGCCCATTGTAAAAAGAGCACATTCCTACATCATAGGTGAAAAGTTTATGTAATTTCAGCACCTTTTGTCCCCCTCATTTTTGTTTTGTCTAGTTTTTCACTTTTCTACTCTCTTAACTTCAGGAGCTGATGCAAGATATTCTTCTGCATTTGCTGTGTATACCAGCATGATTACCAATCTAACAGTGCATAGGTTGCTAATTACCACAGCCTACATAGGTTGTTAGTGTAGTCCATGAGAATCCAGTATTTCAGTCAACCATGTGAGTATGAACAGGTTACTTACTTCAACCTTTTCTAACAAAGATATTTAAAATGTTAGCTCTGGATGCATGCAAAGATATGTTTGTAAGGATAAATAAATGGATGACATTTTTATCAGCCAATTTATATATGTTGGACTAATCTTTTCTGCCTCAGTAACCATAAGAAGATAAAAATAAATTAATCGTAATTCTGGTTTCACCAGGATTCTGTGAAGATTCATTAGGTAAGGTGGGAAAGTAATGGAGAACTCTTTTCTATGACTGTCCCACTCTAGTTTTGGAGCACAGACTAAACCTTAGTGAGCTTATTCTCAATTATTGAAGTCTGGGAATGATTATTCTTATCCACATGCCCAAACTACATTTAAATGGAGATTTGTCACATTCCATTGGCTCAGTGCCTTAACAGTGCCTTGACAGAGGCATCCAGTATGTTATCAGACAGTGTTACGGATGCTGCACCCGTGAGAGACCTGTTCACCTTTTAGAGCAGCATCTAGGGATGAGACTGGGCACCTACCAAAGATGTTAGACAACTCTGGGAGAGCAGTTTAACTGAAATATCAAAGAAAAATTTTAACTACTCTCTAACCTGCATAAAGCCTGGAAGTGCCTAGGCTACTAAATCTACATGTTTTAGAGACAGAAGAGTTTCCTCAGGCACCATAGCAGAGGCTTCTGCACCTGACCAGAAGCCCCAGCAAGAGAGGCAGAGCACCATGCCCAAGCAACTGTGCAATGTGATAAAAATTACCTTAAAAGATAGTCATGTTGGGCTTGTATTGCAGTCTCTTGAATAATTACATAATTTCCCTTATTGATTTGAGTGATTTGCTCTCCTGAGCATGAGGATAGTTTGTTTCCACAGTTTCCATGGCCCTCAAAAAGTCAAACCATAAGCCATAGGCCAGGCATTCTTCTTCTAACACATGGTAAAAGAGAAGTTGACACCCTGCTTTCTTGAAACATAAAAAAATATCTAAATACAATATAAGCACAGTGTTTTTAATCTCTTAAGGATAAAGGTGTGGCCAGGAACCTTTTCTGGCTTTAGGTTTCTTGCATGATACCCTCCTACACCCAGGACAAGTCTCCTTGGTTGCTTATAAGGATAGATAGTTCTTTGAATATCCATCTGATTTCTGGAGAGGTCACATGAGAAAATTAGGCTTATTCTAACTTGTGGAATTAATCTCACCATCTTTATATCCCTCGTGAAAAAGGACTATTTAACTACCCTACCTCTTCTGAGATTCAGTGCCTCAAGTGGGAGGTATGCATATGGACTTAAGTCTCTCTAGGTCATATCAGAAGTACATGGCACGAACTGAGGCTACATCTGGTGCGCTCAGGTCCTGGCCTATGGATGTGTCAACCCACAGCTTTACTATTTAACTTTGGCTATGGACACAACATTCCTTTGCTTTTTTCAGCTATGATGCTTTTTTATGATGGCAGCTGTGATTGTAATTATTAGTTCTGAACTGAATTGGGCAGGGGAGAAGGAAATGCTGTTTTCTTATTATCCACAATATTTATTGTCCAGGATTACTTCCCAGGTAATTTGTGGTGAGCATTTGTTTCATTTTGCTTTTTAAGATTTCCTCTTTGCGGAGGTAATTAAAAAAAATAATTAATTCTTGTTTTGGTAGCTTATTAAGTTTTTGATTTATGATGAAGATTTCTAGAGTCCTGCTACTTCATTAGCATATCCAACATTTACACTCCTTAGATTAAGCATAGATATAAATAGAAGGTGTGCTCATTTAAGCAAGACCTGGCAATTTTTTTCATAGTAATCATTATCATAATGAACAGTTGATTAAATTATTGATCTTTCAGGACAAACAGTACCTTAAAAAGTTGTGGAACTATTGTTATTTAAAGCTGATGGAGACACTGTTTTTACATTAGTGTAAGATCTGACCCACAAATAAAATATACCCCATCTGCTGAAATAATGTCCACGTACATATTACCTTTCTCTCCAGCATTTTGTCTTTAGAAATATGGAAATTATCATTACTTTATGGCTATTCTAAATCCAGAATAATAATTTTCTTCTACCTGGTATGGCTATTATTCATGCATGTCTCTTATTTTAGCAAAAGCTGTATTTCATAAGGCTGAAGGTCCATTTATTCCAAACATTCTTGGCAATATGTAGAAACCTCAAAGTGCATTGTTTTCATTTCTGACAGAAAACTATGTATGACACATGTTTTTTTAATGTATTGAACATATGTAGTACTTACTCTATAGCAAAATGTACAAATTTAATAGTGTATAGCTGTTCGTTTGAATTCAGAACTGATGCATGGGCAAAACATATGCACTTAATCTATCAATATAAGCCATTAAGATTAACCTGTCCTGTACTTCATTCTCAGTGTAAAGAGGTTTTCTGCTGTGATAAGGTAGGTGAATTATCATGTGGTACTACTCTGGCTTCCAGAAAATGTAATAGTGAGTCAAATAATAGCAACTTATATGCCTATACATCATGACTTTCCGTTGTATTTTTACTGCAAAACTGTGTAAATCTATACTTTATTACCCCTGTGTGAATTTAGGCTGATAGAGTAAACCACTATTGCTATAGCAATAATAGGAATCAGGGGGTGAAAGTTTAGCCTTGGTACTTTAGGCCAGTCACAATAATAAGAGTATTTCTCCACTCATTTTGATTTTGAGCCTTTCCAAAATGCTTTTAGAATTATTTGAGATACTTCTTCAATAAAGGACTCTAATTGAAGTTCATGTCATTGGCTTAAGCTATTAATTTTTAATTGCAATTACGATGTTTGATAAACTGAATGTCTGATATGTTTGTCCCTTTTGCACTCACAAAATCTGCTTCTACTTTAAAATACTCCTTTTCCTTCTGAAGCTTGCTTAGAAAAAGTTTAACTTGCACTAGGTATTGGAATATAAAAGCAAATTGAAGTATTGATTTCTCCATTTCATCACCTCTAGAGAACAATTCATAAAGCACGGAAGTTCTAACTAGTCAATCAATAGGTGCTACTTAAATCAGAGACACTGCTGATAGCCTGTTGCTATTAAAAGTGTTCTTCAGAATATGATAATAAATGAAAAGAGAAGAACCAATTCAACCTCTGAGTGGAGTTGAAGATTGACATATCGAAGGAATGAAAGCTGTACCTCCAATCCATCCTTTTTTCCACAGAAAAATGGGTAAAGCGTATTTCCTTAAAAACTTCCCAACTCTTAAGAACAGTGATAACCTGAAACATCAAAATGTTTTGTGAAGAATCCTGACTACAGAATGACATGGAGGTCTCTGTCAGGCCCCTGGCAGATTGCTTGAACCCTTGACTTCCCAGACCCAATCCAATGCAGGTTGAGGTCCTGCATTGCAGCCTGCTCCTTGTGTTAGGCACACTGATATTCCTGTAGCAGAGGAGAGGTGAAAGCGTCAAGTCTTTACAGACCTGTCTGAACAGACAGCCTGAGCTGGGAGTCTCCAAGCAACCTCAGAGCCAGGCAGTTTGAGAGTTCGATGCTCCTGCGTGATTTCTGGAACATGCTGATGAGACGTAGGAGTCAGGAGCAGCCATTTCAGAAAAGTGAGGTGAAGTTTTCATTTCCCTGGAAAATTTTAAAGACTGTTATTTCATTCAGGATGAAATACAGGGATTTGGGATATAGCTAAAAAAAAAATAAATCATATGGAATGGGAATTTTAAGCTTTGAACATTTCAGCTATAAAAGATTTCGCAATACACATATGAATCATGCAGCTTACAAATGTGTTTCTCCATGTGATGGCAATGAAGAAAACTAAAATTACAGCACAAGGTGCAGTTCTGCATGTTCTCTTTCTGAAGCCGTACTTTAGAGCTGTGAAAAATGCACAGTTCAAATTAATTTGATTAGGCTGTTTATCAGCTACTGGGAATCTTGTTATTTTTCTACACCCATTACAGGGGTGTATTTCGTGATATTAGTTGAGGAGCTGTGCACATAAAAAAGTAACAGCAGGGTGAGTAAGCTGTGATCTTGCTGTCTTTCAGTTCAGGTTGCTCAGACACATGAGGTAGAACACAAGCAGTGGGTTCCATGGTGGCCAGCTGTGTGAGTGGAAGCAGGAGGGACCACCATGGGACAACCTACCCTGAAGCAGAGGGAAACAGTGGAGAAACCCCTCTTTGCAGCGAAATTTAACCATTGCGTGCATAAATTAGCCATTTAACCATAAAAGACACACATGGTAAACATTTTTAAATATATATGATACAAAATCTAGCAGGTGCTGGGTGCTGGAGTCACACACTTTGTAAGGAGCACTAAAACCAGTGTCAGGGACACTCTCCAGGGACTGCATCCATGGGTGACTCACAGTGGGAGAGGGACATGAGAAATTGTTTTGTGTTCACATCTGGTCACTGTGAAATAAGAATGCCCACTGAAGGGGTTTCCCCTAAGTCCTGGGCACACTGCAGACCCACAGCCTTCCTTACATTGCAAGTGATGCAGCCATGTGCCAGGATACCTGTGCCCCAACTGGGAATAGATCACTTTTCTTTGCAGTCACACCTTAACCATGAGGGTGAATTTTTCTCATACTGTTCCAGCAGAAAGAGCTCAGAAGCAAAGAGCCTTGTGTCTGTGCCAAAAAATCAGCATCATTTAAATTCACTACTCAGTAATGTTTGAACAAATAAAGCTGTGCTTGCTGCCTCTTTGCTCTTTAATAAAGGGGGAAAACCTCTGTTAACCCATGGACAGCAAACTGCAAAATAAGATTTGGTGTCAAAAGATATTTCTACAGTTATTAGATTTAGAGACCTCCAGCTGTATTGGTACCCAGGCATCAGTGGTGGGGTCAGCGCTGTCTTACATATCCTGCTTAAGAAAATATTCCTTTTAGTAATAAAGTTTCCTGAAGCTGTGATTCTTCCTCTATTGTTCATCTCGATGCTCTTCTTTTACATTTAAACCATATTAGATTTACAGCAAGATGCCATTGAGACGATACTCAGTGACCTATTTGCATTGGCTAACTCTCACATGCTGATGTAATGGTGCATGACCTATCAGCAGAACATTCAAAAATGCAAGATTGATTGGGCTAAGTGTTAGTTGTTCTATTAAAGGGAAAAGAAATGCTGCACACCCTCCTTCTCTTAACCTCAAGTCTGACCCTGATACTATCTGTCACAACTCAACACATCCTTCCTACTTCCACACCTGAACAATTAACCCTAAATAATTACAGTCTCTAATGGACCCAACATGTCAGGTTAAAATCAGATTCTCCAAAGAAATTTGATGAAGTGGGTTGAGGTAATTCTGTTCCAATGTGGCAAATGAAACATACATTATTATTAGAAGACATGAGATGATGCTGAACACTTATGAGGCCCCTCTGTCTGAAAGAAGTAGAGATAATATGTCACCAGGAATAAGGACAGTGTGGTAACACTTCTGATGTGAAAAACATATTCTGAAGTATGAGTGTGAGACAGAATAATTGCCTAGCTTAAAAACCTGATGTACTGTTACTGGACTGAGAGTCCTTTGAGAAAGGTTTACACTGAAAATGAGATACTCTTACAATATGCCCAAATTTCTCCTGCAGTGGGTAGATAAACACCAGGTGTATGATTCTGCTCAGTAAAACAGCAAAACCAATGTCAGAAATGGCAACAATGTTATGAAGCACAATGAGAGAAAACCAGGCAACTTGCAGAATGAGAAGTGACAGTCTCTGATTTTTAATTAATTTTCCTGAGTGTTGGTTGTTGTCACGCTAAGCCTTGCAAGACATGTATGGGATAATAAACAACAACCCCACTGGTTAAATTCAGCAGTAGTACTAGGGAAGCATGGGAAGTCTTGAGCAGGTAGCCATCTAAATCACAGATTCTTTCCAAAATAAGCTGGAGATATCCAGAAAATTGATGATAGTCAAACTGAGTCTAGTATTCATGTCAAACAGGAGACCTGCTCTATTGCAAAATACAGCTGCTTGCATGGCACTCTTCTCTGGATGAGCTTGGTGACCTTGGTGAACAGTAGTTCACAGGCACTAAAGGTAATGCAATGACATTGATAACAGTGCAAAGCTGCATGGAAGAACAGAATACACCAAAGGCGAGTAAAAGGGTAACAGCAATTGGTTGTTGGGAGAGCTGGCATCAAAAAAGAACATATAGCTAGAGTTCATTGCATGAATTTTATTTCCTCTGCAGTAATTTCCTCTTACCTGAATTTAAATAATTTAAGGCTTTCACAGAATGTCTCCCAGGACTACAATATCACTTGGTAAAGGGCAGATGCAGACAACTCTCAGCCACTCTTAACAGGAAAGAATAACTGGTGGATTCATTCAGCTCCTAAATTACCCACTTCAATCTCATGCTTTTTAATAGATGTCAAATATTCTCATAGATTTAGCCATATTGTTGACCACAAAGGAAGCCTGGCATTAATGGTCATCAGTGTACATCAGCTTCCTTTGAAATAATGTCAACACAAACTAAAATTCCTCTGTGTGAACCTACATGATGGGGTGTAACAGAGATAAAAGTAATTATTTGAAGATTTAAGTAATTATTTGAAGAGACCATTTGTCCTAGAGTAGCATGAACTTTACCTTTAAAATGGTATCCAATTTGATAAACTTTTCATGGGAAATGGATTTGGGAACATGACTAATATTTTACTTTGGCATATTTTTGGCATATTTTATTTTGGCAATTTTTATATCGACATATTTTGGTGCATGATGTTGTTAGTTTGTAGCAGTGGCTAGTGTGGATTCTTTGTTAAAATTGAATAGCTGAGGGGTAGGTCTTAAAAAAAGTCTAGTGTAAATTGAATGTTTAGAGGGTTGCTTGAGCACACTGACTCCATTCAGAATGTGAAGGCACAAAACTGCTCAGAGAAGCAGCTCCAGGAGTCAAGTCTTAGTCACTAATGCAACAATGGGACAGGGAAGACGATTTTTCAGGAGAACAAAACTTTGAAAAAACTGAAAGGACTCAGGAATTCAAATCCCACTCTCTGTCAGTGGCACAGGTTCTTAAACACTCAATGACCCAATTTGCAGAAGTATTTAGAAATCTAAAATTTAGATAAGCACCTCCTGCCATTTCAAAAAGCATCCATTCCACTGCCACTGAAATCTGCATCTTTAAGTGAAGAATTACCTTTGAAAATATGTCTGAAGTTGATTTAGAAAGGATTACACTCTTGCCAGTTAGACATTTGAAAACTTTACAGGATGATATATCATAAAAGCCAGGAAAGCAAACAAGTCTTCCAATTCCTCCCCCACTTCCTCCCAAAAATTAAAGGAAAATAAAACATTATCCCTAAGCTCTTTAAACTCACTGATTAAAAGCACATTGTGTTCAGATCAAGTTTAAATGTGACTTTTTTGGGGGTTGACAGTGTCTCTTTAAGGTAAATACTTTCAAATGGAACAACTGCCAATTCATGGAAATTTCAATACTTAAAAACCTTGAAAGTGTCCTTTTGATTAACCTGTGAAAATGAAGTTGCTTTTGATAGGAAATTTCAGTCACTTATTTAAAGTCTCTACATATTACGCTGTACAGTCTGAATAACAGCAATCCGTAATTGGAAAAATTTGGTAATTGATGTAATTTCGCACCAAAATTCAACCATGAGAAACAAAGATCTAAGCTGTCTTCTTTCTAGGCTGTTCTGAAAGATGCTTAAATTCAAGTAATATTTTTCTTTTGTGCTGGGCGCAGCAAAAATTAAATAGAAAAAGAAATGTCATATTCAGGTTGAATCACACATGATGATCCCTTGCAAGAAGAGAAGAATTCAATTGGTTTAAAGATCTAAAAGTAATTTTATGATTTCAGAATCATGTGTTCCATTAGTTCCCATAATTCTAGCCAAAATTAACCAGGTGAGAAAGTTACTGCATATAAAACATCATATGTAGTTATCCATAATTTGGTCAAAATAAATGAACAATAATTATAGAGAGATGATATAAAAGTGGGATAAGCTGTTAAAATCAGATCTCTTTAACAAGTAAAGAGGTGGCTGGTAGATACAAAGAGATGATGTCTGATGTTAAAAGAAATCCGAGGACCAGGTTCTGCCTTCACTGAAGTACATTTTTTTTCCCACAATTATATTTAACACCTGAATTCTGATCTTTATGTTGGCTTGCCTACCCAGGAGCTACCTTAGGGAAAATTACGACCTTGTCAGGACTAGGGAAGTGAATACTGAGTGACAGAGAGAGAAGAGGATTTTTAGTATGACATTTTGGGTTTTGGCTTGCTGCTTCTTTACTGACTTCATTGATGAAATAGCTGCCTCGCTTGAATAAGTGGTAGCAGATTGCAGGCTGAGCTCAAGCTATATTAAAAGAGCATAGCGGAATATTATGGCTGGGACTGACACAATATGTGTATTTCCTTCTGCTTTAGTCCTCTTGCACTTCTCTCCCCATTACATTATTTTTTAAAACTCAAAATGAGAGCCTTGAGCAGAGTTTCAGCATCCTTAAAGAAAGGATACATTCTTTCTCTGCAGTGCATAAAGAGCTTTGACAAAGCTACTACTCTCTGTATGGATTAGGAAGAAACTCATGCCCATTTCTGTTAATCTAGCATCTCCTTTTTTGTCCTTCCATTTTAGATGGAGAGTTGTTTCTTTCTTCTTCTATATTAGAAGGAGAGCTGTTTCTATGTCCTGAGCAATTACCACAGTCTGTTTTGTTCTCCCTCTCTCACTTTTCTACTCCATTCCTTCTTGTCACTTCTTTCTTTTCTGACTCCCTCCTCTTAGTCATTTTCTGCCCCTGGTGTCCTTTCCCTGTCCCATGGTTATGGGCATTGCTGACATCACTGCCAGCTGTCCTGAGGGGCCAAGCGGGAGAGGATGGATGTTTGACCTGGAGCTGCAGCAGGGGTTGTGTCTCTCTATGAGTAAACTACATCTCTTTCACTTGCACAGTGAACCACTAGAGGAGAAGGCAAGTGAGGAAGAAAAGAAATATTGACAATAAAGTTATGGGTTACAGGACTGGGTTTGCCATTGTTGTTGCAGCAAAATTTGATAAAGATACTGGTTAACAGGAAAGCAGCAAAAAAAGATGAATTCCAATCCCTAATGATTGTGTAACACCCTCATTAAGGTCTCATATAGTCTCCTGATCTGACCTCAAAGCATGTTTGTAGAGCAAAATAGGTGTTAAAATAGGAAATAAATGCTAGAACTAATATTATAGATAAGATTGATGTGCTGATCCTTATCTAACACTATTCATACAAGATCTTTTTTAAATTCATCATGTTATTTTCAAATGTTTTTCTGCAATTTGGACTTAGAGAGTTACTAATTGGCAATATGTCAGATTTAGAAGTGTTTGCACAGTTGTTATCATTTTATTGCTTATCCAATAGTAGCTTAAGCTATGTTAAAACAGCAAATGCATAATTTAAAATGGAAGAAAGGTTATTTCTCAGGAAAAGTTTTAATGGAGGCATTGAGATTATCAAGTCCGCAGGGTCTTTTTCCCAAAAACCCAATGAATGACAGAAAACAGTGAATTATATTAGAGGCCTGATTGAAATATTAAGAATAATTTCTGCTGCCATGAACACCATAAAATGAAACTATGTGCTTATCTGCCTACAATATATAGACCTTTGGTGAATAACATTTTCATGGGGAATAAAAGTAGACACAGTCACTGTGCAAATTCAGTTTTACATTTTAAAAAAGTAACTTATGATTGCAGCCATTTAAAATGGGAATTTTACACTGTGCAGAATGAAGCATATTTAGCTTTTTAATGAGTATGTGTTGTTTAATTTGGATTTAAAAAAAGCCAAAGGGAGAGGACAAAAATTAAGCCCTCTATAAAGGCATCCAGAATTTCAAACTGAGCAAATCATTAAAAATAAAGATGAAAATAATGGTCCACATGTAAAGCCCTGGTGCAGAGAGTTAACTGTGCATTCAGCTGAGCACGTTTATCCTGCTCTGCTGAGACAGACTGGTAGGGTAGAAGATTTTCAGCATTTGTTCATTTAAAGATAAGGATAACTGTGCACAGAGCACCACAAGCAGAATGCAAAGAGACTCCCTTCAAAGTCTGTTTAAGTCAGTAAACAGACTTCTTCAGCTTTAAAAGAATTCCTGCCCATCCTCTTGTAATTCCACAGGCAAACTCTGCCAAGGCAGCTACTTCTAATTTCTGTTAAATGAATGATGTCTTATTCAACTCAGACTGATAAATAATTCTCTCAGCTATGGGTCTGAGCTTCCTATCTCGCAGAGACTCTGATGCATTTGGTATAAGAATCAACATTATGACTCATCTAAATTATGTTACAGCAAAAACCTTATTTGATTGATACAGTTTTTTTCCTATCAAAATGAAACACAAAGTAACTCTTTCTCTGACTTTTCTCTCCCTCTGTCATTTTTAATACAGAAGTTGATTTTCTGAGGTGTATAAATTTTTCTAGAGCTGAAAAGTGACACACGACTTTACTTGGCTTTCCTTATTTCCTTTACAGAATTTTTTATTCAAAAATTGTTTCAAAACTAGTGTTCAAAAAGTAAACATGCAGATATCAATACTTACCATTAAGGCATTTCACAAAAATTTCAGTTGGGAAGAAAATCATATTTAGGATCTGAGAAAACAAAGTGGAATATATTCTTTTTTGCCTGTAGCTTTGGAAGCTTGAAAGTCCTATTATCCTAAGAATTAAATTGGCTTACTCTAATGCATACAGATGGCAATGCCTTGTGCTAGGTACAGCTGCCATTTTTTATTTTTTTTTTTTGTCCTCAAAGGAGAGAAGGAAAAGTCTAGTCTGTCCACCTGCAACTAACAATGAGATTTCATAACATAAAGGTGAATTTAAGGGTTTATTCTACATAGTGCTATATGCATGTTTCAAGACATGTTTTTGTGCATTTAATATTTTTGACAAAGGTATTCCTTCAGTGACATTTCTTGGATGCAAAACAAATTTAAAATATGATGACTGCTGAAATGTTAAAGAAGTAACTGCTGTATCCTATGGTCAACAAATAATATTTGCAAAGAAACACAGCAATTATTTTTTAAAATGTATCTATTCATAATTTAAAAAATGGAATCACTATAATCTTCATTAGACAATCTTTGAGAAGTCTAATGCACAAAAAAAGGAATCTTCAGTTCATTGACTATTCATGCAAATATATTTCTAACTTGTTTTTTTGTGCATGACAGTCAGTAATTTTGCTTAAATTGTTATTTTCTGCTCTCAAGGCATATAGCATCTTTTTCAGGCTCAATGTTGACTGCAAAAACTTCTTATGAATAAAAAATTCAGGCTTTCAACTCTGATACCCACAACCTTTGTTTCCAGTGAAAATGTGTAGGCTACAATAAGTGCTCATAAGAATGCTCATGGAAAGCACAAGGTTCACAATATCTGTGGATAACTCTTGACAAAACTGCACAGACAAGTGAAATTCCTGTGATGTCTCTCTCAATTTTGATAATATAAATATTCATTATCCAGTTAGGTGAATAGGTGAGTGTGACTGAGGTGAAAGTACTTGTTCTTAGAAAATGTGAGTGATTGAGTAAGTAGATGATAAACTATACTAAGATGTTGGTCACCTAAAATATTAAACTATTCCAAATATAAACTGACTTTATAATATGTACATATATAACCTAATTTACATGAAACTTACACAACTCTTATACAAGAAGGGAATGACCTTATCCTGGCTCGATTCCTGTAGAGTAAACATGGATGATTGTTTCTTCTTTAGAAAACTTTGGAGTCATTAGATATATATGATTTACTGGAAGAAAAATAGCCTAAAGAGATAGGAAAGACTTTTCTAAAAAAAAAAAAAAAAATTAAATCTTTGCATGTTAAGTAATTTTTTACATGTTTTTTTCAAACTGTGATGAGTGTTAAAATGAGTTCCAAATTATGAACTGTCTTAGTTGTGGTATTTGCAGTTTTTCTGTCTGGATAAAGTTTAGTCAAAGTTCCATATTCAGAGAGAGGACTTTGGGGGACAAAATGTAAAAGGAACATTTTAATTTCCATTGGTCCAAGGGAAAAAAGGGGTCCTGAAGATTCTGTTTCTTAGGATTGTAAGAGACTTCTTTCAACAATTTGCTACCAGTCAGATTTGAAAACAACTTTTTATATTTTTTTCTGCCTTCTTAAGTACATACTCGTACTTCCTGCATGTTATGAATGAATAAACCAACCCCTAAACAAAGGTTACCCTCTGCTCTTAAATCCTTCTGGTCCCTAGACATTTCTGACTGATGGAAATTGGATGTAGAGGCAAGGCAAACTACTCTGGCTAAATGCTTCTGAATAGGATGATGGTCTGCTGCTACATAAATCCTGTGTGCTGTCAGATCCCTGGAGCATTCTTTGTTCTGGCCTTGGAGAGATTTCTTGTCAGCCACCAGACAGTAAGAAGAAAACTGCAGTTGATTCTGTCAGAACATCACACTAAATGAACAAAGTGATGATTATTCCTACATGTACATTCAAACTTCTTTTTCAGAATTACCCCTTGTTCTAGCTCAGTTAGAAAAGGCTCAAGAAAAAAAAGATTCACCTTTTAATTATCCAAATGTTCTTTTCAGAGAACAGCTACCAATGCAATTCCCTTGAACGACATATATTTTTTCTCTGCAGAGCATTGCAAACAGGGAGAACATGGGACAGATGGGGAAGAGGGAAAGCTGGTAAAAGGATAGAAATATTGTACAATAATTCTTCTAAATCTTTTCTTCCTTGTGTACTGTGTTGTAATCATACACAATTCATGGCACTTACCATTCGAAACTGCAAGCAGTGGAGATTAAACAATAAGCAGTTACTGAGGAAGTAGAGTGGGGTGATAAAGTTTGCTGATGGGACTGTTATTCAGGGTAGCAGAAATGACAGCCCACATGGATAAAGTGTTGCAGAAAGACCTTATGATGCCGAATGATTAGACAATAAAATGGCACAAGAATTCAATATAGTTAATATAAAGTGATGTACAAAGGAAAAAATTCTAACCTCACTTATAAATTATGAGCTCTGAGCTTATGAGAAATTTAGGAATGAAATTGTGGGGTATCAGCTCAGTGTTCATTAGTATTCAATAAACAAATCAAGTCTTAAAAAATGTTAGGAAAAAAGATTTAAAAAAACCAGAAAATATTACACTACTTTATAAATTCAGTATTTTTCTGCACCTTGAATAATAAGTACAATGCCAACTCCCCCATTTAAGTTTTAACTAAGTATCCAGTCCATGTAACACTTTGGATGGCAATAAGGCCACCTGAGATTCACTATGACAAATATGTATAAAATCATGAGAGGCATAGAGATGGTGAGCATGGATCTCTTGCAGCACAAGAACTAGGAGACCAACTATACCTAGAAGTTGGTAGTTGAAAAGTTCAACATAAAAGAGAAGAAGGTCTCCATGGCATTTATGGAAGCTGTGGAATTTCTTGCCACAGGATATTGCAGATGATAAAAGTTTATGGAGCTCAAAAAGCAACTACAAAAATATATACTGAGAGGGCTGGTAAGTTCAAAGACGTCATCACCTAAGGAAGCTCTGTGTTGCAAATTGCTGGACTGTATTTTGGGCAAGTGTCACTTTGTGCTTGCCTTATTGTTACACTTCTGGAGAAAAGATGCTGAGCTAGGTGGACCATTGGCCTGGTCCAGCACAAGTGTTTTTATGTTCTCTTGTGACACAAGAGGCATTACCAAAGTGGAAAGGATGAAGCCCCAATTCTATTGAAACAAAAAATCTCCACTGTCTTCAGCAGGATTGTGAAAAAAATGCCATTCAGAGGCTCTTTTTGCAAAAAGACGTCATTCAAGTATATATACATTTGCAACTGAAGTGTAAACAGGGTGGTAAATAAGATTTACATATAGATTTTAACTCTCCCAAGGAAAACTGAATTGATCAATCACATTTTAGAGACAGAGAGGAAGTGTGGAAGCACTGACAGAGGTGCTTTGATTCAGTGGCTTAAACTCAGGATTGCAACTTGCAACACCTTTGTTTCCATTTTTAGTGAAGCCAGGGCCACGTTGTGAGACATGGTCAGGTCAGGTCGCTGGAAATATTTGCTATTGAAGCTGGAATATTGATTTGGTTTCTCTGAGGAGAAAGGCATTTGTGGAAGTGTTTATATGTAACGACAGTTTATTGTTTCTGTTTTGCCCAATGAGATTCTCTCTGCTTTATTTCTTGATGTTAATTTACTGCACCTCAGTGAATCTAAGATATGACTTTTTTTCTGACATTTTAGCAAGTAAAATGTGATTCTGAGAACTCAGAGTAAAATCATGACCTAACCTTTCCCAACATAATGATAATAATGATACCATTTACAGGAAAAATTGCTTTAAATTGGTTAGAAAACACTTATGCTAAAAGACACCTTACCAACATGAGGGAAGAAAACTCAGAGTACATTTTCATAGTTAATTTTGGTTAAATAGGCTAATGAATGTTTTCTGCATAGCAGCCAAGATTGCCATGTGGCTGCAATCGCTGCTGGGAGCAAATGCTGCTTGTTTTTCCTTTTCAGTTTGTTCTTGGATTCTGTGCCTGGCTTTATATGGATCCTGTGCATGACATTAACAAATTTAAAAAAATGACTTGTCTGATGCCTGAGAAATAGAGCTCCTAATAGGGCGCCATGTGTCTGGTCTATTCAGAAGGTGGATTTGCATTCACCTCACAGATTTTTGCATGCCATTTTCTGTGTTTGGGCACAACATCCCCATAATCAATCTCAGCAGGTATTGGATTCTGAACAACAAAGATCTCAGTTGAGAATAAAACCTGGTAGTACTCAGAGTACCAAGCCCTGCCTCAAGCTGGTTGCTGTGCTGAAGTTAAGCGTGGAGCAAACTACGAGATGCATGAATCAACCGTGATTGTACCAGCATCTGTGCCAAATTCCCTGTTTTCAGCACTTAAGTATTGACTCTCCCTACTCCTAAACTTTAAGCATGAGATTTACACTTTGCTTTATTCCTTGTAGATGCCTGTTTACAGTCCGAAGTCCTTCCAAACCTTGAGTTTTGCCTAGAATAAGACTGTCAGAGAAATAACTCCTCAACTCTTTTCCTTTGCCTCCTCCTTGGAGCCCTGCAGGAACACTTCAGTCATGTTTTCATGACTTTTCTCTTTAATTGTCAGTGATAATAACTTTTTTTCTTCTTTTAAGAAAAAAGGAATCTCATTTTTATAATCAACTGGCAGCAGGAGTTCGGGTTTCCAAAAATACGTCAGAGATGGTGAGACTCATGATAAAAATCTGCTTTAGGAGATCTACTTTCATCTTTTACTCATTCCACCTTTTTCCTTGCTTACAGGTTGTAGCAGTGGAGACCTGAATAAGCCTCAAATACTGCTTCAAAGAAGACTTTGAATCTCACCCATTGTCACTGCAAATAATACTTTTGGGGTGGCAGCAATTTTTCTGTTCTTGTTGTAGAGCTTTCAGATTTGAGCTGTCCTGCAATAGAAGCAACACATGGTGTGAAGCAGACTTTGGTCTGAAACTACAGGGGCTGTAATTAAACTTAATTGAAACCATGTCTGTGAGACACAGGGACAAATGTCTTTAGGACCATGGCTACAACTGCATCTCTTCTGAGTAGAATCAGCACTAGCAAGGGGAAAATAAAACCCAGTATCAGATATTATGGGTAAGCTAATGCTGTGTAATGCCCCAGATTGTACTGCAGGAAGAATTTATGGTACAACTTTAAAGCTACTGGTTTTTTTTGTAAGTATAAAAAGCTGTAAGGATGAATAGTAGTTTTAAATATATGTATTTCCTTTCTGTTAGTTCTTTACAGGTTATTTCACTATATTTTTATTGCTTATGTCTAGCCACAGGGGGAAGATGATTAAATGGTCTAATTTTTCCTTATCTCCTATCTTCACCGCTTGACCTTCCTGTTTGAGCGTATTGGGTATTTCCAACTGAGTTTCTATTATGAAATCCAGATTTTGTTCTGGAAATATGTAGTTTTTGATGAACTACAAGAGAAACACAGGTGGGTTTCTGATAGCAACAAGCTTGAGTTCCTGCCAGCTCATTTTATGGGCTTCTAGAGGCTTCAAAGCAACCATGTTGTGCAGAATCTGCCATTTTGACAAACTCTGTCAAGCCAGTGCCCTGGGGCTGGCTTTCCTCTGAGTCCCTGGGGACTGACTCCCTGCCATACACGCATGAACCACAGGAGCTTTGGGTCAGTTTTGCAGGCGAGATCTGAAGTCCAGGCTCATCTTCCATTTCAGATGAGATTCTTCAGCATGCAGTGGCTCTTAACATGGATTGGGGATCCCAGGAGCTCCAGGGGCCTCACCTCCTCATTAGTGCTGCATTCCCATGCTAGACTGACAGTCAATAACCAAGCTGTTGTGTTGCCCATCTGACCTTTTGATATTGTTACAACCAGTGGGAAAAGACGAAACTGGGAATAATGCGGAGGTTCTAACTCGCTGTGTAGGATTATTGTGATGAGCTGGGGAAGTGCAAACTTTGCTGCTATAGGCTCCTGCCCCTGCAGCATGCAGCCCGGAAGCCCTTGGGACTTCAGCTCTGTTATTCCCTCCTGTAACACTCTTTGGTAGCTTTGTAGTTCTCCTCTGAGCCAGCAATCCAGCTCCAGACCTATTACCGGGGAAGAGCAAGCAGTAGTTTTCCAAACTCATGTGTAAATTGCAGTACTCCTAACTTCCTGCAGTCAAAAGAGCCATGCCAGGTACCTCATAGCTTGTGCTTTTTCCAAATGTTGTTGTGGGTCTCAGATGGTACTGGGCACATATAGTTATGCCGCATATTTCCACATCAGTTTTTTGCAATGGAATGTTTTGATTTTTTAGAGCAGAATCTTATTACAATTAATTTTCAGCTGAAATTTCTCTTTGTACTTATTGTTTCATCTGAAATGAAAGGCTGTTTTACTTGAAATTTCAGAATTCTTTGTAAAATGGAAACAGTTCATTTAGACCAGATCAACATTGGCTTTTGAAGAGAATGGAACTGGATTTCTTCCAACTCCTTCAAATCTCTGCTAGTAGAATCTCCTTCTTGGCTTCTTCCATAAAAACCCCTTAGAATACTGATGCTCACATACACTATTTCATACTCAATTAATTTAGTTCCTTGTCTAAGACACTTCACAAATTATTGTAATATTGCCATTATTAGTGAGGAATACTATATCTAATTATGCTAACACTGCTGCATTGGTTTCACTGATGAAATCAGATTCTATCTGATCCAGTTGAATTCTTTTCCTTCAAAAGCATCCCAGGCTGTCCCTTCAGGATGAAATCTCTCACCAGTCTGGTCTTTTCTTAGTTGTCCCCTTGCCAGCCACTTTCACCTTGTTGTTGCTCACTCCAGTTATTTTATAACATACATTTATAAAATGCACATAAGATGCAGATATTTGGTTTATTTAAATGCAAGGCATAAACACTGCTCTTTCCTTCTTCCTATTTGTTTGTGTCATATTTGTGTTGCTTCTAGGAGTAATTAGACTCCAAGTTTTTCAGGACAGGGAATACTTTTTCTGGGTTGGCACAGCAAGTCCCAATATTGACCAACACGAGGAGGCATTGCTATAACGTAAATAAATAATAACATCTCTAAAACTCTTTTCATCACCTTAATGGCTATGTGATCTCTGGGCATTTTTGTGATCACAGTAAGTAGTTGTAGAAAGCATTGTGATAACGTCAATAGAAGCATGGTATGGTAATGTAAAATTAATGAGCTAGATGGTAATCTTTTTAAGCAAATTGTGTTCTGTAATACAGCACACCCTCTCAATTAGTCTGTTCTCAGGAGCCAAGGAATCACTGTATTGTGTGTCAAGTGCACAGTAAAATTGACTGCGTTACTTGGGAAGATCAGTGCAGCTGATAGAGTGCAATAACCTCATATGGAACCTTACGGTGGAGAGCATTATAGAGGGAATTCATGGTACTTTCATGTTTATGTTTTTAATGTTCCACAGGTATTTGCTAGCAAAGTGAAGGAGACTTCAGCGTCCTTTGTTATGAAAATCAAAATAAGGAAGCTGGGCTGTTGTCTTCTGAAAGCTTTCGCTCTCCCAGAGAGTCATTAATGAAAGGTATGATTAGCAGGGGGTGTGAGGACTTGGTTCACACTCTCCATGGCTATTACCTTTCAAATCATTAAGACTAAGAATCAGAATTTTTTTACTTTTTTTACCTATTTGAATCCATCCATAATAAACAGCATGAAGCATGATACTAAGTTGAAAAGGTTTGTGATGTACAATCATGTCTGACAGTCTGGAGGGAAAGGCTACTTGGTGGAGGGAAGCCTGGGGGTTGTTTATTGCTGACAAGCAATAAAATTTCGCTGCTTTATCTGATACTTGCTGAACACCAAGCAGGGTTTTTTTCAGTTTTACCTCTGTTGCCATTTTTGCCTGTGCATGGTGTGCTCTGAACAACATGGCCACACACACAGGTATCATCAACGCAGAGGAGCTACAAGCTGACGTATAACACTCACTGGAGTAGCAGTGATACAAAGAATATATCTGATCCTATAGATCACTAAGAGAAACTTCCAGTTTCTTTAATGAGCTCCATGGGAATTTGATTAAAGACTTTCAGACTGGGGTTCGTTATTTCTGATGAAGGGATAGGGAAGAAATTCATTAATGGAACAATTTCTGGAGGCTAGGACTTAAATTTGGTTTACGTCATGAGTGAGATTCATTTTGTCTCAAACTATAGCTCAGTGGACATTAATCTATATTACAGTTCTGCAGCCAGTGAAAGTAGAAATTTTTGTTTGGGATCAGAAACTGAAAATATAGCCAGTCATGGGTCAAACAAGAACTAGTACAAAATTTTTTCAATTATCAGAAAATTTTGACCAGATATTTATTTACTGAAGATTTTTCCTTAATATAATAACTCCAACTTAGAAAGAATGTGGTTTGTCTTGTGTTTTATTTTATAAGCCAACTTTAAATACGTCCTGATTCATTTGAATGCTTTGGGAAAGATGCCCGAGGTTACAGAAACAAGAGACTGATGTTGACTGCAAAAGAAGATGAAGCTTATCTTCTATTTTAAGTTGCTGCACGCTAAGATCTGATTCTAACTCTCACAGAAGAAGCATCTCCACATGGTCAAAATAGTAATCATGGTACAACAATATTAAAGACATAAACCCCCGTTTTTCATTTCATCTCCCTAAACTGTTAAAAGAAAAAATGTGTGGTTTCTTTGATAATTGCCACAGAGGGCAAAATAATATTTTATGTTTTCCCTCATGTTCTTTTACTGTATTTAATTTCAATTTACTACAGAGACATTACTTGGAATCATAAGCAATTGTAGTCTACAGCATTAATGGTGTCTACATTAATATAGTTCCCTTTATGAAAAAGCTATTGGACTGTGTTTTTTTTTATTTATTAACAGTGTTATAGATTCTATTTTCATTCAGGTCTTCAGCAGTGGGTAAACAAAGGAACTATTGATTATATACAGAAAAGTTTCTGACAACTTCAATTACAAAAATATTCCTTTGTTCAAATGCAAAATCATAATCCTGGAAAATTTCCTACCTCTATGGGTTTTGTCTGAAGGTTAATTTATCAGTTGGTATACCACTGGGTCCAAACCTGCTTTTACTGAAGTAAGTGGGAATTTTGCCATTGGCTTTGAGAGGAGCAGGTGCACGCCCCTAATGAGGTGTGTAATGGAAACGGTGTACACACGAAAAACCTGGACACAGTCAGCATGAGAAACACTGAATAAGAAGAAGGATTTCTCAGAATCCCAGAGCACGTGAGCAACATGTTACAGTGACATTTAAGCATTGACAAGAAAAGTGAAGAGATCAAGTGAAAGAATAGAATAGACAAGAAGACACTGTCACACTGGAACAATTCACCTCGTGCTTGGAAAAGTTTATAAAAACCTTGAATAGGGAGGGAAAGGGCATCATGATAAATGAGAGCACCTAAGCCACATTAGATCAGCTGATAACACAGTCATCTTTGCCAAAATCCCTGAAGACCTTGAAGCACTGATGAGAGAATTAATCATGAAAAGTAGGCTTGAGCAATTAGGACAGGAAGAGCTGAGTTGTCCCCAGCGAAACTTGACCCCAACCTTCAACCTGTATTGAAATCAAGTATGACCCAAACCTTTGCTAAGTATGAAAAAAGGGAAAGGAAGTTTTTTTCACCTCATTATTTCTCATTTAATTCACTATAGTGTGCTGTGGATAATCTCAGACTGGTATCAACTAAAATAGCACCAGAACAGCAAGACACAATGACTTTATCAGCCACTGTTGCATCCACAGCAATTAGCTGGGCTTTTCAGTGGTGAGGAAGGGCATGTTGATGAGGCTGAGTGGAGTATTAACTAGTCCGGAGGAAACTACTCTGTGAACCAAGCAAGATACTGCCTTTGTGCTGCTCTGCCCCCTGGGGAACTGCCAGATCCCATGGCATTAACTGGGGTATCTTCAGCATAGCAAGATCTAACACACAGCAGGGCTGATGCATCCTTCATATCCTGGGTAATGTACATGCCAGGATGCTGCAGGAGAGGTTGTGTTTGAAGAAACTCCATGGTTATCTCATGTTCAGGAAAAGGCAGTGACACAGTAGGAAGAGGAAGACTGTGGGCACCTTCATGCTGCAAGCTTGCTGCAAGTTATGTGCCTTAGGTGAGATATGTAATGCGGAAGACAGGGGAAAAGAGATAGAGGCTGGTTGTTGCTCCACTCTTTCTCCTGTTGATTGGCACAATGTTTATTTCCCAATTGTGATGAAAGGACCAGGCTTGTTTTACCAGGAGGTGCAAATACTCATGTGATGAGTACAGGGAGTACTCACATCCTGAGTCCTTGGCTGCCTGAAGCAAGAGTGGGTGTTTGCACTGCCAGAGCCAGGCTGTGCCTTGTGCGGAAAAATGGAGGCGTTCTGTAGTCTGGGCTTGGAAAGGTTTATATTTGATGGTCCAGTGGGTTTGGTTTGTTTATTTCTTTTTTCCCTTTTCTTTCACAAATGTTGCTCTGAGTCTGGACAGCATTCTCGAGGGGCATCTTTGTTGGACATAACTACTGTTTTCCTATCCACTCTGAGTATTTTATCTTGGCCACAAGCTGAAGCACACATAATGAGGAAAGGAACATCACTTATTATTTGTCTTCTTGACTGGCAGAGTTGCATGGGTGAAGGCAGATGTGGATCTCTTGGGATGTTGCAGCTATTGTGGTAGGAAATTTTTTCAGTCACATATTCGAATGAGATCTGGGAGATGAATGTAATTTGTCTCTAGTTTTATTTTTAGTGATTTCACTTTTCTGGCTTAAGTATTTCATTCCTTTTTATTGTCAAGATTTATTACCAGCACTGTTGTGAAGTGCAGCCAGTTCCAGTCCTCCAACTCCTTCTTCCTAAATTTAATTTTTTTTCAATGAAATAGGTTCCTGTAAGACATTGAATTGTTGGCTTATTGGCAGATTACATCCAAGAGCTTTTTTAAAACTGACTAAGGCCAGCACCAATTAAGTGCCTGGTGCCAAGTCCCTTAGTTACTGATGGAATAAATGAGAATTTCAGTTTTTTCAGAGCTGACTGTGTTTTTGGACAGTGAAAACTTAAGAAATTAAGTTCCTAGTTCCTTGCTACAGTATTGGTATTTGTGTTTCTATAGTTCCATTCTTTGACAATTTTAATACATATATTGACACAACTTTCTTGTTGGGTAGGAAATGTTTATGTCATTATCATTACCATTACAGAACCCCAAGAAACTATAGCCATGTTTATATTAGAAAGTATATCACTTGCAGAAGGAGAAGCAACCTTTCCTGAAGGGGACTGTTGTTTATACAAGAGTGCTTTTTGTGATGAACTTATTGGATCTGTCAAGAGATAGACTGAAAAAAGGGAAGTCCATGCTTAATTTTCGCATCTGTACTAGAAGATTTTGTTCATAACAAATCCTTGGAAGAAATCATACTTCTAACTCTCTAACCAAAATGGCTTGCTCTGGCCGTGGTATCGGGGGTATCTGGGGTGGAGAATAAGGCAGATGTGATGTGAGAATCCCTGCAGTGAGTCTTTTTCCCCATAGCCCTGCTGAACTTCTGCAAAAACAATTACTGAAAGCATTTTTTCTTGAAAACAGTGCCTTCCACTGAGTAATATTTTGGTCAAAAATACTGATAGGATCATTTCTGTCTTCCTCTCCACAAAGACAGAATCTCCAGGATTTGGGTTTTTATGAGCTTATATGTGCTGCTTCTGTGCATATTCTTTGAAAGTATGAAACAATCACACTGCTTAAGAGTAGGCTGTGATGAGCACCTTAATTCCAGAAACACAAAGCTGCTCTGTAATGGACAAAAAAGTCACATGCCTTAAACTATACCTTAGGGGGAGGTCCAGCTCCTCACCTATGCCTAAAATTTATTGTTCAAACTTCTATTTAACCTGAACTTTAAATTATTCTCTAACCTAAAGGAAAGGAATAAAGAATGAACAAGTAGGGAAAAACATATTGGCTTTACTGTAGTTGAGAGTTATATCAAAATATAATTTTGGGGGTTATTTTCTTTGTTTATGTACAAAATGTCATTTTATTCTTTCATGAAATTTAATTTTATGCTTTTATTTTTCTTTAGATTTATTCTTCCCCCCCTTTCAATATAAAAATAAAAAGGTTAAGAAGTGAAGTTTGACTTCTGTGTTCCTGAATTTTCTCTAAAAGTCATGGAGCTGCCAGGAAGATGAGTTATTGGTTGTCAATAAAATAACTATTGATCATAATCTTCCAAAATTCATCCTTCATATGTGTGTAAAAACAGAATATGCTGTGAACTGCAGAACAGAATTAATTACTTTGTCCCCGAGGGAAGAGCAGATAATTACCAAATAACATTTCTATCAAAGCTGTAGCTAGGTCCTGAGTGTTACGTGAGGCAAATTCCACACTCCTACAAAATGAATAAACTTGTTGGTACTTTCACACAAATTAAGCCTTATAACATTTCAGTAAAAATCCCATTAGGAATTTAATTAATTTGAATTTCTTGAGGACAAAGGAAAAATAGATGTTGAAAGGAGTAAGCATATATTCAGAAATCTTGTGTTTTCCTGTGAATATTTTGAACAGACTGCGTGTATGTTGTTAATTTTTAAGAATTCTTTTATCACTTGTTGATCAATATAGTTTTAAAGACTTTCATATTGCTGAGGTCTGTACTAGGATGAAATATACATTTTGGGAAACATGTGTAGGGAATATATATTTGGGAAATATTGTAGTGAAAGGATAATTTATGCTTTGCACTAATTCCCTCTTATCTGTTGACACAAATTACAGCCTTGAGAGAAGGATATGTCTGAAGCTCTCATTATTTTATGTACCAGCTTGTGTTCAAAGAGCAGAGGAGATTTCGCAGCTGAGATTTCACAGCTAACATTTTGCAGGACATCCAAACTATTTTATTGAAACTTATGCTGCCCTCCAGAATTCAGTGGGATGACTTTGAACAAATACTGCACTGGGAATCATTTGTGCAAAGCCAGTTCTCTGTTTCAGAAGGCAGAACTTTTTATTGGAAGAGGTTAAATTATTTATTGGAAATAAACTACCCAGCGAATGTAGCTTTTTTTTGCCTTGTTTGCAAGTTAAGATCTGATTTTGGTTCCCATTAACGTATTTGTTATTCAAAAGTCTTTTCCAATAAAATGAAATATTCTACTGTGCAATCTGTCTCCTGGCTGTTTGTGGTACAGAGCCAGTCACCTCCACAGTGCAATTACTGCCGAACTACAACACACTGAACAGGGGTGTAAATGCAATTTCCAATTCACCTACCTCAATGTGTCTAAATTAGGTGAAGTCAGACCTCTTGTCAAGAAAAGGAAACTTCAGTCACAACTTCACAATTAGACCTCTTCTTCAAGTGCTTTAATAAATAGTGAAATCACGACATCTGAAGTGGTATTTCTTGGCAGTTTAATGACCACCTCATCTTCACTAATGCAGTCTTCCCCAGCTACACCTTCACAGAGCCTCAACCAGTGAGGCTTGGTGGTGAACAGGCTGAAAATGCATGTAGAGGGGAAGATAAAGGGTTAACAGATCTGGCTTACTTGTTTACTGGTGCTGCAAGAGGGAGATGTTATTTCCCTGCCTTGTTCCCTGTTCTCCCTGCTGCTGGCTTCCATGCCTTATGAATCCTTCCCTCCCTCCTCCCCCATTTGCACTAACTTTGGCACCCACTGGAATCTTCACTGAGATTATTTGACTCACAATGCCCCCACAAAACTGTTGTTTTCCTTTGACCAACTCAATATTTTGCTTAGTTACTGAGTTGCGTCAGTGCGTACAAAAGTCTGTTGAGTGCCAGTGCTGGTGGAAGAGTGAGAAGATTATGACCTCTCCTTTTAGGCCATAGTGAGCTCCTGAATATGAAAGTTCAACTTAACATACTGGTCTGAATAGGGAACTTAGTTGTGTCTGCAATAACGAGAGAGACTTTTCTGTCACACACCTAATGAGGAAGGTCGCTGATTGCCCGTGTAAGTGGTACCTTTTGAGAAGGAAAGTATGGGAGTTGGACTTTGATGATCCTTGTGAGTCACTTCCAACCCAGGATATTATATGATTCTATGATTAGAAATAATATCATGGGGAAAAGTGGCTGTACTCGTAAGCAGACCACAAAGAGGAAAGACTTAATTTCTAATTTATTTCTTAATTCCTCTTTCCTGAGCCAGAGGACTCTAAGCACCCCACAAGGCCCTTTCAATCTCTGGGCCGTGGAAATGCTGTCCTAAATAAGGGCTACAGTTTCTTAAGGTCAATTGCCTTCTTTCCTTTAAAGGGAGAGAAGGGAGTGCAACACCAAAGCTCTGGTCACTGAAATGTTCTGAAACATTAAATACCAATGCAGTTTCAGGCAGAAGTGGATATTATTTGTTATATATTGCCTAGAACAAGGAAGTGCAGGAAAGTCTTTGGACTTTCACAAATCTATTTATTGTGACATTAGTTTGTGCAGTATCTGGGAAAAATACTGGAGCTGGAATCAGGGTTTCAGAACTGGGGAAGTTTCCCATACAAGAGTTATGAAACTGTCAGGAGAAAAACACAGACTGAGGAAAACACAGCATGGGAGAATAAGTAGATCAGAAAGATATTTCCAGAATATCTATTGCAGGTCTGTGGGAACAAGCTCTGCTTTTGCTCCAAAGTGATTGTAAGCTTTGAGGATGTGGCTAGTCCAGTGCCAAAGCCAAGCAAACACATTCTGCTATGAAAAAATATAGTAGCAGCAGCTGCTGTCTCAGAGTACACTGTGAGCTCCTATCTGCTCTCAAAAGACTACAGAACATAGCTATGGGAGCAGTAACAGTGTCTTCAGTGTAAACAGGGCTTTCCTGTATGTGACCTGGAAAGATGAACTCTCATGTTGGAAGGAGAAAGAGGATCTAGGAGATGAAGATTGGCCAAGTGTTTTGAGAACTTAGAGAAGCTGGAGGGACAGAATATCTCTTTGGCCCTCTGAACTTCTATCCTAGAGTATAACTACTTTTCTGTATATGCAGCCTTGCTGCAGAGGAATGTGAAAGGTCAAGCAGCTATTTCCATCTCCTGGATCAGAAGCAGAGATGTGTTGCTAAAATAAGAGTGGTGGAGTCTGGGATGGGTTAGGGGAAGGAAGTGAGGCAGAAAAGGTTACTTTCTCCCTTTCATTATTGTCTTCTGGGTGCAAGCCTGAGCAAACAAGAGAAATCTCTACCTGTCCAACTGAACATGGGTGGTTCCTGGGAGGAGAAAGGGCAGGCGCTTCAGGAGTTTGGTGGAGGCAATTTTGATGGTCAATTCAGGAGTCAAACTGCCTCCAGCACAGCTCTGCAGTGAGTTTGTGTTGTGCAGCCACTGTAATGTGACAGAATATGAGAAAAGGGCTGTTGAGGAGAAGTATTCTTTTCTTATGGACATCTTGACAGGTATTTCTTCTGGGAGTTAGTAATTGTTTAGCAGTAATAGGTGGTAGAGTACCATAACGTAACCTAAGGGTACTGAATTTTGTAACAATAAGATATGTTTTAAACATGAACATCTTAGAGGGATTTGGGAAGGGAAATATGTAATCCAACAGACACAACCTCTGAAAGTTGCAGCACTGGTCAGATGTTGTAGAGCACAGTGTTAGAGTTCCCAAGCCACTGTTTGGTCCAAGTTCAACCAAGAGTATACAGGACAGTTACTTTTGGCTGGAATTTTTGGCAGTAAAGTACTTGTTTGTTCAGTAGTGCAACTACAGCTAGGAAGATTGAAAGCATCTTTAGGCAACACAACATACTGTTTAGAAATTTAATGCATCCCAGATGGAATGGTGGATTCAGCAAGTGGATCCTGGTGGCCCCCCTCTGTTTTCTCAAAGGATATTTGTATACAGAAGACTATGGTCAACCATCATGTGAGACATCTTCGTAGCCAGGATCTGTAAGCCAGGAATGTGTGGACATGAGTCTTTAAGGGAATAAGGAAGGAAATACATCAATGTTGAATGAGAGAACTGGGAATCAGACAATTTTGCAAAAAGCTTGAAGAAAAAAACAAGGGCATTTTCTCTGTTATATCTGAAGGCTGTAATGGAAAGCAGTATTGAGGAGTCATTGAAGAACACACAATTTTGTGAGACCCACTAGGCCAGAGGGACCAAGCCACCGAGCTAGAAAACCAGGGAAGAAGTTGGTGAAGCTGGGCTTCAGCTAAATATGAACCCAAATACCTCATCTCGGAGCCCTGATCAACATTGCTGTTCCACTGACAGTATCATTGGTCTGGCTGATCTAGAAAGACTGTGCTGATACGCTAAGAACACTTTAGGACTATTACAGCAATGTGTTTTAGGAGCACACTAACTCAATTTTTTGTAGTACCACAGGAATGACAGAGAAGATCAGGACTCCTGTGCATGACTGACAGAGGTTCCTCAGCTCCATTGTTGGTGAAGGACACAACTTCCCTTGGGGTAAACAGTTGACAGCAGAACTGCATTTTTAGGTTTATTGAGCCTATCTGTATGGTTTTTAGTTAGGCCTTTGGTAGTGGCATCTTGCCTGTTTCTATTACAATATACTAGCAGTTGATGTAACTTTGAGGACTTTTTGCTTTACTTAAACTCATGAAGAAGGATATTTTCATGGACTCAGAATGAGACTTTATTTGCAGATTTGAGCAGGAAGTATTGTAAAGCTCAGTGAGAATGTACAGAATTATTTATAGTGTTTCAACAGCAATTTGGAAAATCTCCACCTTATTCTTAACTTATAAATTAATTGGGAAAAGTATTATTATTATTATTATTATTATTATTATTATTATTATTATTATTAGCTAGTTTGCAAATGAGAAATGTGTTCCTGCTGTATAAAATTTTGGCTATATAGTGGAGAAGATAAATAAATGCCATCAACCTTAGGTGATCATTTCTACTGTATAAATAATATTATGATAACTGTATAAATAATATTATGATAAATTCACTGGATGTGTTATCTCTAATGAATTATTCAGCCAGTTTCACCTATAATGAAGAATGTAGTAGAAATTCATAGACTGAACATGTATTTTGGGGTGTCTATTACAACACCTTAGGCAAAATTTTACCAATCAGGTTTTATTCCTTGGGGATTTCTTTCATGTCTTGAAATCTTCAGTATTTATTTATATGGGGAAGACGGAAATGGAATTGGTTGATTTTTTTCCCCCCAATGTACATTACTCTGCTTCATTTACTTTGAGAGAGCAGTACTGTGAAGAATGCTACACTTGAAATGTTAAACATTTTGCTGGATGCCTGATCTTACACTCCCTCTCTGTGCTGAACTAATTCACTTTGATGTCCATATGATTTTTGCACACAAAATAATTACAAGATCAGGGCCTAAATTTTTACCAATTTGTTATACCAATAACAGAAAAACCACACTGAGAAAATTGACCTTGATTTCTCACACATGGGCTCCTCTTTATCTTGCCATGTAGAACATCCAAAATGGTTAAATCTGTTCCCTTGCAATAGCAACATAAAGGACTTATACTTGAGTGGATGCTGGAAGCAAAGTGATTGCAGCACCAAACATGAGTTGTGAATCTGTTGATAACATGCCACCTATAATAAGAAAAGCATGCTTGTCTTATTAATTATTTATATTTGGAATGTTCTTATAATATTCTAGCAGAGGCAAGGTTTGTAGAGAGATATAACTGGGAATCAGTTCAGCTAATAAATGACATAACAAAATAAATTTTAATTAGATTACAAATACATTCCAAAGAAATAATTGTATAAGAGATGAAAATGAATAAACACACACACCATCTCAACTGTTCTTTTTTACAATATTGAGTCGATAATGGACACTTAAGCAACTAATAGTACTTGAGCAGTAGGCTGCTTCTTTTGCATGAAGGTAAATCTAACAATCCTTAGATCTGAAGGTGACTCTTTGTAACTACAGCCTTCATAAACTTTAATGCAAATTAAAATCCTTGTGTTGGGAAGTCCAGTTGTATGGAAAAAAACCAAAAAGTCTATGCTGAAAAATGAAGGAGAGCAAAAAAGTGCAAGCTGATTTTTTTTGCTACTACCATGGAAAGGTTACAAAGTCCACTCCTGCTCATAATGTCATTGCGGTGTAGGAAACGTGTGCTGGCTCCAGCTGTCAATCACTGTTTAGAAATGTCACCAATAATTTGTACTCTGGAAGCGCTCAATGTGTGAACCCCTGGCTCTAATTGGATCCACTGATTTCAGCTAAATCTCGTCCTGTCAGCGGCTCAGCAGTAGGTAGGATATTGAAGCTCTAATGAATCCAATAATAACTTCAAATTGCCAACCTGGATTATTTTAAATTTTTATGATGGTGAAAATAGTTTTGCTTTCCTGGGAAAGAAAATAAATTTTGAATTAGTTCTTAAATAACTATGCTAAATTACTGACCAAATGAGTAGGACATAGGCATTTTATATATATGTGTGTGTGTGTGTGTGTGTGTGAGTGGGTGTGTGGGTGTGTGTGTGTGTGTGTGTATCTATATGGTTCCTTCAGCAGAGAAAGAAAATTGTCCAGATAAGCTGGATCAGAAAAATAGGATTTCATGCTTTGGTCTAGCAAGCATAGAACTAATTATGGAAGTAAACCTTTTTTCTGAGAAACAGGGATGACAAATCCTATATTGTTTCAGTAGCTGCTTTTGTGAGATAGAGGTAGTGCTGCTTTTTCAACTCTTGAGTTTCTTACTCTGGTTGTCTAATGAAATGAGATGTACACAGAGTGCTTTTTGTCTGTGTCCATCAGTCTGTCTACTCATGTCTTCACCCAGGAATTTTAGAAGCTGTGGTGGAAGTTTAGCAAATTTGACAAAGGATTAAATATCTCAGATATATCAAGTGTATACAAATTTCATTTTTACCAGAAAAATCCTGTTCAAGAGAGACAGTTCAGTCCTGATCAGACTGCTCACAGCTATGCCATGGCAGTGAGAGCCATCCTGCCTGACTAGCTGCTGGCCACAGAAGTGGTGATGGTGAATGAGAATGAAGCCCTGCACTATCAATTCCTCCACCCCTGCCTAGTTACAAGGTCAGGTAAAGGCTTCCTAAAGATAAAAGAAAATAACTCAGGCTGTTTTAGTGGGCAATCCCCACCTTGTGAGGCACGGATGGAGAAACAGAGCAGCATCCTAGGGAGCAGAAAGGATGAGGAAAGATTCTGGAAGCATTGGGAGCTCATTGGGTGAGGGATATGGAAGGCAGCTGCAGCTAATGCAGGAACACAGTATGGATGTATCGGGAGATACCACACACTAGTGGTTTGGACTTGTACTTGTGGAGAAGATTTAGAGATGTGAAGATGTGAGATTAGGAAAAAATGTAGAGTTAGTGGTGATGCTGAAGAACACAGGATACAAGTTCAAAGGCAACAAACCTTCACTAACTGTGCAACACATGGAGTGATTTGGTTTGGTTGGGTTTTTTTTAGATCTGAGCATTTCTTCCTTGATGTTTCTGTGCTGAAATGACACTGACTTAAGATGATATGCAGCAGGAGCTATCACTGAGATGCAGCAGGAATACTTGCAAGAACACCTGAAAATCTAAAGGTATTTTTCACAAATAAACCACAGCTTTTTATTATCCAACTACATAAGTGTATCACAAAGCTGAACAAGTTTTACACAACCCATGACTACAATATCATCATAACTTCCTTGTCTAGGAAGCTGAATATATATATCCAAAATATATATGCTCTGCCTGAAGACATAAACCTCAGCTGTTTCTGGCCCTGCTATTATGCAGTCATAGTAAAGCCAGTGACCTAGAACTAAGAACAACTTCTAAGGCATTGAATTTATCCTTTGGTAAATTATGGACCTTATTTTTAATTGCATATGGAGTAATTATTTGCATGACCACTCTGATCTAAGTATTGTCCACCTCGCCCTTTCTTTCTGCTGCTAAAAACAATAGTAATAATGTAAAGTAATGGCAAATCCTGCCTTGTATTTATAATTTCAGTTTTTCTGGTTCAAAATTTTCTGGTGTAAAATATTTTTATAACAAATTACAGCTTTATTTGATGATTATTTTATTATTAAGGTTTGATTTTCTGGTATTCTTATGTCACATTCTTTTCCTTTAGTCCAGACATAGCTATACCCTTACTTAACACTTTCAGTATTTGTTCTTCCTTTTGAATGCTTACAATATTCAAATGCCAATACACTTCATTTCCCCATGGCCTGAAATAACTGGAATTTGGTCACCTCTGACCACATAGAAGAAGACCTGTTTGATAGAATTTTAGGAAAGAGAGATAAGCATGTGTCTCATAGGCACTGGAGAAGCAGGAGGAAGGTTTTACATGTGCTTGACTGACTGAGCTCTCCAGAACTGATTGTTCGAGTACACCTGTGATTCAGTTGTGCTGCTAACAGCGTGCTAAGACACTGAGAATGTGGGTTAAATCTTTCAATTATTTCAATATTCCAATATAGAATCTTTAAATTTAATGAATATTGGACAGATACTGCATTTCATTACTCAGATCTTAATGCGCTTTCATTAAGGCTCTCAATTCCTTCAGCCTGTTTTCTCTCAGTTCCCTTTGATTTGCCCACATCCTCCTCATGCTGAAGTATCCAAAAGAGAGGAGAGGAAAACGATTGCAGAAGCAAGATAAACTTGGAATGTAGGAAGCTGCGGTTGAATTATTTTATGTGTAAGCTGAGTTGGAAACTGCAAGCACAGTACAGAAAGAATATATTCAGATTTTGCCTTGCAAGAAAAGGAAGAAACTCGTATGAAAAATGACCACAAAAGGAAATGGGTAGCTGAAGAACAGGAGGACATAAGCCTGCCACCTGCCTCCTTTGGAACGAAGTAGCTGGTGTATGCATGTTTTGCTTGGATTCATTTCAGTCCAGCTTTCTAAACTTCTGCTTTCCTTACTCTTGGCTCCTTTTATACTGGGATCTCCCCAAAGATCCGTTATTATTTTGCTTCAGGTAAGTTAGTTTCTTTATACTGCTGCATCAGCCAGAGCTGCACTTCTGTGAGCAAATGTTGCATAAATTATGAAACGGGAAAAGGAGAAGGAGAAAAAAAAATCCATTAGCAATACTAAGATTGTTGGTGTTTGATAACTGTTTTAATAACTGTACATTTGTCTTAAAGATCAAAGACTCCAAAGGCAAGTATGTGGATTTGCAGCTTGTTTTCATTGCTTCATGTATCTGTAGGTGGAGAAGCAAAAATAAACATAGATAACACAAAATGGAATGAGTGACTGCAAAGCTAAATTCCTTAGCCCCCTTGGGATGTTTTATCCAGCTAGCAAACTTTTGCAAGAGATATACAGTAAATGCTGAAGAAGTGTTATTATTTTATTAGATAATATTTGTGGTATTAATGTTGATAAATTAGTTAATGGGCTAGATTTCTTCCCTGCATAGGGCTGCTGAAAGGGGAAGCCTTTGGAGGGATGGAGAGGTTGCCCCAGCATAAGGGGCCTGCAGCTTCCCTTGTGCCTTCACTGGAGACACAGAGGACAGCCAACATGAAGCAGTGTTGGCTGAGAGAAGAACGAGCAAAGAACACTTACCTGGTGTTGTGCTCTGCTCTTGCTGTCAGTATCCCATTGACTCACCCTAGTAGAAAATTCAAGAAAATGGGAAGGGAAACTGAGAGAAAGGTGTGCACATAGCCTCTCACTGAGGGTCTGTCAGGATTTGGGAAGAACCAAAAAGAAAAAAAAAAAAACCCTGAAGAATTGGATGCTATGAGTGTACAACAGGATTCTCCAAATCAGAGATGTCTGAACACAAAATGCTCTCCCAGCCATGGTAAAGATCTTGGTTGGGAGCCTTGGTAGCTGGGGAACTTGCTAAAGTCAAGATCCCATTACAGCCGTGGTAGAAAAACAGACCAAAACAGCAGCTAGGACTATATAAATGGTGACTCCTATATCTGCAGTCTGAGTGGCTGTCTGTATTTGGGATCATAAAAATGTCTGAGTTGATTTCTTCTGCTGCATTACAGCAAAAGTTTCATTTTAGAGCATAATGTACTTCTACAGGTGCCTCATCCAAAATGTGAGTGTTAAAACAGAAAAGCTAGGCCAACACTGCAACAGAGGAATGTTTGGGAAATATTAACTGGAACATTCATTATAATTTTTCTAGGGCCAGATTTTCGGTATTGATTTCTCTACTCGCAGATAAAATTTCCCGCCTCTAGATAATTACAAACACATTTTTCCTATAAGCAGTCATGGTGTTTTAATTCAAGTTTTAGAAGCTAAATACTAATATTTACAATTGTAAAATGAAGGTGAAAGCCAGAAGTACCTTTATTAGACTTTCAAGTCTACATTGCTTTTGCAAAAAGTCAAACTCTAGCACATTTTCTTGTCCCATTTAAGTAGTGATGAAAATTCTCACTATTTTCACGGCAACAGGGGCTCAAAAGAGCCCAAACATTATTTTTGAACTAAAACTAGACATTATTTGAATATAATATCTAAGTTGGACAAAAATGAGAACATTTTGATGAAGAAATATCTTCTCCAAATAAGTTGTTGTTTTTTGGGGGTTTTGTCTTGCAAACCTGTCTCAAAAGATCTGTACTAACTTTATTTCAGTGTTCTTTCTTTTAAGCGTATCTCCAGGAACTCATCTGGTCTTTGACAATGGTGAATCCAAGTCTTTTCAGTACCCCTTATGCACACAGGAACTACTGCTCTGTCTCTTCTATGTATACATCTTTCTTACCAAGGGGTGCTTGTCCATGGCATCATTTGTGCTCAATAATGAGCACACAGGCATGGCAGTAACAGTTGTTTTGAACTTCTGATGGCTCCGTAAAGCTCTCCTTAACTGGGAATACAGTAACAATGTTTTGCCAGAGTTCAGACTCCCTGCCAATCTCTGGCACCTTCAGAAAGTATATGAATAAGTTCACTATACTGAGCACAGAACTGTGTGCCATTTCTCTCCTCATAACTCTTTGGTAATGGTGGCTGCATTTCTCCTATGTGTTAACCCTAAAGATGCAGATGTAGCTCTTCTGCCATTCAAACAATTGCTCTCCCTCAAGGCAGCTGGCCATGGGCACAAGGCTGTGCCCTGTGCAGGAAGGGCTACGCTGCTCTTGCCTTGCTGCTTCCGCTAGGATGTCTCTCTGCCCTTCTGTCAGCTGTTTTTACCCATGGACAGTTAGCAGTCCTCTGCCTCTGCAGCACTCACCTGCCACTTCTCAAGTTCACAAATAACTACTTTAGTCCTGGAAAAACCCAAAGTGGCTGCCAAGTTTTAATTTGAGTGTTCTCAAGAAGCTGTCAGTTAGCTCTAACCTGCCTACCCCTACCTATACAAAGACAATGAGAACTAGTGCTGCTTCTGCTTGATGATGATTGCTAAGAAAGGCTGGCTAAAATGTGTCTGAGCTGTTCCCTCCCTCTCCCTCACCCAGCTGGCTCTATAATCATCAGCCCTTTCCACTCAGCCTGTAAAGAAGCACTTAGCTGAAGAGCGGAGACTGAAAAATGCCAGTCACTTTCATAACCATATGGCAACTGCATTCATTGGGTAGCTGTAAAGGACTGCAATGTTGCCACATGTCTGTAATTTTTCTGTTATAACGTGGACAACCCCAGGTACAATTTTAGCTTAAGCCATAGACAGGTTTGAGCATTGTGTCTGTCTCAGGTCACACTGTGCAGCTGAAAAACACAGATGTATTCCTACTTGTAAGAAAACGTTGTGAGTCCCTGCAGAAAGGAGATGAGACTGATCTAAGAAAAGATTCTGATATCTTAGGGGTAGAAAGAGCTGTCAAAAAAGTTTTCCTTTTTACTATCTATTATTAAGTAATACACAGTATACTATATACGTAAGAAAAACAGTGCATAAGTCCTGAAACAAAAGGTCTCCTCTTTGCCTCTTGTTGATACTAGCACCTGTGTGGTGGCAAGGTGAGATCAACTTACAGAGTTGAGACAAATAACTCTTAAAAAAATTAGGTTTTGGGATGGTTACATGCTTGTACAGATGCGTGTGTTGGGCAGGAGTACCTGGGACAAGTAACAAGTCCTGGGACCATACCTTGGCTTCTCACGCTGAGCTGAAGCTGGTGATGAGACATGAGAAGCAGGCACTCTGCTCAGAGGCAGTGCTTTTCAGTACCTTCTGTGTTCAGTGGCTTTGCAGTCACCTATTAGTACCCTGAAACTGATGCTTTTCGGAAGAGGACATATATTCTTATGTGCATATTCAAAGATAGAAAATTATGTTGTTAAACCGTTCCCACTATTTGTGACTAGGGGAAGAAAGAATATTTGAAAATATTTGTCTATCCCTCAGCCTGAACTAAACACTTGAGGTTTTGGCAAAGTCAGTGGTTAGCTGGAAGCACAGAGTTACATATGCAGAGATTCTCACGCTGATCTGGGCAGTATACGTGGTTTGAGAGATTTCAGGCAAAAAAAAGTTTCACAATTCTTTCTGGTTAAACATGACTAGCAATGAGGTAATGGTGGCTCAGAAACATGTTGTAGTCAAGGTTGCACTCTAGAGACTGTGGTTAGCTTCCCAGGCTCTGCAATTGGGCCAAGAAAAGTAATTACAGTGATTAATAATAATGTTTGATTTGCCAGTCACATAGTCTATACCTCAGAGCTGGTTGGTCTGGAGGAGGGGGAGGTAAACTGTAGGAAGGAAATTAGAGCAACAAAGTACAGTTCTTGCAATGTATAACCAAACGCTGCTGGAACCACCTCAGTCTGGTGTCAGCAATTTCCATACAGCTGGATACTATAGCTCTGGTTTTGTGCAGTACAGCAGAAGTTAACTTATGTATCTGTACATTTCTGGTAGGAAGGTGTGCAGTCCAGTACGGGATAACTCACATACTGTGCCCTACAGTCAGGGTACTGTGCCCTACAGGAGAGGCTGCTTTGTGTAGCTGAACACCATACGTGGGAAGCTGTGCTATTTTGTAGGATTGAACACTATAGCAAGGATAACATTTTGTATTTCTGAGGATGAACACCTGTTAGTACATCACCTTTCTGATGGAGATTTACTGGAATGCAGCAGTAACCAGCAATGTATAACAGGGCTTGAAAAGAGAGCTTTGGCTGCAGCAATAATCATAAAACCTTAATAACGTCCCATTGTGTGCTTCCTGCCCTTGCCTTTCAGTGTGCCTGTGGGGAAGGTGGGGTGGACAGGAGGAAGCAGGAAGGGGCTGCCGTGGCAGAGCTGGGGGGAAAAAGGCAAAAGCCAGTCTCTTGGCAAAGTTGAGCTTCATGATTACTGGAGTCCTTGGTGTCACCACAATGAAGAGGAGTTGCCATGGAAACCATTGCAAAAGATTAAGCATATCAAGAAAACCTGATTGTGAGAGAATGGTTGGAAATAGAAGAATTAAATTAATGTAGAAATGATGTTTTTGTTTCATTTCATAAGTCATGGTATAAACCTTTGCATTCACAAACATCCAATTAAGAGAGAAGTTATAGTGAAATCTGCAAGCCCTGTTTCAGAGGAGCATGATTGCTCTATAATTAAAGGAAAATAAATAGTGTTTTACTATCCAAAATGAAAATCCAGTGGTGCAGACTCTGTTATTCTTCACTTTCCCACTGTAGAATCTGCTGAGTTTTTTTGACATTTTAGGCAGACAGGCCACAGTGACCCCCTGGGATGTACTCACAGGTGCAGTGGCTTCCAGCCATGGAGTGGTCAAATGAATTTCAGATATTTGGGAGAGGAAGGGAACACTTAACTCCTCATTCTCTTTTGTCACATGCTGGCCAGGCTCCTCGACCAGCTAAACTGTGCTCATTTGCAAGTTATGAGAACAGAATGGCAAAGGTCAGTGGTTTATTCTGTCTGTGCTGGGCACTGCCAACACCAGTCCTTGGCATAAAGCAAAACAGGCTTCAAACTGTTTTATAGTGATGAGAAATAACTCTCACTGCTGGCTTAGGAAACTGGGAAGGAGGTAGGCATGAAATTCGTGACCACTCCTCCTACTCCTGGGACAACCAAGGACTTACCATCTGGACCTGACAAAGGAAACTAAAGCCAAGTAACCAGTTAAAGCTTTTTTGCATTAACAGAAAAACAGAGAGTATCATGGATGGACTGGATAACCCAACCGACTGACTCCTGTCCTTGCATCAGCACTTTGATGTGACATAGTCAGCAAGGGATTTGTCTCTTAAAATGTATTTCTGGCCTAGTATAAAATTACTGACACTGATTTCATCCTGGTGGTATGAGAATGTTTCTGGGAAAAGTGGCAATTGTGCTTCAAAAGTGTGAACACTAAACTTTGTGTCAAGAAAATGCAATGAAGTGTTTGGCAATAACAGAAGACAACCTTAGAATGACAGAGTACGAGTGTGCAGAGGTTCTTTCTTGGTTTGGAATAGATGTGTTGGATACGTGGTGTCATTAGGTCTGTCTTGCTCAGCTCAGAGTCTCTGAAATAATGACCCTGGAATACCTGAAGAACACAGCTCACTCATCTCCTCCTTGGACTGAGTAGTATCATGTACCTAAATAGCTGGCCAAATAGCTGAGGTTTTGTCCAACAGATCTTCATTCACTTTAAATGCCTGTCCGTTGACTAGTCACCATCCACTTTTAGGTAGATAAAGTTCCAATTGCTCAAACAGGGCAGCTTTGAAAGGAAGATGCCTAGGGAGGACAGAACCATTAAGAGGTCTTGGCATCAACCAGGAAATAAAGAGCTGCACAATGTTTTAATTGAACCTATGTGATCACCAATGCCTGCCTTTTCCATTTGCTTAAGGCATTGCCTGAGGTGACAGAAACTCACACCAGAGAAGACAAACACAGTCCTTCCTGATTAATTTTTATTACTGAACCCCAAAACTTTAATGCAGATGTAGTGTCCTGCACTGCACTAGTGTCCTCCTGAAAAAAGGCCTAATTCACTTTCTCAAAGTGTTTATGGTATCAATACCATACCAGCGGGTGGTGGGTGATTAAGCTTCATGAGTGTGTTGCTGACCGACAGAAAAGTGTTGGATGTTCCACATTAGATCCAAAAGGTTGTGTGTTGAAGATGGCTTTGACACTGCAGCTGGCTTCTTTTTATTTATAACTGTCACATAAAAACTGTGACACTGGGCAATATTTGTCTTGATTTTGCAAGATCCCAGACCAGGTTACTGCGTGGTGCTTTTCCTAAGATACCTCTGAGAGCCTTTTGGAAACTTGAGTTGGTGCACATGATTGTTTTAGATGCTGTGAATACAAGTGCCCTGATACTGGGATGATGAATGTAAAATAAAACCCCAGATAAAGAAAATAACTACACCAGCAGACACAAACAGCTGTATGGGTTTCCTGTTTGCATCTGGCTTCAAGTCAAGCTACTGAGATAGCTCTCTAAAGTCCTGCATGGATGGAGTCTGCTCTGCCATGACTGCCTCAGCCTAACAATTTTGCAGTGATATTAAAAGCCAGCTGAGATACTTGTGTTCATATTTTGTTGCTGGGGGCAGCCAGGCAGAGTGGAGTGTTCATGGTCTTGTCTTCTGTGTTCAACAAGAGCAAACAAGATGTTTTCAGGTTCTGGCATCCAATTCAGCTTTTCTTTCAGGCTTTGTCATAAGGGGCTTGAAATTTAGTTTGTTGACTTGGTAGGTTTATATGCTAGCACTGATCAATAGCATGACATGTAATGTTTGTCAATACTGCACATGGATTCTGAGTCTCATACANAGATCAGGAAATAAGTAAAGTACATGAAATGAATCCATAAAAGTGTGAGGTTTTTTATTCTAGCAGACAAGGGAAATGTATGAAAAAGAAGAGAAAACACTTTCAGTTTTATAATTATTTAAGCCTATATGTCAATGTGAATCTCTGTTAAGAATATACAGTGTGGTAGTTTTTTCTTTCTTCTGTCTTTCCCACACTGTTGTGCTGTTCACTTTATTATTGCTGTCACAATCTGCTCTCTGTCCAATATGATTGCTATCCCCAAAGGTTTATTCTACACAGCAAACATCCTGTAATAGTGACCTAGTCTAATAACAGGAAATTTATTTTTAAACTGCATAATGCCTGCTCCATAATAATCTGTTTCTTTTCAAAAAAACCCGCTTGACATGAAAATCTACTAATATTGCCCCAAACCTGATTGTTTTCCACAAAATTTTGCATCTCTTGAAGTCCAGAGTGTTTACTAATTTGAGATAGCAACCAGGCATTTTTTCTTTCCTCTTCTGGTCAATAAATGCTAAATAATAAATATCAGCAAACAATCAAATCAGTCAAACATCAAAGGTCAGTGCTCATCAGTCACAGTCTTTTTGGAAGCAACTTTATTCTCCTCATTTCAACCAGTAAATGCAGAAAGAAGTTAACCCTTTGTGTGCAGAGATAGTGGTCTAAAATGGCCTGTGACTCTTGCCATTCCCTCCAGAATGGGTTAATTTTTATCTAAGTGCATGCTTCTTTCCTTCTTCCTTACCTGGCCTCACCTTTGCAATACCACTCTGGGGCCAATGACACTGTTATCCAATGGGTGATAAGCCATCAGTGTTGATTTTTCTGTCTCTAAGTGGTTTTCTTGGGAAGTAAGAAAACCCATCATGTCAGATACTTCTTCAAAGGACCCAGTGAGTTTGCATTCAGTGCATCTGCTGGAATGTCTAATGAATAAGTGTAAGCCTTTTGGGTTTGCTAACACAAAGAACTAATACATCTTAGACCATATTTTAATACCCTTAAGCCTGAAGGTTCACATTATCAAATCTCTGCTCTATCAAAGTATTTTCAATTGTATCTTTTTTTTTTTTTTACTCCCTTTAAACATGACTTGACGGTCCTTCTTCCAGATACATTTTATATTCTGCATTGGCTGCCTCAAGGATATCGTAAGGATCTCTATCTTAATGAAGTTGAGTTCTGTATCTACTACCAGGCTATTTTCTCCCAGATAAATCATTATGTCTGCTTCTGTCAATGGAACTAATGCAGTGCACAGATGAGAACATCAGCTGATTTCCACTAGTCTGTCTCTGTTCTCCATGTATCACAGCACTCTGCACTGCATAACTAGCCTCTAGTGCTACCCTCATCACTGCTCAGACACTAATCACCTTTATGCTTCATGGTTTTCCTTTGTAGATCTTGACTGGGGCCTCATACACTCGAACTGGTTTGCAGAAAAAAAACTTGCTCTGTGTGTTGGGCTCTCTGAGAATTCAAACAGAAAATAAAACAAAATTTAGCAACACTTCGACATAGTTTTCCTTCCCAGCTTGACTAAATCCTTCTTCAGATAAAATATTCACAAAGCTGTCATTGATTCTGACAGGAAGAATGTGCTTAATGTTTCACATTGGTACTTTCCCATGTTAGCATTCAACCTGCACAATATTTAATAAAAAGCCTAATGAGTTATGTCTTAATACTAGAACTGAGACAGAGTACAGTGTAAAAACTGTTAACTTTTGTATCTCTTGCCAAAATATCCTGGGAATGAGCACATTGCTACTAGTTATAGTTGCTAAAATATGTGTGCTGGCCACTGCCTGATGGGCCACTGCACTCTTAGTGAGGGAAGTAACCAAGATGTGTGGTTGGTTGTGCTTCCAAATCTCTAAGTGTATAGTGATTTTATTTGACTTGTGCCTAACTAAACTTCTAAAAAGATGAAAAACGTCTTTTCCAGTTCTTGGATGTATTTGTTTTTGAAATGCTAGTTGCATTTATGGGATCCCTGTTGGGGGGTTGGGTATGGCTGAAACTGCTCTGCCTGCATCATGATGAGCTGCAGCCTGTCCCTCCACACTGTCACGGTGACAATGAGAAACCAGTGCACAAAATCCTTCATACACCCATGGACACAAGTGATACTGCTTGGCAAATTTGTCTTCACATAAGCTTGTGCTGCCACTTTTCTCTTTCCTCTCTCTGGCTAGGTAGGATTAAAAATGTGCTAAAAAAAAAAAAATAAGGGGTGGGGAAAAAACCTCAGTCTGTTCCTTGGGTCCACGGCTAATTTTTTTAGTGTAAAACACCTTCCTTTTTACTTCTGCTTCACATTTCAGCAGTAGTATCACATGCAATAAAAATGAAAAATAGAAGCATATCAGAATAATTTGGGTTTGTATCCATGTCAACATATGCACTTTCTCATCCAAAAGGAGAACATCTGTATACATGAGAACCCTTCAAATGACAAAAAATGATTACAATGCAAAATTTCAGACTTCCTTAGAGCTGGGAATTGTACAAGTCCTGCCATGTGGACTGATGTAGCAATATCCTATTAATTTTCCTTAGAATTATTTTCCATAGAAACAAACCCTCTTTAATATTTTGTTTTAAAAAAAAAATTATACCAGTTCAAAGCACTTGTGCAATAAAAAAGCAATAGGTTAACTTCTAGAGAAAGGCCTCTCCTACTGGAATGACCACATTACTTATGTAAAAGGAAAGATTGCACCTGTTGTAATCACTTGTTTGCACCCTTTTTAAATTTTTCCTCTCAGATCTAGTTCCAGCATTCAAAATCTTTACAAAGACAGCTGAATGCTGGGGTCAGATGCAGTGGAGTGGAGCTTGCCACTGTCTGGCATGAAAGTGCTTTTGCATTTTTATACTGAGCAAGACAAAGCTTGTAAAAAGTAATTTATGAACAAGGAGTCTGCGCTTGAAGAGAAAACAGTTGGTGTGATTATAGACAATAATGAGGAAGCACGTGGGATACTCTTGAGTTTCCACTGAAAATATGCAATGGATGAATAGAAAATGAAACTTGAAGAGCACTTTCCTTCCTTGGTATTTGGATTTTCAAAACTGTTTTGACCTTTGATTGGTATATCCAGCACCTCTCCCTAGGTGTGATATCTGGGGTACCTTTTGCTTGCAGTGATGATCTAGTATTAAAAATAACTATGCTTATAACTTTCTCTTGAGCTTTAGTTAGCCCATGTAAAAAGTATCGAAGAAGTAGATCAAAGAAAGAATTATGGATTCCAAAGGAAAACAGTGTATTATAAGAAAAGCCACAATAAAGAGATGGAGGGAGTGAAGGCAACAGCACACAGTTAGGACAATAGATTTTGCGCTGGGAGGGAGCTCTAACCCTAACCCTAACCCTTTCCACTCAAAGCAGACACTGAAGTTCACTTGCAAAGTAAAAATTTGAAGAGAAGGCGTTTTTCTGCAGTAAGCTGCTTGCCTTCTCTTTGTCTAAGACATGAGTTACAGAAGGCAAATAAACCCATCTGGGACGCTAGTCAATGCCCATTGAATGCCACACTAAACAGCCCTCTGTACCAAGTGCTTTTACTTCCAATTACTGCTTCCCAACCCAGCTCCTGCTCCCTGCAAAGATTAACTGACTGACGCTGCTGAAGTCACATAAGTGCTGATAATACCAAGAATTTGGTCTGCACTTTATCAGCAGCCCTCAAATCTCATTACCAGGTGGATAGACATCATTATCTCTTTATCCCATTGGGAATAACAGTGTGCAGAGAACTTCCTTGCTGAAGGTCATATAGCAAGTCACTGTAAAAGTCTGAAAGTGGAATTAAGGTCAGTTGTATCCTCATCACGGACACTCACATATTGATAAAGCTGCTGGCATTGCACCCGTGCAGTTATCAGGACCATTAACTGAAACTTCTTGTAATGGGCATGGGGGGAGTAGTGACTAAGAACTGTCAAATGTACCTGTCTAGAAAGATGTTCTCTGGCCTGAAAGATAGGAACTAAGGTAGTGTTTACATTATGCTTCAAATTCAGGCTTTTCTAGTGTTTCATGTTGATGTCACGTATTACTTTTTGCTGGGTAGTGGGACCACACAAAGTATTTCTTCTCCCTTCTCCCTTAGATAAAAACAAGAGTACAAGACACTTCAAACTGAAAGTGTTGCTAAAGCCAGTACACAAACCTGAACTCAGACATGCATTTCAGGTGTATCTGCCATGAAAGACTCATGAAGATAATGAGTGGCTACTGAGTCTTACAGAATATGTTGCCTGCTGACAGAATGCTCGTTTGGAACAGAAGATCAATGGTACATGGCTATTCCTTACCATTACTTATTTTAGAACTGATCCAGTTTGACCAGAAGTCTATTTGATCTAGCAAAATCCAGCAATTTTCTTCTATTATTTCTATTGGTGAGCTTTGTTTCATTTCTTTTTCATCCCTTTGCAGGTTCAGGCAGATCTTTCTGTTTATGTATGCAAACATTTCATTTGTTGACTATTTATTTTCTTTTTTTCCTTTCCCAGGAGACATCTTTATTCATTACGTATTTAAGTCTTTTTGTTTAAGTTCTCTAGCTGTGAAATACAAGCTATAATCCCTCAATTTATTGCAGTCTAGGAAGAAAAAAATCAACAAAAGAAAGGCTCAGGATATGTCATAAGATTCATTTCCATTTCAGTATTTTAGACAACAGATGATCCATTTACAAAGCAGTGATCTGTGTCCAAGACTGGACTTCCTGACAAATGGACGTACAAAGCAAATACACATTCTGAGTATGATTTCTGATTACCTATGACAGGTACCTGAGGGTGTCTGTCTCTCTCATAATTTGAGAATCTTTGTGTGGGTCTTTATGTAAAAAATAAAGTTCTGCTGAATTGAACTGAACTGATAAACTTCAGGGATGAAATGAGGTCCTGACTGTTGCCAAGAAAAATGGTATGATTTTTGGTTATGCTATTAATCTTGAGAAAATGCTTCAGGGAAAAGAATTATTGTTTCAAATATATGTGAGCACTTTTTAAAGAAAGTAGGAGAGATGAGAGTAGTAAAATAGAGACAACTTTAAAGAATAGAGAACTTTATTTTTAATTCAAGCTGCTTAAAATTAATTTAAATGTCATATCCTAGTGTAGCGTGTAAGATAAGCTACAGATATTCACAGTTGCCAAGAAGGTGAAGGTGCAGTGAAAACACCATTGGAGGAATTAATTTCAACCTATTATTCTTTAGCGTGTATATTGTTCACAGTATAATTCTATTACCAGATACTATACTGAAATGGAGCAGGCAGAGCCAGTTGGAGCATGGGGATCTTGAATAGATGCTCACAATAGCACATTCATTTTCAGCTACTATACAATTTGCAAATGTATACACTGTGATTTGTAACTGACCTTAAAACTTACCATCTACATGCCACAGTTCCTATATGGTGACTACCACTCTCAGTTTTCCTACCAGTTTGACAACAAAGATTCTCATCACAAAAAGTTTCACAAATAAAGAATTTAGTCATCAATATTTTGAGAATTTTTTTCCTTGCTATTTCAGAATTAACCCTATACCAGGCTAATAATTACATTGTGACTTTCCTCAGCTCAGAATATAACAATGACTTAATAAATAGAAACAATTCCTTTTTATGGTTTATAGAAAGAGCCATTTGAGTGGGCAAATGAGATTTCTTTGATGCACATCTGCTGTACGTAGCGTCTGATCATAGTGGGGCAGAAGTAAACATAACTCTGTTTCAGCAGCTCATCAGGTTCTGGTGAGGTGCAGAAAGGGACAAGGATAGAGAAATTTGTTGCCATAGGCCATGGGGTGAGAGCAGAGTCAGCCCCTGAAACAGCCAGCACTGGATGTGAATGCTTCGGGGGTTGTCTGCAGAAGCTCAGGCAACATGGATCAGTGCTAAAGGAAAGGGCTTTACATTTACCTCTGGCCTTCTCTGTGCATGACTAGAGTAGAAGTAACATCATGATGTATTTCCTGCCCTTGTGCTCCTTCCTATCCCATCTCTAAAATAATTTTGTTTCAATGCAACAGTACTACTGGGAGTAGTAGAGGAGATGAAAATGGCACCAAGCCATGTAGCCAAGACACTCCCTGACCACAGTGAGAGTTGGAGGGGATCAGCTTGATCATGCATCTACTGAGTACTGTGGACCTTCTCTGCCTCTTTTCCTTACCACTGAGTACAAACAGGTATTGAAGAAACCTGGGGCAATGGGTAGAGGGCACCTTTTACCCACTGAAATGTACAGAATGTGGGCATTTTCTTTTACCCATTTATAGAAGGTGGGTATTTCCCTGTTTTGTGGGGATCTGATAATCTGGAAATGCTTCTGCTGGTTTTATTCAAGGAAGTGTTTTTCCACAGTCTTTCCTTCACATTTTGAATTTTTAATCTGAGAAGTTCTGCTTGACACAGAGAACTTTTTAATGGCCAAGATAAATACCATTCCATTAAGCAAAACTATTTTGTGGAATTATGAAGCCTACTCAGCTTACCAGGAGGCTCAGTAAGGGAAAATAGGAATGGAAATTTAAATTAACTAAGACATTTGTGAGCCGAGATCTAGCCAACATTTTTGGAAAATTAGAAATCAAGAAAATAATTCCAGCTTTCCAAATATTCTTACCCCAACTGTTTAATTTGCTAAGCACACTTTCATTGTGTTTATACTGTATAGTGTATTGTATTTTACAGGGGCTTGGAATATTGTCTCTTTGCAGAAAGGAAGTTGTTAAACAATTGTCCTTTTACATCTGTCAGCTCAAGGCTATTCATATTTATTCTAGTGGAAGCTGAACCTTTCAACTATTTCCTCACATTCATTTGTCTTATCCCTCCCACAACAAGTCCTCCAAAACAAGTCTGAGACTTTTGAGAGCGACAGGTTACTGTGAACTCCCCACATCTTACCCAATACAAAAAAACAGATGTTCTCTGATCATACGAAACCTTGTCAGAAAAATGTTGTTGCACGTTTCTCTCATGTTAGGTACTCTTAGGCACAAAATGGTGACATATTAGACATTTTGAATAGGTTAGCTCATGCCTAATGTAGGACGCACTTCAACATTGTAGTTTTAGAAGTTTGATTCAGGTTGATAATAAATGACTTCTTATTCCACTAATAAGAGGTTCTGTGGAAGGGGGACAGAACAGACAAGACAAAACCTAATGAAGAGTGAAAATATGTAGACTGAAAAATGAAGGGAAGAAGGTTCATCCATCCTTATTACTTACACAAAAGTTAAAACAGGATAAGAATAACTGTTGAAATGTAGACCAAAAAAAAAAAAAAGGTTTCTGGCATCTCTCAGCTCTGCAGAAACATTCCTGATAATTTGTACTTCACACAGGAAATCATAGCCACATATGTCATTTTGAGAAATTCAGACTTCTGAGGTTTGAAAAGTTCCTCTATTTTTTCCAGCACAATACAGCTACAGTGCTTTAAATTATAAGGGAGTAAATCAAGAATAAAAGACTTGACTTCAGTGGAGTTTGACTGGATTTATATTGTTGTAATTGAAAGCCTTGTTGGTGAGGAGCCATGAGATGTTACATATACTTGTTCCAAAACGCAGAGGGCTGATGGGTTATCTCTACAATCCAAGTAATGAGACCATTTCTTGCATTTTTCAGGGAAAAAATATTTTGTATGAGTTTTTCTTTCATTTATTTCAAGTAACAATGAACAAACACTCCGAAAATGGCAGGAAGGAGGAACAGCAGCAGAGATCTGGCAAAAGCAACTCATTGAGTGTTTCTGTTAATAAAATGATCAAGGCCAGAGCACGGGCACAGGGACCGGCCAGAGGCAGCGCAGCCCCTTCCCACTGCTCTGCCAGGCGCATCATGGTCTGGGTTCAGGTCCTGACACACAACTGGGTCAAAGTCAACCCACTTCAAAAGGGTTTAGATGTGCGAGTTTAGCTGTTTCATGCTACCTGGGACGAAGCTTGGAGAACCAGCCCCAGCTTGTTTTATTTACCATCATAGAAGTGGTCAGTGAAGTTACTCGAGGGTCATGGGAGGGGAAACAAAGTTCTGCCACTTTGGGAAGGGATGTCAACAAGTCTTTGTCCATATCAGTAAATATCTGGAAAATATCTGATGAGGGAATGAAGAAGGTTCAGGCTAGTTCTCACTTTAGTTGTTTCTTTGTTTTCCTCCACTTCTCTTTAGGTGTGAACATAGCAGGCTAAGAGAAAACCCACTGTCACTGCAGTTTCCTTGGGGATGGGCTGGAAGGCTAAAACAGACATGCCATACCTTGGGGCAGAGAAATAGCATCTTAAAATCCCAGTCTATACAAGGAGGAGGGTGGCAGTTGAAGGATTTCTGCACCAATCAAGAGTAAGTAAAATGTAACTTTAAGGGACAGACACTTCCCCCAGACCTCTTATACACTCAGATCGGAGGAGTGGATATATCTGTCACACACACTGGGTTAGTGCTAACACTTATATGGCCCTGGGAGAAAAATGCAGAGGAAATCCACAAATGCTCGCCCTGACTCCCTTCCTGGCAATTTGCCTATACTGGTCCTGCTGTGACTCCTGGTCATGCTCTCTCCCAGTCCCCTATCCTAACTCCACTGACTGCATCATGCCCACCCACTGTTCCTCCCTCCTGTTCTGCATCCAGGGAATTTCTTCAGTTTGTAAACTCTCTGGGGTAGCGACTGCTTGTTTGAGTATCCCAAATGGACACTGTTCTTGGCCAGCCCCAAAACACAGTCACAACAAATGTGAATAACAACAACAGTGACAAACAACATCAACATTAGTAATTACAATAATTATTATTGTTATTATTATACAGTCACCAGAATGACTTGGTAATTATTTGCATAATTTGTATAAATAATTTGCATGAGAAGAATAAAAGACTGCTCCCATATCCAGAGAAGATCTCAACCACAGTGGTTTGTTCCCTGTATTTGCCAAGGATTCCCACTGGTGTCAGTGGGAGATTTTTTTCTTGCTTATTCTTGAAACCAATTGCTCTGATGACAGAAATCAGTGGGAGTCCCAATAACGTGTGGTTTCATCCAGTGGGGTGCTGAAGGTGCTTTGCTACCTCTGACTCCAATTAAGATCTTTAGAGATGAAGGTACTCAGCACTTTTCAAGAGCTTCTCGTGATGTGCAGGATTGAGCCCCTCAAGACAGCTGTCTTTGGGCTCTGACTATGCAAAGCTGAGCAGAGATATTTTTTTTCCCCTTTTTAATTTTAATTGTCTATTTACAAAACAGATTCCAGCAGTTCAAGAGCATTTATGGCCTAATGGAGAAAGTCACAGTGGGTGTCTTTTTTGCTCTCAAAGAGGGAGATCCTTGTCAGTGACAGAGGGAAGAAAGTATAGATTATGCACACAAGGCAGGGCAAGGAGCGCAGGGGAAGCAGAGGCGACTTGCAGAGTTATTTACAGAGTACTCTTCCAAAGAGCCTGGCACTGCCTCCAAGCTGCCAGTCTTAGGAGGACAACCAGTATATTTCAACTTAGCGCAGCGAATAGATTCTGAGAGGCACCTGTCTGTGACAGGGTGTGCTGTCATTTCAAGGGTGTAATTTCTGGGCGTACTTGCACAGTTTTTTAGTTCAGAAGATATTGCAGGCTGTGCCTGGGTCTCTGTGGGAGGGGTATAATTTCTGGCACATGACATTGGGGCACTTTGCTCCAGAAGCAGCATAAAAATTAAGTTAAAAGAATGTTGAGGAAAGGGCTGCAATATGAAAAGTTGACATAATATGGGATGGTAGGGCCGAAACTTCAGGCTGTCGCAGAAGAGCCCTTCTAGGCTTAGGATTTGTGGCTCAGTGCTGTGCTAAATCTCATATATAGAGACAGTTTGACTTTTCTTGCAGGCAAACAAGAGTCAGCCTGAGAGGCTAAAGATCATAATGCAAACTCTCCAATGCCCAGAAAACTGAGGGCCCCTCACTGGGCTGGGAGCAGGCTCTGCCCTGCTGCTGCGATGGGGAGCCCAGCAGCCCCAGATGAATGCACTGTGTAAACCCTCTTCATCTGTCTCAGTACCAGCCAGGTTAGATTATACTGCAGGCAAAGGCATGTTTTCAATGTTTACTTTCTTGTCGAGTATTCAGCACTCCCTTTTGCTTCTGGAACTGCTCTGGCTCTGCGGCTGGAGTAGAGAGTAACAGGACAGGCTGCAATCGCTGCTATCTAAACACATTAAATACGGGCATGCCAGATCTTACAGGGATCTGGCCTCCCTGCACTTGTTTAACTTACTGCTGAACAAGTTAGAACTTGCTTCCACTCCACAAAAATGCATCTATCTGCACAGAGGTGAGAATTTCAGCTGCTTAAGTCTGAAAACTGATAGAAAAGAATCCGCTGTGTGATACTAATTTGTTGTTTGCCTCTGTAAAACTGACTGACTTACCTTGAGTGTGAGGATGCTCCACAGCCCACCAGAAAAGTTACTTCAAATTAGTGATCTCTGACCATGAAGAAAAATACAGTGATCTTTCTCACCATAAACCTGGACCCACTCACAGTGCCTGCATTTTGTATTAATCTTATGGCCATGATAAGGAAAATTTGGGGTTGTTTTCTTTTCATGCTGGCAAACCTTTTAACCCACCTATTCAGCCACTTCAATAATCTCTTTTCTTAAGTACTATTCCTCATAAACCAGCAGCCCTACACACTTCCAGCTGCAGGCTTAGGTTGGTTTTAACAAATGTCAGATTACTGCCCCTGTCCTCACAACTCCTTCCCTTGGGGAAGATCTGACTGTGTACCTTGAATCATTTGTTCCACTCAAGATTTTAGCTTTGAATAGTGACAAACTGTCTAGGAGGGAAGATGTTTCTGAATCATTATTCACCACCTTTAGATAACAGTATATGCACAGGAGAAGAAGATTTTTGTCTCTTACTTGTAAGTTCAAAATGCTAATTCAACTTTAGTGGAAGATAAAGGTCAGTAACCTGCACACTAACTATGGGAAAACAAGAAATCCCTATAGATTGTTCCCCATTTCTCATTTTATGTATGTTCTCATATACACAGATGTTATTCCCAAAGCCATAATTTTTTCTTTTCCTGTAACTGAAAAAAACAGCTTAGTGTCTCTAAGTCAGAAAAGAATCTGTTCCCCAAGTTTTGCTTGAAGTAAATCTCCATTGTTTGGCTGATCTCCTGGTAATTGCTTCATCTTCCAGAGTTAATTTTCTCTTCACTGTATTGCTATTTTCAGATTACCGAAACTGATGCCAAAACTGATTTATAATAGATGCTCACTCAACATTGTTTTTGCATTATACATCATAGAGGTCAGGTTGTGATTACATTATTAGATTTTATACATGAAAGAAGTATCTGTACTTGAGGAATCAGCTGATAGGAGAGGGGGAAGACAGCCTTTGTGTCCTATATTGAAAGACTAATCCTTAGGGCTTGATTTTGTGTGTAACCTTGGTTTTTTGCACCTGCATGAAACTAAAGGCATTTACATGTCTAGCTATTATACCTGATTGCTGGCTAATTATGCATGTAAGAATGGAGATGGGGGAGGGAGAAAATAGATCTAAAAATATTTTCTTCTTGGTGTTTTAGATAGACTGATATATTTCCCATATAAAAGCCTTTGCAATAAAAGACTTTTGGCAGGAAAGTGAGAGATATGGCATATGAATACCAGTATAAATGCCATTTTCTAGCCATGACATCTGAACATAAGTGAAAACACGTTAAATATTCTCCAAGCCAAATTTCAAAGTCAATTAATCTTGAGGGTTTTTTTCTTCAAACATTCATTGAGGGCTGGAGAAGAAAATGCATATATTTCAATACCAAAGGTGCAGCAGGTTATTTTGTTCATGGCTTTGTCGAGCAGGACTGTTTGCTTTAGGACTGCGCTGTTCTAAACCCCCTTGTCCTCACTCAAAAAAACAGCGTGTGGAGTATGGATTTGCTGTCCTTAACACTGTAAATCACAGCTGCATCAAAGACACTTGATAGAGGGAGAGGAAGAGGGAATACAGAAAAGATTGTTAGGTCTCCTGTATTTTTATTACTCTAGAGAGAAAAAAGAAGAAATGAGGAAGATACATCGTGTTTGTTCAGCAATGGAGAGCTGACCAAATGCTCCCAAATATGCTCATTTTATCTGGCATTATATAGAAGACATTTTCAGGGGTGCCAGGTTACTAAGTCCTCAAATCCATTTACTGTGACCTGGAACAGTTGTTGATTTCCATTTCAATAGTTATTAGCGTTTTTTTCTAACCATCAGCGAAGCTTGAAATAAATACATTTTATTAGAGTTGGCAAGTCTGAGAACAGATGTGAGATCTCCCATAATCTAAAGGCAGGGAACCCATGGGATAGCAGTGTTCAGGATGAGGGCTGTTTCCTTCCAGAAAGCATTGGCTGTAGAAATTCTCTGTGTGTGAGGTCCACACACAGTTCAGTTATGTAAAAGGAGAACTGAAAGGTATTTTACCCCGTTTTGGTGCTTGCCATTTTATTCTGTTAATGCGCTGTGAGATACAATACATTCAGTCATGATATATTTGATTGCACTTGTTTGTGATGCCTAGTCCAAATTGCGCAGACATTTTACAGCATTAGACCCCAAAACCCAGACCCATAAATCACAAAGAACATCTGTTATTCCCTTGTGGGAAGGATCTTAAAAGAGTGTCTTCTGAGCATCTCTGTTGTATGTCATTTATTACAAGTGGGCCCTCAGCCTGGAACAAAAGAGACCTCCTACATCCTCTTCCCCAGGCAGCAATTAACTGACCTCATCTTCCCGCCCCCTTCATCAGCCCCCACAATCAATTATCCCAATCAGCCCTTCAGAAGAAGACAACTGGGTGAACAGGTGGACCATTATTCTAAAGAGTTTTGGGCACTTGGAAAAAAGTTTATTGCAACACGGTACTTACACAACAGTGGCTGCAATTGTAGAGAGACAAATTTGTGTAAAAGTACTTGATTGAAAAATTCATTACAAGATTTTTCTTTTTTTTTTTCTTGAATACAAGAGTGCATACATGTGCCTGTGTGTGAAATAAAATTTCATAGATCTTTTGAAGTCTTTCCAATTTAGTGGATAGAGCTTGTACAAGTAGTAGTAATTCTATATATCAGTTGCTGGCCTCAAAAAAATAGTCTCTTGATAGGACTGTATAGATCCTAATTATTGTCAGAATAAGAACGTGTGCACAGAGACTGACTTCAGTCAACAGGGTTAAATAGTAATATGGTAGAGGGCAGCAAAATGTGGTTAAGTGCAGCAGAAGTGCTTTTGATCCCTGGGCAGACGGGCCATAGTGATGAGTATGTAAACTCTGTCATGCAGTGGGAGAAGTAATTAAGCTCCTCCCTGGAAGAAGACAGACGAAACAATAGATGCTGCTTTCCAAACCATTGTCCTTGGGGCAGGCCTTGACTAAAGGAAAAGAAGAGGAAATTTCCTGAATTGGAAATAAACATTGCTTCAATTATGTGAGTGCAGAAGGAGAAGATGAACAGAAAGCAGCCTAACAAAACCAGGAAGATCATTGACCACGCGGTCTAGAGAGAAAGCAAAAAGAGAAAACAAGTCCTTTGGAGACATAATTGGCAGTATCTGGGTCTGAACTTCTGGGCAAGAGAGTATTTATATCGGCCTTGGGAAAAATGAAAATACAAAAATAGAATATACAAAAGGGAAAACCATTTGTTCGCGTCATCAGTGCTATCACAACAAAAGTACTACTGAGGTCTTAAATACTAAGAAAAATATATGATAGGTGCATGAATGAAAGTGTTAAAGGATGTTGTCCAGACAGTAATTAGAGAAATTGCTCCCATATATTTTAAGGGTTTCCTTTCTTTCTGTGTAATTGTCAGCTTACAATCAGTTTAAGCTATATGAAACTCTGCTGTATCAAAGGGCATGTAAGCATATGGCTATAAGAGTTTGTGAGCATGTGATAAACAGAAAACTGGTACCACACTCAGCATAGTGTGCACATACACACCTTTGTCTCATATGTCAGATTGTGCCTCAGATCTTTGAGAACTAATGGAAAAATAATATGTGTCCAGCTTTGTAGCATTTTCCAGACAGTCAATCTTTTAGTAAAGTAACAAGTTTACTGACTGCATCATTCTTGGCTAGCTTAAATTACTTCAATATTCAAAATGTTCTTTCTCAGCTTCCACTGTGAAATATAGGAAATCAGAAAAATAGCTGTTTCTAATCCAGTTGTTTCAAAGTCCATTCTGAAATCTGTACCCTGTCGAATCAATGGCAAATCTCCAACTGACTGAAGTGGACCCTGGATTTTATCGATGATCTGGAATAAAGGAATGATTATTTTTCAATCTTTCACAATAAGTGTTTTAATATGCAGCTTATTTATGTAATTAAAAATAAAAAAGGAAAAAAAAAGTTAGAAATCTTGGTGTTCTTTTATTGGTAGCATTTTGCTAATGTCCAGCGGAGGGCAATAAAAACAATTAAGAGACTGAAGCATCTCTCTTACAAGGATAGCCTGAGAGAGCTGGGTCTCTTCCACCTCAAGAAGAGATGACTAAAAGGGAACCTCATCAATGTCTGTAAGTATCTGAAGGGAAGGTGTCCAGAGGATGGAGCCAGGCTCTTCTCAGTACTGCCAAACAACAGGACAAGAGGTAATGGGCAGAAACCGATGCACAGGAGGTTCCACCTGAACATGAGGAAGAACTGCTTTCCTGTGCAGGTGATGACCACACACTGGAACAGGTTGCCCAGGGAGGTTGTGGAGTATCCCTCACTGGAGACATTCAAGACCTGTCTGGATGCAGTCCAGTACCATGTGCTCTGGGATGACCCTGCTTGAGCAGGGAGGTTGGACAAGATTGTGGCCCCTTCCAATCTTATCCATTCTGTGATTCCATTTAGTACTCTGCCAGAGCTCAGAGATGAGCTCCAAAAATTACATAAAAATGTCAGACTAACAGAACCTGGAAAACATACTCTGGCTAAGGAAGATGTCACTGATTTTATAACTAAAGAAGTCTCTCTGGAACATTTTTGCTATGAACAAACCTATCTTTTTACTTTATTTGAACTAAAAATGGAAATAGATCTCCAAAACTAGAAGTTTTGAGTTGAATCACTACAGCTTGTTTAAATATTTTCTACTGCATTTGCTGTGTTGCGTCAAGTGACCTCTCCTTTGTAGAAAAAACCCAGGTCTTATTTCCACAGCACTCAATTACACAGCAGATAAGTATTATTGCCCAATTTTATAGACATGGAAACAAAAAGGGAAAAGCATCTTTCTTCAAGGACAGGAATTTGTGTGTTCTGTGTCTTAGTTGAGCCTGCTATGCAGTAGGCCATACAAATTCCGGCTGGGTGCTGGTGATTAGGTGTTTTTATGGCAAGCTCTTTGTAATTCTTACTTTTTCCTGAGGTAAAGGATTGGTGCTTGGCTGTAATGTCTATAAAATGCTAAAGCTGTTAAAACACAGTTTTTGTTGTATGTCATCCAATTTGCAGTTGGGAAACGGTAAAATTTGCTTAAATTAAAAACACGTGTTGTGCTGGAAAGTAGGTAATGGAATTACCACCTTTGCATGTTTGAATTCCGTGCCTTTTCTGCAATTTACACAATAATAAACCCAACTAATGAAGCTATTTTAACCATTAGAGGTCATTTTATTTGGTGATATAAGAGTCTTCATGCTAGAGCTGGACAGGAAATATTTTTCATGTCTTGTAAAAGCTTTCATGATTTCAAAGCTGTTCCTGCTTAAAATCAGGTGAACCTAGAGGCTACTAAAAATGCAGTGTGAAAGAAGCTCCTTACCCATCACATCATGGCATAAGTGAAAGGCCAGGTCCTCCTTCAGGATATGGGATGCTCAGCTTAGAGCAGGTGGTACTTTTTGATTTTCATCAGAAATTCCGTACTTTACAACTGGTATAAACATATTAAGGGGGAAAATAATGGTTTAAATTAACTTGTTTTCCTTGATTAAAAAAATGCATTTCAAAATTTCTTTTAAACACCCCTTTATATTTTCAACAAACATGCTGTGGCTGAGATATGTCTCCTAAGAGACTTTGGGCTGAGAGATTTTCTTGCTCTCTCCACTCAGAAATGGGCATTTTTTTTGATATTTATTTTATGAATCACAACCAGCCTCCCTTAAAGTGTGGATTCAAAATGTGCTGTGAGAAAAGCCTGTGACAATGCGACACAATTTCTCCATTGCTGTCCTTCCCCTTTCTTCTTTCTCTGCTACTGTCTTACTGTGCTTGTTAAGTGTCTTTAAAGGGAAGGTTTTGCATTTACCTTCAAACCAACGTGTCTAAGGCATTCTTTGCTAGGCTGTGTGTTAAATTTTTCTTTTAAACCTTCACTCTTACCTTTCAGAATTTCTTCCTGTTTTACTTGACTGTTTTCTTCCTGTCATCTTTTCCTTTTCCTTTGTATTTGTGATTGTCATTCCCTTTAGGATGGGAAATGGCTTCAGGCCAAAAGCCAGAGAGCAATCATAAAAAGCTATCAAAGGATGAGTAAAAGATGATAGTAAACACGACAGTGTTGTCTTCCGAAAGCATAATTACAGCACCTACCTGTCTTGCCTGGCTATAGACAAGGATATCTTTGGGACTGTTAGAAGGACAAAAATGTATACTCGTATCCATATGCCAAACACCAGGCATACGGAGAAAATACTAAAAACTTTGATGCATACCCGTACTTAGTTCTCCAGCTGAAGGAGCACAGGAACTTGTGAGAAGACCTAATAAGTGTAAAGGCATGGATTAGTAACAGGAAAGTTATCTTTTCATTAAATAGTTCTTCACCTATAATACTAGAAACTTTGCATTATTGAAAAAAATACTATGACAGGAAAGATTTGAAGTACACTAATAATCACCTTCTCTCATTGCCCAAGAGTTTAAACAAGTTTCTACTGAAGTGAACCCATTTGCTGAACAAAAATTGCTTCGTTATCTTTTTTTTTTTACGTTGTTCTCATTTTATTGTTATCATGGTTATTGCCACTATAATTAGTCCCATTGCTTCTGCTCTTATGCCCCAGACATGATAAAAATCAGATCCTCTTTAAGAATTCCTGTTGTAAGAAGAGAACTTGTGCAAATCAAAAGGGGACCTCAGAAGGGTCTCCTTTCTCCTTCCACTCAGCTTTTACTCCCATATATATTTGAGATCCATATTTCAAGGACACCCCAATCTTTAACAGCCAGATGTTACAGCCTTAGCAACTAAGGTTAAAACTGATAGATCACAATGGAGAAGAATATTGGTGTGTCATATATCTTCAGGTAAAATGCTATTGATGCTTATGCCATGCCATCTTTCTTGCTACATATTTATGCCTTGACTAAACCACTGGATTTCTAACCCGTGTTTAAGTCTGGATAACTAGAACACCAGAATAACGTTCTTACAGTGTATTTGAGGTTTAAGTGCCAGACATATTCCTTTAAAATCTGCCAAGCAGTATATTAAAACTGGTTTGGGTGAATGCTAGAGTGTGAAGTGTGATTTACTGATTTACTGTACTAGGAAAAAAAATGCACTGTGTATCTGTGTCTTCTATACATAACTCATTACAATTCACTTTCCCATTCATGATTTGGTGAGGCAGAAGTAAACCAAATAAAAGTATTGTCCTCTACCAGTGTCTATGAAATAAACCGGTGTCTTAACACACTCGTGCTTGCCTTAAGAGGCCAGTGTAGGGATCTAGTAGTGTTATGAGCTTAATATAGTTATACTTTTAAAGAAAATTATGTCATAAGTGTATTCACTATGTTGAGGAACATTTTGACATGACCTCATGCTGGAAGCAGCTGCTTGATCAGAGTGATTTCTGGAAGAAGTTTGTCTGTGTTCTGCTTCAATACATTTCTTCTTTTTTCATCATTATGCTAGAGATGTGCTTCAACTGCAAAGACCATATCTGTATTCAAACTTCTTCAAAGTTGGGGAGCGTTTGATGTTTAAGGGCAAATGAAGGTTCTGCACAAAATACAGTTGTAGGCAAAGGCACATAGCAATTACTTTGAGATGCAGGATGAGAGTTCCTTGAAAAACGTTGATGCTCTTGTTCTTTACTTTGTTTATGGCTCTAGGGATGGGTTTCAAGTGGCAAAAGAGTGGAAACAGGACAGGATATGTCTCCATTGGACACTTGCTGTCCCAGATATTTTTTCAAAGCTCTTTGTTTATATATGTCCATGTCTGATTTTCTGCCACAGTAAAAAAAAGTATTCCCAGAGAAAGCAAATATTCTCATAGTCTCTGGAGGCAAAATAAATGCAGTGCATCAGACTGTGGCTTTGAAGTCCCAGCAGAGGCTGGAGAATGAGCTTGAAGCAGTATTGATACACAGACTGTATGAGGGGTCAAACATCCTTGAATCCTGCTGTCTGCAGCTCTTGCTGCTGACACTGAAGGAGAGTGGCAGGTTCATGGCAAGATGTGGCGGCACTGACTGCAAAGGGCCTGAGGAAACTGTGCAGAGCCCTTAGCAGCTTCAAGAAGCCCTGGGGAAAAGGAAGAAACCCTAAAGGGAATGCCAAGACAGGCACAAACAACATAATAAAGGATGCAGGATATTATATACTCCTAGATAAGTCTCACTGTGATTCAGCTTTACCAGTCTATTCATTAACATCCCTGGCCTGCACAAATTTAGCTCATTTTACTCAGTTTCATATTAGCAATTTAAGGAACCTGGGCAGCTCCACTTCTTTTTGCTTCCCGAGTCATTCTTCTTTCTCTCCACTATGTCCATGTCTCTCTTGTACTGGGGAGCCCAGAACTGGACACTGTACTCCAGCTATGACCTCACTAGTATTGAAAAAAGAGGAAGGATCACCTTATCCAGTATGCTGCTGGCCATACTTTGTTCAGTGCAGCCCAGGCTACCATTAGCCTTCTGTGCTGCAAGAGCACATTGCTGTCTCGTGCTGTCTTGTTGGTTGTTGTGCTAAAGACCTGTTTCAGACATAAGGTCCACCACTGACTTCTTACTAGGCACCAGCAAGACCACATCACCAGACATTGCTGCCTGATTGCTCAGGAGACGCTTTTTTCCCCAGAAAATTCCCCAGGTGTGTCTGGAAAGCATGCTCAGCTCTGCCACACTGGAAGGAATGGCAGAAAGTGCTGCCTTTGCCAGGATTTGAGCTCAAGGCTGAGTCTATGCTTCCTGATGGAACTGTTCAGACCTCCTGGGTTATGAACCAAGGCAGACAGTTCCACTTTGTGCTGCCTGCTCAGCTGCCCCCAGGTATGGCAGAGCAGAACAGCTTCATCTGTGGCAGGGAGGCTTGCGAAGATCCTCATTTTCTGCACAAGTTGGCTCACAGGTTTTATGTATTTTTGTGTATGATTTGCATATTAGTCATGGTCCTTCTGTATTGGTACCTGAGAATGGGATTAGCTGCGGTCCCCATCAAAAGCACTGAGCACTAAAATAGTTCCACATGGCACAACATAGCCCCAGGTGACAAAGCATGAATTATTTTCCTCTCCCAGAATGCCTGGAACAAGCCATACTGAATGATGTGTCACATATTAAGAAAAACTTTATTTTTATCCAGATGGAATTCCAGGAAGCTAACTCCAATGCCCTCACCCTGGCTGAAAATGCATGATGTGTCCTAATAGCTACAGGCAGGACAAGGCAAGTATGTAAAAGGGACATTTAATTAGTTGTTCCATAAGGAACTGAAGTGTTGTTACATAAATGGTGTGTTTCTGACAGGCTTGAAGGTATCTAATGATTTGTAACACTAGAAGAATTTTGATATATTCAGTCTAGAAAGGCTGTGGAGTTTATGAGACAGATAATTTTAAGTCTCTTTAGTGAGGTTTATTGGAATTTAAATTTAAGAGAACACTATGTTGCAGGTCATCTTAGCCTTTAAACAACCTCCTGTTGTTGGAGTAGGACAATATCTCCAAGTTCCAATTGTTTTGGGTGCATCTTTCAGTCCTGCAAAAGAAGTGGAAATCAACATCTTAAATACGATGGATGGTACAGTTGTTCTAATTTTTATTTTAGAATAATTAGTATTGATTTTCTGTGTTCAGTGCAACACCTAAGCAAGCTTATTCAGTGAGCAGGGCCCCATTATTCTCAGCATGCTAAAGTTGGAACTCCTTTTGTCTGCATGAGTCAGACAAAATGTGTTTGCATTTGAACAATTTACTACAGTGTGTTAAGGAGAATGTGAAGATACTTTGTTCTCCTGACCAATAACATTTGGCACCATCTTACTTAGCTCTGTTGTGTCTTAGATTTCCAGCTACATGCGTGTACTACAAGTCTTTCTTGAAATACAGGATTTCTAATTGTGCCTTGCTACCCCTTTGCACTGCCAATCAGATCCTAAAAACACGTGACTCAGGAGAGATTTTTCCCAAATGCGCCGAAAGTATAAGATATCCCTGGGGTGGTGAAAGAAACTGAGAGGCCACCAGGAAAAACAGAGTTTGGAAATTAAAATCAACCCAATGACCAAAACTTTTTTACAAACTTAAATAATTTAATCTGGAAAGCTGTTCCAGTCAGATGAGTAAGATGTTATAACACGCTATTTTCTTGTCTTTTTGAAAGCAGCTAACAGAAACAGTTAGGGTTCTTAAAAAAATTTAGCTATGCAAATTTTCATACCGAAATGAACATCTTAGGTGTTGTGATACAAAACAGTGTAATTACACCAAAACATTTTAGATATTTAAATGTCAGGACTAGGAGGTGATAAACACAGTTAGTAATACAATAATGTTTTCTGAAGGAAAAAAATATTAAAAGGTAAAAGAAAAAGAATTTAGTTAACATAATAATAACAATAAGGCTTAGCTTTTAGCAGCTGTTTTACATCTTCAAACTATTGCTAAATTATTAACTAATTGATACCAGATCCTGCACATGCTAGCTCGGTGCAGAGTCATGGGGAGGACGCCAGCAGAGTGCTGTTGTTGGCTGAGAAGGTACACAAATGTTGCAATGTGAGTGGTAGGAAGTAGTAGTATTACCATATACAGCACAGTACCAGGCCCTCTGAGTACTGGTTCTAGCAGTGGTAACCTTGCCTCCGAAAGGATATAATTGCTCTTATGGGGTTGCCTTACATGGAAACCAAAATGATATCAAGATTTAATAATTAAATTATGCAGCAAGTCAGAGAAGGACAGATTTGTTCTCAATAGAACACAAGAGACTACTTGCTTTGGTGACCTAATTGCTGCAGCTTAAAAAAAAAAAAAGAAATTATTATGATAGCTGATTAAAAGGAGCCAAGGAGCTTATTCACATTTGCCAAGAGCACACAGCAAATCAAGCTTTATGACTTGAAATGAACTTGGTGCTTTGTCCAGATTAAATTAAGAAAGGAGGTCACTGAAGTGAGGAGTTCAGAAGAGCACTTGAGAATGGAAGTATGAGAAACGAACAGCAGGACTGAAATGAGAAAGATATAAGAGAGAAAGAAGCCATTTTCCATTCCTACCATTTATTTTCTTCAGAGGCTAGTGAGCAGAAAGAGGGGAAACTTGTTCAGGAGCAAGAACCCACAACAACCCATCCTATAAAATTGCAGTAAAGATGTAGTCATGGAAGTGGGTGGGCAGTGATGGGAAATCTTTGGCACACAGCTAAGCGATACTCATGAGAATGCTATTGCACTGGGACACCATTGGGGGAGCTCATTTTGTTGTCTGCATAAAGGATACCTGGCACAAAAATGAAAAAAATCAGAGGATTCTGATACTCCAGAAGTTTCTCTATAACATACATAAGTTCTTGGGGCCCTGTGATACATTCTGTGTTTAGAAAGTGGTAAAATAACTTTAATGATGAAGTCCACAAAGGAGATTCTATGCCACGTTGCAGACTGTTGTGTTCTGGCAGCCTCTACCTTTCTCTCACTGCATAGTCAGGATATCCTTGCCTGAAATAGGTATGGAAGGGTTGGATTCCTTTGTCTGAGGTCCACATCTACACAAGGTACTCCTGTTTCGTCAGCTGTCAAAAGATAAAATTCCTCTGATCTCTCTTAGGTGTACCCTTCAGGAGATGAAATACTATTTAGATGTACTTTTTCCCTGTGCCCTGTTAGTGAGTTTAGGATGACTGAAAAACAGACTGCTAAAATTTGGTTTCCGAGATTAGGGCATGTGATTCACAAGAAGTGACATCACCGAGCTGTTATGCAGAGCCAGAGCCTATTGCAATTAGGAAACAGGAGAGAGAAGCAGGTGAAAGCTCCAACCTTTTAATGTGATCACTGCATGGCTACTGTGACGTGAAATCATGTCATTGGGGCCCTACATCCCTTTGCTGCTCTGCTTACCTGCTTCACTCAACCCACATGAGGGATGCTAAAAATTCCACAATTATATACATGTCACTGGAAGGATATTTGCCCATTGTCATTAAGTAACTTTACTATGATTCCTGGCATGTGGAAAATGTCTCAAAAGCATATTTAACAGCATGCAAATACCAGCTGGCCAGGTTAACAGTCTCTAGTGCAAGAATACATTTGGAAACGTGAGTGTATCAGCTTTTGGTACTCAGAGAGTGGAACAGCACATGAAGCTACTGACAGACTCCTCTGCATCTTCCCAGTTAACAGGCTGTGAATGTTGCTGTGGTGCTCTGCATTGAAGGTTTGTTCTGAAATGTAGTCTTGTTAAACATTTTTCAAGGACCTTTCCTGAACCTGGACTGGGTTTTTCAAAGGTGACTATGGAAGTTAGCTGTTTCTCAAAGACGTGTAGTAGAAATTTTTCTTTGTTCTTTTGAATGTCCCTGTATGGGCAATTTATGGCAGCTGCTTAAAAATGCCATTGAAGTTCAATCAATTAGGCGACTTGCTATGTTAAAAAATACATAAAGGAACCATGACAATTTTAATGAGGTTTTTCCATTGGTTTCTATGACTTCTGCTATTTTGTGAAATATGCCCATTGAATTACAAATTCTTTTATTGAGAGAGGGAATTCTGGCCAGGGCCCCAAGGTTATTACTCACTGTATTCAAAGGGTACTTGGGGATCTTTAATTTCCAACTGGAGAGCTGGCAGAAGGACAGTAGGTTTAACATTTTCTCTGAAGGATGACACCTCTAAAAGTGCCACACGCTGCTTAATACTGCAGTACACTGGATGGGAGCCAAAGTCCCAGTATGGGACTTGAACCCACAAGTAGTTGGCTGTGAGACAGACATGCTACCCACAGAGTCACAATGACACCTAGTAGCATCTTAATTTAATAGACCACTTTTTTCAATGGCAGTGTCTTGTCTTGCATTTCTATGGTCTGGATCACTGAAAGTTTATTTTTCACTTCATTATGCATTTAAGGAGAATGTCACTCTGCTTTCCTTTTCTGTGCTTTTGGCAGCTGTGAACAATATACTCTTCAATGGTTGTGTGCATTTAAAAATAAGCATTCTATCACCAGTTTCTCTAAGCTCCTTTAAAAGTTACGACAACAAAAAAATCTAACTTGTTTTAAAAATAAGCTGGGGAAACAACTGATTTCACAGAAGGTCCCTGCAGCCATGAATAATCATACCTTTTTTCAGATATTTTCAAAGATGTGAAGACTTAAGGTGTGACTGGTTAGTAAGCTTCCTTTTCTGAAGCACAGCAAGTTTTTCAACACAGGCATTTACCACTTATATCTGGAAGTGCAGTAATTTGGGTCCCCAGATATCTTTGTGGCTACTTGGTAAGAAAACAGTGTCAAAAGCTGCCATTCTAGCTGGAAAAATACGCAGCATGGAGTGAGGTAGGAGGCAGTAGGGTACCAGGGGAAGGGGAGAAGGGGTCTGAGTTGGGGGAGAGAATGCATCTCATGGAAGACAAAGATGGACAACACTGGAAACACTTGGGGCAGAGCTCCCTCATTCTGGCATGCTGCACTTATGCCAGTGATGGTACCAAGGCTCTTTTTGTGTTTTATTTCTTGGCTTATGGTCTGAAAAAGGTTGGGCACTCATTGCCTGAGCACAGATCCAGCTTTGCAGGTGCCTGGGAATGGAGCTGAGAGAACACTGCCCCAAGCCCTCCCAGGCCGGCTGCTCCTCTTGCTTAAATGAGCTTTCCAGTATTTGAGTGTTTGCATAATCCAGGATTAAACTGTGAGAGCTTTACAATGTGTTTGCCCTCCAGATCTGAAAGTTTATTTTTGACCATAGCTAATAAATAGTTAATACTCACATTTGATTAAAAGAAACCTTTCCTAAGAAAAAAACAAACCCAAAGCAAAACTCATAAACTCCGTAAATATCAGAGAGAATTTAAAAAAAATATATATATAAATAAAACATTAGTGCACTCAAGGGAAAATAATGCCATTTTGATCTCAGTTAGAAAATATATTTGTCAGCACTTAAAGAAAAATATAAGCTGTTCTGTCAGGTAGCTAACAGAATTTTTAAGATTGGTGAAGATGATACTACTTCAAAAGCACTGCCACTAATTTATCTGTTCATTTAAATGCATCAGTTTGAACACAAGTTGTTCCTCACTGCAGGATGAAGTTGCTGGGATTTATAGCTAGTATGAATTTCTCCATGCAGCTCTTGGACCCTGCTTCGAAACCAGCTCTCCAGTAACCTTCCAGTGGTGTAAGAGACCCTTCGCCTTGGGGGCATCTCCATGGCCTTTGAAGCTCTAGACAGGCATGGAGCTCTTCTCTGTAACTCCAGCTAGGATTTTGGGTTTTTTTCCATAATGCAGGCATAAAAAATGCCTACATTAATCATAAGTGCCTTTCAGAACCACCTCAAGATATAATTCCTGCATCCCCAAGATCTGGGGCATCCTAGACACCAAAGACAAGTCCACTGTGTTGCTGTCCGATGGTGGCTATTTTTCTCCAGTGCTATGAAAATGTCACAAAGTCAAGGACACTGATCTTGACAGGTTAATTTTCAATATTTGAAGTTAGATGATCTACTTTATGGTCAGTACAAAGTCTTCAAAGATGCGTGCTCCCTTAGAAAACTACATTTCTGAGAAGAGCAACGTAATCTTTTCAAATCACAGTTTATACTTCTCTGTCTTTTCTTGGCTCATTCTTGACATTAAAAACTGTTGCAAACAATGATGCCATCAAGGATGATCTACAAACCCAAAAAACACAAGAGGAATGGGTTTTTAAGATGAAAAACAATTGGTGGTGTTCTTGCTTCGTGGTTGTCTTGTGGTTGAAATCTGGTCTGCACTATTGATAGAATCATTAATTACTGCAAATGATTTATAATTGTTTTCGGAAGTCAAATTCCCTCATTCTTCCCATAACAGTTTTGAGCATACATCACAGCTTTGCACCACAGCCACAGAGTGGGATCCTTATCCAAGATATGATCATTATGTGTATCTCAGACAATTAATTAAAAAGTACATTTGCCAGCAAGATTCATTATTGAGAAGTAACTCAGAGATTCATATGACTGTTACAAGCAAAAAAAAAACAAAAAGTAATCAAGGACTCAACTGTTGGACAAACATTTACCTATGTGTCTATTAATTAGTTAACCAGCAAAGTAATTCTCACAGCTTTAATATGGAAGCTATTGAGTGGAATGTGTCTATTTTAATTCCATTTTTTAGCGGTTATGTTGTTGCCAGTTCCCAGGAGCTCCATTCGATATTTTTCTGAAAAGCCCAGTTTGGAATTAGATGAGAATTTAATCTCTAATTTGGAAAACAACATGAAGAAGAAAGAAGCGAGTACTGAAACCAGGAGTTGCATCTCAAGAATTCTAAATTATAGAAGTTAAATTAAAAAAAGCACAAATGTAATTTTTAATCTAAAAGTTTGTAAGCAGTACCTAGACTATGAAGGATGAACTGGTAAACTGAATGTTTTTGCGTGCCTGGGGCTGTCAATTCTTCAAACAAAAGTAAAAAGTAGTGAATGAGAAGGGTTTATTAAACAGGGAAAAGCTGCTCTACAGCATTATGCGAGTAAGGTGTATTTCCTGACTTTCACTGGCATTTACAGTTACAGGGTTAAATGGCTTTGAGACCCTGCTCCTCAGTTCCAAGGCATACACTGCAAACCATAGAAAAAGGAAACACTTCTTATAAATCACAGTGTCACGAAAGTTGCAAAAATGACTGCATTTTAGCCTACAGCGAAAAGATTATAGTTAACGTACCAAGTATGAAATCTGTTAAATTCAGAATTTTTCATTTCAACAGGCTCTCAGGACGTGTGAAGTTTTCTTGTGTGTCTTTAGGGAGACAAAATGGCCATGGGCCTACATTTTTAACTCAGCAATTTCCACTACCATTGCTTTAACATAGTGTTCAGGTTTGTAGATTATATAATTATTTTCATTGGAAAGCACATTCTAACATCTGGGAATCATTTGAAAGAATGTAATCAACTTTGTCCTTTTTTTTTTTTTTTTTCTGGAGAGTATCTTCTGTTAATATTTAACCCATAACTGATTGCATGATTTACCAGTTTAACCCTGACCAACTTGCAAAATTTATCATCCTTGGTTGTTACTACACAAATCTATCACAGTAACAGAACATTTTCCCAGTTCTGTCTGTGTACAATGCTGTTCTTGTCTATGACAGGCTGCTCCATTCATGCTGCCCTGCTGCGTTAGCGGGGCTAACACTGAGAACAGGAATTTCCTAAATGTGGTGGAACCTTTTCGGGGTGAAGGTTATTTTTGATTGCAAAAATCCTTTCCTTCTCAACAGTGGGCCAAATCCCAACATCCATTCTTACTTTCTACAAGAAGTTTTATGTTTTCAGTCTTCAGTCTATCTAATACATGGTATTATGTAGTATCATGTGACTCAGAAAACCCTTAGAAATTGATCAGAAAATATTAAAAGAATGTAAAGGTGATTATAAATAACTATGCTGCATTGCTCCCGGACTAGGATCCCAGGATTTTGTGGCCTCTTACAGCTTCCCAGACTTTGCCCAAACAACATCCAGTTATTTTTCAAAACTCTAGTGGACCAAACCAGTGCAAGGTTTGTCTTACCCTCATTTTCCATAGCCCCTCCCCCTGCCCATGAGTGAACTGTGAGGTCAAAGAGGAGCTGGAGAAAAGGCCAGAAAGAACAATATAGCAATAGAAAGGGCGATATACGTCTTTCAAATAAGGTCTAGGAAAGGTCATATAGCAAAGAAGTGAGAAAAAAAAACCCCAAAATAAAAGGGCAGGTGCAAGTGAGAGAGCTATTAAATCAGAGATGAAATCAAATTAGGGAATAAATCAAACTATAGAGTCTAGACAGAAGAAAAGGTTTCAGTCAGTCCCTAAAAGTGCTGTGAGAGAGAATATATCAATGAAGACAAGATAAATTAGGATTTGCACACTTGTAGTGAAGGAGTGCCTGGTAGAGCACATCTTACAGGGGAGGAAAATGCGTGGGGGAAATTCGTCTCCCGGGTGTACAGTGAGTGTGCAGAAATAAGATCAAAATCAGTTTGTTGCTTGATTCAGAGGGACCAGCTCTGATCACTAAAATGTTGAGTCTCCTCATGATGGAGGAGAGCAGCATCCTCCACCTAGTCAGAGACCCAGTATTGATAATAACACCAAAAGTTCGTGCCCAAAAACAGAGAAAATGGGGGAGTTGAAAGAGTTCTCCAGACATAAATCATCCCATAGTTATGCAGAAATTGAATCTCCCTTCCTGCCACGCTAGCACCACAGGCACTTGGGGGTTTGATTTAATTTGTCTTGACCCTAAACTTTCGTAAAGATAAATTTCTGCATTTTTTGAGAGATCTCATTCAGTTGAAGGTAACGGTTGTGATGGTTGCATACATGGAAGATGGATGGTTTTGGTGGTGTCTGATCCGCAGAGGAGTTACACTGTAACCATGCATATTATTGCCCCTGTAATTGCATCCATCATACCTCCTGTAAAGACAAACAAATGGACTCCCATATTCACTTAAAACTAGATAAACAACTGTTCTTTGGCAATGTGACAGATACTTATTGCCTGCGAGTAGCCCATAACAGATAGGAAGGACAAGGATTAGGGTGGATTTGTAAACCATAAATTGTAGAAATCCACTCGGGAGTCTCCAAGCCAGACTCTTCCCTTAACTTCGCTTGAGTTATGCCCATGGATAAATCTGTCCTTCTGTCAAAACTCAGTGAAACTTTTTGCTGTCTCCTTTTACTGTGTCAGTCATTTATGTTCTAAAAGCTAGAGCTTCAGCAAATCTAAATTAGTCTGGCAATTTTTTCCTCCTGATTTGTAGAAGGATGAAATGTTGCATTTTCTATGGCTCTGTTTCGCTGTATAAAAATGCACCAGATGAAACTCATGCTGCAGAATTGTGATTTTATTCATGTTGGTTCTGAAAAATCGCCTTTTCTAAAACATGTATATAGATACATAAAAAAATCAAACTTCTGCTTGTTTTACTTTTGCCCACTATAACCAAAACTACAAAGCAATTAACTAATACAAAGGAACCCCAACAACCAAAAAACCCCAAGGATTAGCTAGCACTCTAAACACTAAATTACTGCATGGGTACACTAGTTCAACATTAGAACAGATGTGACATTACTCATTTAATTTACTTGAACCATGTGGATAGTGGGAAGCTAGCAAGCTGAGGAAGTCCACACAGGAGCTGAAAGCAATTTAGGTCACAGAGACATTGCAGGCAGGTCTGACAGCAAAAGATGAACAGTCCCTCAGCTCTTTGCTTCTCCTCATCTGCCAGACAAAATGTTTGAGTGCACTTCTAAATTCAATCCAAAGTCTCTCAGGGTTGAAACCATCGCAGGCTCACCAGAGCTTTGCAGCCTGCACAACCTTGCAGTAAGCAGACCGAAAGACCAAAAGCACTTTTTAAATTTGGAAACTAGGTTTTATTTGAGTAAAAGCTAAAACAATAAACTTATTATGGAGGAAGTCTAGAAGGAAATACAGTAAACTAAGAGTTTGTAAATTAACTTCCTCCTGCACTATATCTTGGCAAGACAGGGACATTCTGACAGGGCTACTTGGAATGTCAGCAACTCAGTGAAGTTTGGGCTTGTGAAAAAATTTACAGTCTGTTTTGGTTATTACACCAAAAATTTTTCTTTCTGTAATCTCTGTCAAACCTGTGTTCCCTGCAGTGCTCAAAAGTGTCTTTCAGTTCTTCAGGCTCTGTCCTCCTTTGCTGAGTCCATCATACTCATTTTACATCCAGAAAGGTCCCTTTTTCTGCTCCTGATTATGTTCTGTTGTTTCCTCAGAGTGCAGGGCCTTACTTTTCTTCAGGGTTCTTTCTGACCCAGAGCAAAAGAAGCAAGGAGTCTTCTGTTGTACTCCCCTCTGAAAAAAAAAAGCCCCAAACTGGCATGCATTAACATATGGTTCCCATAAATAATGGAAGTCTTTACAATAAGCTCATGTCACCAAGGGAGGAGTTAATAAGCTCATCCCACCACCTATGATCCAGTGGTAATCGGATTCAGTTATTAGCACCAATTACAACTCATTTTTAATACCTGTTGCCTTTCAGGACCCCAACTCCTATCTGTACACCCAAGTCTTTGGGGAGGCTCCTGTTCTTCTCCACATGTGTCCCTTCAACATTTCCCTTCCAGTTTAGGGTCAGGCTTGGAAAATCTTAGGTTTGTGTGCCCTCAATCAGATGCTCTGCAAAGGATGAAATTTTTCTGAAGATGAGACCATCCATCTGATCTGCATTTAGATGGGTTAAAGTCTTCAGATCACACTTTCCTTGAGCAGGATGGTTATTTGTGACCACTAACTGGGAGCTATTGGGATGCCTTCAGCATCTGCACTGCTGCCTCCAGATGTAGATCTTTGTTGCTTTGACCAACCTGTGTCTAATTTTCCCTCATGTCTTCCTGGAAACAAGCCTTGCTTTGATTAATCTGTATATAATTTTCCTGTACGCCTCCCTGTAAACAAGCATTGTATTTCAGTTTAACAACAGCCTTAGCAATGATGAGCATAATACATAGCAGGGGGAGACACAACAGCAGGGTGGCAGAAGCAGAAGAAAGCTACCTGGAAAATCTGAGACATAGTTTGAGCACTGGTTCATGTTTTCTGACTTTGAAATGGGACAGGCAGGAGTATATGTGTCCAAAGGGACTAGAGGAAGCGGAGTCAAACTAATAAGATAAAGGCAGAAATGGAACAAATGACGAAGATGTCACATGGGTAGGGCAGTGTGAGGGCACCAAGAGATATAAAGGACTGAAAAGGATGCTGTTCCTCCTCAGATGGAAAGTGGTTGCAACCAAGATCAGATTTAGTGACTAAATGACCAGAAGCAACAATATTTTTTCCTTTTTTTTTCTACATTTTGTGGCCTGTGTGACAATAGTTTATTCTTCTAAGTCACAACAACTCAGTCTTATATCCTTTCCTATTCCAGGAAGGCAAAACATAAATGAATAATGAAGCTTTCCAGAAGTACGGTGTCAGTGTAGATCTAGTTCTGAAATGAATCCAGCTTTTTGGAGAACATCCCTAACAATTAATTTAAGTTTGAATCATTGATGTTTCATTGTTTTGAGTTTATAGTTTAACAACAAATAGTTATTTCTTCTTGTGGAAATGTTGGGGGGTACAGGTCATTTCACACAAAGGGGTTACTCTCCTTTGTTTGTTTTTCCTTTCCTGTGAAACACTTAACACTGTTCTTTGGAAAAATCTCAGCTATAAGCTGCATTTGAATAGAAGTAAAGAATGTGACAGCTAGCAGGGGACATAGCAAGGTGCCTGGTGTGGTTGTTTCACTGTGTGTTCCTCCTTTTGATTCTTTTACAATGTTCTGTACAAATGTCTGTACAAAGACAACTACTGCAGGTTGAAAAATGCATCTTGAGAATATTAAATGTATCCTGCATATTCAACACTGAAAATAAATATCAGATTCTCATACTATTGTTTAATAAATTTGGCTCATTTTGTGTCATTTTCCTAGCATGGTTTGTCTTTTCTCTCTTTTACCATTTAGAAATTTGTCTGCCTCTTTTCTTTCTTTTTAATTTTAAGATATTGCAATCATCCTGGTATTGTTCAAATGGAAACAGGACTTCTCTTCTTGCAAAGTCCCCAAGTGAGCACTGAAGCAAATGGAATATAGTTACTGTTTTCTGATATTTACTCGGATCTAAAACATCATATAATTCACACTGTAACAGGATGTATTTTACAATCAGGAGGCCGAATCCATGGCTGGCACAACTCCGCTGAACTCACTGGAGTTGAATTAGATACTGCTTTATTGTATTGCCTTGTGAACCCATATATTGTAAGTGGATGTGCTGCAGTTCTCGGAGTGGAAATATCAATGCCTTTCAATAGTGCACAAATTTAAATATAACTCCAAACTGCTCTGATTCCTTTAGGGGCATTATGTTAGTTTTATTAATGAGTGGGAAGGGTTTTTTCTCCAATATGCTTCAATAGCCTATGCTGGTAGAAAGGCTGTATTTTTGAGCTGTTTTCAATTGTAAAATTGGAAGCATCTCTATGACGTAACCACTTTATGAGGGTATTTGAAACTGTAACTGTACTTCTGGGTATGAGATCACATCATAGGTATTGACCAGTGTGATTATTTCATTGCTCAAAATACCTGGGGGAAATCACTTATGAGAATTATTTTGTTATTTTAAACGTGATTCTGTGCTGCATATCCCACCCACCTCCAAACCTGGCCTTCAGCTATTTGGACTGTCCTTCCCCTCCACTCAGCCAACGTTTGCTTTAGCTGAAACTTCTCTTTGATTTTCTATTTCCCAAATGAAAACTATTTCCCCATGGATCACCATATATACATATGTTCATCAGTCTCCCACCAAGGCCTCTCATTTCAGGTCTGAACTTGAACTGATGCTTAGTTGTGATCATCATCTCTCACTTCGGTCTATTTTAACCATGTCTATGCCAGGAAATGGGGCATCCAGAGTTACTGATATTGTTTAATTATTAGGTTGCTTTTACCACACCAGCCACCACTCTTGCAAGTGGGGATTTAGGGAACAGCGCTGGACACTGATGGTTCCCAGTGGGCAGCAAGGGTCAAACAACAGCTTCAAGGAGGATGGAATTCTACTGTGTCTACACAAACTGTCACATGTCCCTTGCTCTCCCGAGCTGTTTCACATATTATCAGAGGTGTAGCTGATTTCTAAATTCTAGGGTGTGTGATTACAATTTTCCTGTTCTGACTGGGAAATGATGATCTGGACTGGGACTACCCCATAAGTAACCACCAAATGTGCTGAGATAAGAACTGGGATCTCATTTCAGTCGGAGGCTGAACATGCTGATGAAGAACTGCCTTTTCCCCAGCTTTTAGTACAATGTTAATCAAATGAGTATGAATATAAACATGATAACAAATAATCTTATTTTTAAGTCTTAATTAAAATTACATTTCACCTTTGGAAGAAAGGTTATACCTTAATGTTGTTTATTCTGGCTTTCTCACACACACTTACTGTGTATGAAACTATCACTCCAGGTGATGAATATGCAGAAGTTGGTGGATTCTAGAAAATAAATTTTTCATTAAGAGAAAGAAATCACACTGCGGTTTATAAAAATATTCTGAAAATTTATTGCTAACAGTACCTAAAGCCAATCATCAAGTGAGCTGTAAAAGTTCTGTCTAGATGATTCAGTTTTTCAGAAAAACCTCTGCATTGTTCATATCTGTGTATCCAGTTACTTGGATTTCTCTAGATGTTTTCTAGGAAGCACACAGAGAAAACACAAAAAAATAACAAATAACAAAGTAAATGGGTATCTAAAATTATGTAGCTTTTACGTGTCTTGAATATATAGCTACAAACTTTGATTAATACCATTACAGCTAACAACACCCGTTCTTTAAACAATCAAGAAACCCTATATTATCACACAGGAACATGTGTCCATACGCCATTAACTCCCCCACTCGCACAGACCATAAGGGTTAATCCATATGGAGGACTAGCTAATGATAACAGTAGCTATTCAGCTACTGATCCTTAAAAACACTCTCATCCTTGTGTAAGGTATTTGTTCATGTGGACTGCTAGCAGTTCTTTGTATGCTTGCTTCTTGGCTGGTTTGCTACCATGTAAAGCAAGTCTTACTCATTTATTCAACAATCTGTGCAAATTTAACGTCATTTGGTTAATGAGCTCCCTGCCAAATTCAGAGAGACAATTGTATTTAACTAGAAACCTCATTTTAATATCCTATTTAAAAGTCTAATTGAACCATCACTATTTTGCCTTTGATTTGTTGTATCTTTATGTGTTGTCTTGGAGATTTTGATGTTACTTTCTTCCAGATTTATTGATATTTATAACATGGACAGCGTGTTTCTAGAGACATTAAAGGGTGGAGAAGTACTCTCTGATGGGATACATTTCAGGTTTCAAAAGGTCTAAGGAGGACACTTCACGTCTGTAAGATGGAGATGCTCTATTAATGAAAATGTTAAAAGAAAACAAGCAGCTAAAACTGGAGTAAATGTTGTGGCTATCATTTTCATGGAATTAACCACGGAACTTCAGGTTCAAAAAAAAAGAATACTAAACCTAAAGCCAACTCTTTGAAGATTTCAAGAAAAATAAATATGTTAACATCTGCAAATAATCCCTTCTAGGAGCAAGAAAAATACATAGATTAATAATAAAAAAAGTTGAGTCAACATGCATTCTCAATAAGGCATTTTGACTGTAAAATATTGAAATGCCTCTTGTAAAAAACGTCTAGCTTTTGGTAAATACTGGGATGGGGTACTTGCTGGCAAACTACTACTGTAAAAAGACTATAGGATCTAGTACAGAATTTCCAAAATACTGAAATCCAAAGCATAGTCATCTCACATGCGATAGGCCCCTTTATAAACAGGATGGTTCTGATGCCATAAAAAAATCCCAGGTTTTTCCCAGTCTAATAAAAAAAAAAAAAAAAGAAAGACAAGTACAGAGAACAGTGATTTTTACCAGTTTCATTCCTTTTCAGTGTTGTAGTAATAATCATTGGAGAAAACCCAGAAAGATATAAGCAGATTACTTCAGGACAGCTGCGTTCTCTTTATAGTTTATTGCTAGGATGGCCCAAAAGCCATGCTTTATCTCTGTAACAGGAGCAAGGCATCCATTTTCTCATGCACAGATTGAATAATGTTACTGCCATATTTTATTTCCAAATTAGAGGAAATGTCACTCAATGTTCATATTTAAAATGAGAAGGAAGAAAAGTATTCCGTTCATGCAGTTAAAAAAAAAAAAAAAAGTAAAATCTGTTAAATATCCACTGACATTTGTATGAACTTAAAGCAAAGCATACATCACATCTTGGACTAGTACAGTTCACACATCATATCAGCTAACATATATCGATTTTTAGACTGAAATATTTTGATTTTCTGTGTGGTAAACAATTTCACTGGTCTGTTTATTATGCAGAAGACACAGGCAAATCTTCTGGAGCCAGAGATCCAGGATGCAAAGATGCCCTGTGTGCAGCCCATAGACCTAGTGAAAGATCTCACAGTAAGTACAAGGTTCCAGCAAGATAAACTGTACCTATATGCGCATATCTGCAAATACAGAGAATTAAGCTTCCTTATGAGAAGCCTAGAAATTATTTAGCCATCTGCTCTGCAGATCACTCAGTCCAAATATAAACAATTTGGACTGCACATAAAGGAGATTTTTTTTATTTTTTCTCCCACACACATTCAAAACTAATCTTGAATTTGAGATCTTTCATTCAAAATTATAGTCCAGGCTACAGTCCCTACTGGAACTGATATAAAGCATTACCTGTAAAAGTAATTAAAGTGTTGGTATCTGTGTGCACTTCTGAGTGGCTGGTCTATATTTGATGTATATCTCTATTCCTGGTTCCATTATAGAAAGGGACAGTACAGAATGAGCTAACTGGCAGACATCTCTAAGGATCCTCCTTTGAAATCAGCAGGAATTTCAGCAGAGTTTTCTTTCTTCTCTGCCTGCATGGATAAAATCCTGGCATGCTTGAACCTGCTGTGCTTGTGGCTGCTTTCGTCAGTGCTGGAATCTGCCGGGCGTCTCTTAGGCGCTCAGGAGCATCCCAGACAAATCAGGTTTCCCAGCCTGTGGTTTTTGGCTGTCCTGGCAGCAACACCAGCTTCAGGTCCTTCAGAGAATTTGGGCTCTGTTTGGTTTTTAGGAAAACACAGTTGATTATGTTCTCAAGATCTTAACACTTCACTTTCAAATATTTTTCCTGCCAGCTGTTGATCCTGCAAAGTGCTGAGCACTGTCAGCGGTCACAGGGCTTTAGCTGGACGATTACATCTTTGTAGCGCTCCTGCCATGTCCCACCACTGGAGCTGGAGGCTGAACAGCTTTGTCCAGGTAGACTTATCCGTCCACAGCAAGGAAATAAAATATTCACAGTACATTATAATAGCTGTCTGTCTGAGCTGCTTTAACACATCCAAATAACTGTCCTGTTTTTCAAACAAGCCAGCAGCTTCCCTGAGTTTCATTACCTGTATCAATCTTAGCTCTAATGAAATAAAAAGAAGAGCTTTCAGATGTGAGAGAACAAGACTAGATATTTTCCCATGGGGCACCTCTGTGCACAATAATATCTTCACTTCAATATTTTTTCTGCGTCTCTTTCAAGTTAACCACATCCAGACTGTGGACATGCCAGGAAATGCCATTCTGGGACTAATTTACTGGTACTGAAAATGTTATTTCCAGAACTGTCACTTTCCAAGGGAATTTTGAGTATCCACAAGTATTTCAACTGTAAGGATCCATTTTCTGACATTTGGGATCCATCTGCACTTCAGTCCAGCTGGAACCAAATGGGCCCCATCCATCTGTAATCTCCCTGAAACCATCCAGGACTGTCAAGGAAATTGCACGATGACCACACTGGAACCAGTGTTGGTGTTGGCTGGTATGGTTCAATGCTTTGTGAGGAATGGGATTTAAATGAGATCATTTCACTACACTTTTGGTGAATTCTGTTGGGAAACATCTGGAGGCAATGATTTCATTGCCCTATTATTAGTTGTATTATGGGACACAATAGAAGCAGAAAAGAATAGGGGTTGTGTCAGAATTTTATGTAAAATTGTTCTCTCCTGCTCAGGGATCAGTACTGGGTCAACAAAATAGGGATCAGATCTGAATCCCAGGAGATGGCTAGAAATGGAAGGACACTTCAAATGGGGCTCTACTGAGGCTGTTTTTGTCTTGTTTTTTTTTCATTAACAGATGAAGGAATAGAGATTATACAGATGACAGAATCCCAGAAGGGACTGCAAGAATATTTACTGCAGGGCAGCCCTTGAATACAAAACAATCTTGACAAGCTGGAGTCAGTCTGGGGGAAGTACTGGATAGCACACCTAGGCAGAGTTAATCATCTGCACAAACACATAACCTAGACCAGGCAGCTCAGTAGAGCAGGACATTACAGTGAATCAGCCTGGTAAGTCAATAATTTCAATCTGTTGTCCCATGTTCTTCTTTGCAAGCACAGCTGGAATGACAGGTGAGACTGATTTTCTGCTGCACACAGCCCTATTTGGAATCAGCAGCAGACTTGCCAGTCTGAGACATTTTGAGAAGGGTGGTGAGTCCAGAATAAAGGAACTGAGAATGATCATAGATCTAGGAAATGCAGCTGGTTGGACTGACTGAAAGAACAGATGATGTCTAGCATGAATAAGAGATAATGGGGAGGAAAACATAGTAATAGTCACCTAGGTATGTGAAATTCCAGTGCTGGGAAAAGTTAATATAGTCTTGTGCTTTGGACATGAAGTAATAGGTTGAATTATTACATGGAAAAATGGGACAGGACATTTGGATAAACTCTCAAATTGTACAGACAGGAAAGAATAGGTAGTCTGCTGTCGCTGATAATGTCGGAACGGCCAAAGCGACACAGACATCAGTCATAGTCCAGGTGTAAGGTGAACAGGAAGCTGCTTATTGCTCTCAAGTGTTTCTTTTATACTCTTTGTACACTATCGTGCCACAACACAATTGGTCAAAAGTCTCAAGCATAAAAAACTGTAGACACTGCATACACTCTTATTGGTGACACTGAAGACACTGTCCATGCTGTGACATGCTATTGGTGACACTATACACATTTTGATTGGTGACCTTTGGTCTGGGCTGCATTACATTTGTTCCGTCCGGCATTACAGTAAATATTTCCTAAAAGTTGTTTACATTCCTCGTCACTAATTGCCAGGCTGCTGACAGGTTCTCTGTCAACCCTGACAGTCTGCAGAACCAGTGAAGCTTCCAACTGTACGGATCTTTAAAAACTAGGGTTCTTAAACATCTTTCACATAAGATGCAGATCATTAGAAATGATCCTGCATTTGGAGTCTCCAACTTTCTGATCCTTCAAAACTGGAGTAAGATGGCCATGGTCTCAACAACATTCCCAAACAGCATTTTTCCTTCAGTGAAACTGCAATCCACCGGTGCTCTTCAGGTGCAGTCTGAAAACAGTTGAAAAGAAACAGAATAACTGAAATTAATTAAGATTTCACAAGGAGGATGATCTTTCAAGAAGAAAGAAACTGTGATCGATGGGAGCTGCCATTGTTATTTATTTAAGAACTATGAGATTGTCTCTGGCACTGAAGAAGTAGAAGGAAAAAGTGGCATCTTACCTTCTGTTCCCCTACTTAACCAAGATCCAGATCTATCTCTTTTGCTGAGAAAATTCTATGACTTCTATGACTTTTTGAGGTTATAAAAATAGAGGGATTGGCTAAACACTTTTCAGAGATGACTTCCTGTAAGAGATATTATCTGCTAAGCCAAAACTCTCCTTTGCAATATAAACTCCATAGCAGTTAGCGCTTATCTTGGTCTCAGTCTTATTTGAGATGGGTCAGCTGAGCATCTTCTAGGATTTGTTCTGGCCCTAAGGATTATTTCCTTACAGTGCACCCTGTAAGGAAAATAACTTCCCTACCAAGTGAAACAAAATAACAGAGTCAAACAAATAAATACTTCACAACAATCTTCAAATAGCTTCCTCAGGGGAGAAAGAAAAGACTTAACAAACATGCCTTTCTGCATGGTCCTGAAAGTCAACAGTTGTCCTTGGTCAGGTGAAGGTGTGTGATCTGGTAAGCCGGGTACACTGGCTGTTAAAAGAGCACCGGGGACACTAGATCTGCCTCCTTCAGAGTTGAAAGAGAAGTTTCTGTTGCCGTGCAGAGACCCTTAGTCAGGTTCTTATTTGGAAAAGAACTAAGTGACAAATTTTACCTTGCCCTGAAAGAGCCAGGAAGCATCTGAAGATCCTCCTGCCAAAAGAGGAAAATAATCCCAAACAAGTAATTCATGACCCTTGTTAAACTGTAGGGGTAATGAATGACAGTCAGTGCCTTACAAATGGGATCTGCAAGAGGAAATTATTCCTACAATCCACTGGTGCCTCTCCTTTGGATGGTTACTGATTTGCTTAGATTTTTTATTTGCATATTTCCAGCCACTCAATGCTTCTGTGAATTGCTGTCTCTGCCTCGTCTTTACCAACAGCTGGCCATCCAATTCCCTCTAAGCTGTCTGAAAAAATTTGCCCTCCCACAAGTACGTTGTTTTGTATTTTGGATAGACAGTGATAAGTGTCGAGTGTAAAAGACTCTTTGATAATTTAATTCACTTTGCTGAATTATGATTCTGCATGCACCATTAGTTCAATCACAAACCAGCTACAATAAGAATTAGGTCTGTTTTGCAACATGAAGCAGACAAGGCTGTTCACTGGAGCAGTCAAGGGTGTTTAATGTTACATTTGTTGTTGACTTTGAAACAAACACATGTGCATTGGTGTACAGCAATCTGAAAGTCCCATGCAGATGTAACATCTCAGGGATCCTGGGCTTGTGTTCAGAGATGAATGTGACAGAGAGGCAGCAATGCCAAGCAAGAGCCTCACATAGCTGTGCCAGTGGCATCAGGCAGTACCTGTGGGGAAAGTGTCTTCAACTTTGTAGGAAATCAAAGGACTCAAAAGTGAAAAATACGAGCTTCCATCATGAGTAGGGGTTGTCTGAGGAGCAGTAGATTTAGACAAAGAATATGAACGAGAGCATTTGAGGAGGGATGTCACTCATCTCAATGCAGACTTGAAGGTTTGAAAGAGGAAACTTCATGTCACTGGGTTACATTTCATATGGAATTCTGATCAGCTTTCACTTCTAATAACATTTACTTTGACCTTAGCAGGGCAATTTGTGACAGAGAGGTAATCTCAGCTTCTCCCTCATCACTTCTTCCTCATCACTCTTTCACTGCACATTTTAACACTTACTCATGAGAGGTTGGCTGGGAAACCAGAACCAAACACCACCTAACTGTGGCTGAGTGCCAGCCTACAGCTACAGTCCAAAGCATATATTGCTTAAGAACCTCTTCAGTATTTATTTTGGAAAGCGTCATCACTTTCAAAATTAAGTAGTAAAGTATTTAGCATACCGTCTCTTACTTTCCTCTTGAAGCCAGAATTTTCGCAGGAAGTCCCCAGTCAGAAAAGTGTTCTTGGCAGGGAAATTGCTTTTAACCCCTAATACATTGTACACTTAAGCTATAAAGGCCTAGGCTGGTCAAGAGGACAAGCCAAGAGCTTTATCCTTAAACAGCACTGTGTGACATGGAGACAGGTGAGAATTCAGTGATGACAGCTCAGAGTTGTCCCAGCACTCTCCTTATCACAGAAATGGTGCAAAGCCATTTTGACCTGTTGGAAAAGTTGCCCCACTTGGTAACATATGACGGCACTACAAAATGTTTGACATTTACATATAACTGGGGACAGTAAAAGGATTTTACGGTAGTAAATTGTACATCTTTTTTGTTTTGCCAATCAATAAAGCAGACCACACAAATTGCTTTTTGGATGTGTGTATTGAGAAGCAGGAATTTAATTTATTGCTTGATGTACCTTTTCTTAAATAAGAAAATATCTCACTGCCTTAAGTTCTAGTGAGCTGGTAGATCTTTATGCTTTCTTACTTTTCCTGTGAGGCAGCTTATAGACTTGAGCTGCTTCATCCAGCACATTTGCAATCTGCCATGTCCAAGGACACGCTGTAAAATCTATTGAAATGCATACAAGATATCCAAATTAGGTCACAACTATTAAACAAATATTAATTGAACATATTGTTCGAGATAATGATCTGTTTCCTGTCAGAGGCTGTTGTGTCTTTCAGATCTCGTGTTGTTATTTTCTAATATTTACATTACAATGGCAGCTCAAGGTCCCAGCCAGATGACTGCTGTTTTGTGCAAGCCTCTGCCCACGTACACACCTAAAGGGCAGCAGCCCCTGCCCCAAAGAGCTTATTACTGATGCCATTACCACAGAATTTTCTTATTGACATGTTTTTATATTGTGAGGTTCCATTATACTAAGGCAGCAATAAACCTATGAACCCCATACTATTTATGGATTGGTTCAATGCATATCTTTTAAAATGCAATATAAGTGTCTAAACTGCTATAAATACATCAGTATTGCTGCTTATCTTGCTTGTTAAACTGGCAGCTTTGTAACCTCAAGACACTGCAGCTGTGTAATCATTCACATCTATCTGGCACAAGAACCATGTTTTTTTTTCTCTCACTCTTTCCATGTATGAAAAAGGTGCTCCAATATACTGCCTGTAAGCAAACTACAACTGCTACTGATTGTAAATATGTTTGCTTATCTATAGAAATTCTGGGCTGTAAGGCAAGGTAGGAATTTCTATAGGCATTTGGTATTCTGATCTTCAATCTAAACTAGCTGCGTAACAACAAAGAAATAATGTTGTTTTCAGACATGAATCAAAATCTCAGTCATGCTGGAACTCCATTGACAAATCCTTCAGTATAAGATGCTTTAAAATATTCAAACAGAGTTTTTAAACACTGGTGTATTCAAAGACAAAAAGTCTAATCCACATATCCTATGATGATACTGCATTTGTCATGTCTAAGAAGGGAGAAGATAGTGGAGACCCTACTCTTAACGAAGACATCTATGGTTCCTATTACCTTTTCCAGGGATATAGTTGTGTTTTGTGCTAGACTTAGGCTGAATGGCTGTGGTGATGAACAGCTGCAGTGAGGCCGGTGGCAGAAGTAATGAGTCCATTTTTACAGCTCAGTAGCTGTTTATTTTTTCTCTTCAGATGTTTAGTTTTCACTTAAAATAACAAAAGCAAACCCCAATTCCTTTTAGCTATAAGCAATTTTATGAGTCAGGAAAGAACCGTAATAACTGGACTGAGTAAGCAAGGAGTCACTCCAAAAAAGCCATCAAACTTGCACTGCCATGACGGCAACACACCCGGGACTGGAGTCTGGCCATGGGAATGCTTGATATCTGGGGAGATCCGCCAAGTTGGCCTGAAAAGCTGCCCCTCAGAAGAACCTGGGCTGCTGGCTACAAATTATTAATGACTCTTCAAAACTTTGAGAATTTGCAGCCCTCTGTAAAAGGACAGCTTTCTGTCCAGACCATACGAATCTCTCCATCAGGAGAGATGTCAGCAAAACTGATTTTGAAGAACAACGCTATTGGCTACAAATCATTGATAACTGACCTCTTGGAAACTGAAGGCAGCACTGCCTTACACGTGCACAGATCCTGTCCCAGTGTGCAAGTCAAGTCTTGTGGGTGTCCTCTGAGGGGCAGTAAGGTAAGGGAGAGAAGAAGATGGTAAAGAAAGAAGAATTTAATTCTGTAGCGTATTCCAGAGTTGACACTGGTTCTCATTATCTGCTATGTTTCATGCCTGACTTTTCTTCCAAGATGTTTCATTTGCATCATCATAGTTAATTCTGTAGGCCACAGTATGTTTTGGCATCCTTGCTGTTTTAGGAACCCAAGCAGTGCATTCTTCTTCTGTCTGCTCTTAGCAAAAAAAATTTCTTATTTTCTTAATTTCTTATTTCTTATCTGTACTTCATAAGTAATAAAAATTATATTTTTTTGCTGTGTTAAACTCAGGATTTTGACTCTTAAATCCCTATTTTTTTCAATACAAATCTATTAAATATCCTCACCTTCTTGCCTCATGTTAAAGTAAATTACATCCGCTGATGACTTCATCCCACTCTCTACCTTTCAGAGAGCTGGGAGAAAGCTTTGAAATGTGCCATGTGTTCATTCTGTAAGGAAGAATGTACAAGACATATGGATGTTTGTGGACCAAGCAGAGAGAGGGTTACTGTGCTGGGGGACACTGATCTCCAGGAGTCAGAGGCCAATGGTGGCCTGTGTAGTAATGGCTTTTCTGCTTCACACAGGGAGGGAGAGGGAGGAAGAAGGTGGGAGGGAGAGAATAGGTGATGCCAGGATCTTGTCTGGGTACAGGATTATGCTGCAACCAGGATGTGACCCTGAGCTCAGGAGTGCATGTGGACATGCAAACTCGATAATAAGTCTGGGTTTAATGCCTTTTTCTCTTCATACTATGGATTTGGGTTTTTTCTTTAGCCAAAATAACCTGTCTGTTCTTGCTTTGAGTTGGACCCCCTGCCCCTGGGAAGGCTAATCCATACATCGATGAGTCTCCACACAAAGAGTCTCTCTTTAAAAAGAAAAAAGGAAAAGTTTATCATGGCTAACTTGGATCTTGGAATAGCAGGTGGCAATTTAATTGGAAGATGTAAGCTGCTTACTACTAATTTGCATGATTATAAGATTTTGTAATTGCCCTGTAAAAGTTAATTTGGCATTGGGTTCAGTGAAACTCAACAATGTTAGCAAGATATTGATGTGTGTGTGAGATTTGCTGTTGCTGTTTGATATGTTCCCCGCTGAAAGACCAAAGGAGAGATTTGAGGGGGTTATTTTTAAATATATACATGCACACACAGAGGTGAATCTCATTGTAATGACCCCTGTGGGGCCTGGATAAATGCATGTTGTATCAAGGAGTTCATTGCAGCAGGAGTTGGTAATTTGTTCCTTCAATATAATGAGGAAATATCTGGTTGGAACTGAACATCGATACCTAGTAATTTTTATGAAGATTACCTCATTGATTAACATTTAACCTGCATTATAAAAAGATACAAAAAATGTACACTTATATGCTAAATACAGCTTGCACTGAGGAAAGTGAGGAAAAAAAACGATTTTGTATTTAGGTCAACCTTGTATTAATGTTTGCTCTAATACAGCTAATTAGGAAGGAAAAATTTCTTTTGTTATTGGGCATGCATTAAGGGGAGTCTGAAGCAGAACTTATTCTAGTGCCATTTGACTTTGTGTGCGTGTGTGTACTGTCTGCAAGACACGTCTTGCAGGCTGCAATCTATAAAAGGTTTCTTCTGTGTGGTGTGGATCCCCATCAGAGGTTTCAGAACAAGACTGCAGGAGCGAGGATCCATGCTGTGCTGTGGAGAGGGACAAGCTTGAATCTCCGATGTCGTGGTGGCCCAGGGTAGCTGCAGGTGGGTGGGTGTCTAAGTGCCTGCCAGCCCCCGCACCCAACTGCCTGCTCTGCCACTCCACAGGGAGCCCAGAGCGCGAGGACACCTCCAAGACAGAACAAGGTGCTCTTAAAAAGCTGAGAGAAATGCCAGATTTTCCACCTTCTTCCTTTTGTCTTCCCTGTAAGCTGGCAGTTCACAGCAGGTCACTTCACTGCCTCAGAGGGCTGTCAAGGGCAGAAATAAGATGTGAGAGAGGAAAGGTGTAGCAGGGGTGGTGCTAAAATACCAGATTCCCACCATATATCTACACCAGAAGAAAACAACCTACGCTTGACTGAGTTGGTAAGGTACACAAACACAAATCTCACTAAAAGCACAGTAATGGAGTTGCTGATCTTATATATTTTATTAGTAACTTGTCGATGTGATTCAGTGGGCTGGGACCCAGTGCTGCTGAACACAAACACACACACACACATCCATATTGGTTTTAGCAGGTAAAACAATTTCTGAATTCCTTTTTTTCTCCTTCAGTTCTTGTTTTCCATTGTGTGTAGGGGAAAGAAAGAAGGGGAAAGTTGCACGTGATATCTGTGAATAGGATATCCAAGTTAGCTTCCATGAGCATGACGCAGATGGGTGGGTGTCTGTACACTGCTCTGCAGGGCATGAAGGAGGCACTAAAGACAAAGGAGCCAGGAATGGTTTATCTGCTATCCGCCAACAGTGGAAGGCCTTGCCAAAAGGGTGGGTGGATCAGGATGGCTGACCTGGAGAGTTACCCTTGCAACTGTTCTGTATATGTTAATAGGAAGAAGACTGGAAGATTCAGAATAAATTACTACTGCGAGTGAAAGCACAGGGAAATGTATGACAAAGATTTACATATTGCATTATAGTCCCTAGACAAATTCTTTTAAGTTGAGAGCGTGGGATTGGTTTTCTAATGGGATGCTGAGAGATGTGTAGATAAAGAAACAATTAGGAAGGAAATTGGAAATCTGGAGATCTGAACCTGTCTTTTACTCAAATGCTTTAAAGTCATTCAGGTGTTCACAACTATTTAAATACTTCACTTGTTTTATTTGCCTCAAACAAAGCAATGAAGCAGCAGTGTCATAAAGAGCCCAGCCCTGCTTCAGCTGAAATTTGTCTGACACAGATAAAACAAATAAACCCCCCAGAAGCCCAACAATGCCATTTCATGTGCAACATTATACCTACTGAATGAGAGGAAATGTAGGCATGCATCAGAGTAAAGTACTCTTAAAAGCTCATTTGGATGGTATGTTTTTTACCTAGAGGGGAAACTACTGTATATGCAAAACTCAGATGAATATTTACAATATCCAGGAATAGGTATCGGAAAGGGGGGGAAGGGGGAACATGCCGCAAACATAATCATCTTCTGAATGGTCCAAAACCAAATTGTTCTTGCTGCTGTTGCTGAGCAACAGTCCCACTACGGGATTCAGCCTGTGCTAATGTACAGTGGGAGAGCCCAACCTACCCAGAGAGTGAGAGATCAAAGTACCAGGGAAGGCAACAGCCTGGCATGGCTGAGCTCCACTTCCCACCAGTTGTGACTCCCCTAAGTACACATTTTCTTCATTCTCCTGACCTTTTGCTGCCAACCTGCCCCCATAACAGACTTCAGATAAAAAGCGAAACAAGACCAGTACCAGAGAGTGATGGTACCCTGCCTGTTGTTGTAGCAGGCCAGTTTGTACCTAGGACATTTTCTTTGAAGTAAAACATTAGCACTTCTTCTGAGGCGTTCAAAAGTGCTGAAACTCTGGGGAGGGAGAGAGAAGAGCAAATAACAAGTCTAAAAGAAAATTCATGAGATTTAAAAGCAGTGCTCCTCTGTGACTTCAGCTCTGAAGACCACATGTGCTCTCATTAGGCGGCAAAACAATAAAAATCCGCTGTTTAAAGGTACAGAAAATCAAGTATATTTTGAAATAAAAAATCTGGAATTCCTAATCATCTGACACAATATGATGTCAGTTTTCATTCACTTCCTTCAGTGGGTTAGTCTTTAAACAATCAGTTTAGAGGAAAAGGAAACCACAAAAAATGCATGTTCAAATAATGTTAATAGGCTGAAGTAAACCCCCCCCCAAACAAAACAAAAGAAACAAACAAAAAAAAATAATCAAAAAACCTAACCGAACATCCAAAACAACCCCAAGCAATCCAAAAAGTGATTTGTCACTGGTGGGATGACTTCACACAGCTTACTGTACCGGGGTGTACGGGAAATGGTACATTGGAATAGAGATATTTCAAATGCGTATATGACAGACCTGATAATTTAGTCCTTGGTTGATTTTGCTGTGTTGTTCATAATGCAGTGTAAAGCTGGCAGTCCTCTGGGTGGAGGAGTAAATCTAGGTTTGTCCTGGTTTTCATAATCAATATGTTTTATAACACTATTTTTGCTATTTTTTAAAAAAACTGACATGTAAAGTCATTATATTTTGAAGTAACTTTGCCACCAACTTGGTATTTGTAGTATGAAACAAACTCTACCTACCTTTCATTCTGTACCCTTAAAATTATTATTCTACATGAACCTCTAATTGAAAATATAGTCTTTTAGTCTGAGTTATCAATGGACAAGTTGACCATTTACAGAAAAAGGCTTATAGGGAAGGAAAGAAGTAAAAGACTAAAATGAACAGCTTCAGGCAAAAAATGCTTTATTTGGGGGACCTTTGAAAGGTGGTGCCCGGTAGCTGTCCTTAGTGATAAACCAGCACTGTCTGCATCCCAGTCCCCAAATTGCCAGGGTTGTTCTGTCTGTGTGGACACATTTCAAAATCATCACAGCTGGATCTCACCTTAATATTGGACCAAACTGAGGGCTAAGTGTAAATGAGTGTAACCTTTCACATGCTCCAAATCAAGATCTCAGTCCTCCTGGGAGGCAGGAAAAAAAATAAAAGCCAGAAAGTGTAACCCCCTATAATTCCACTTCCTTAGTCCAAGAGGAAAACTTCCTTTTACAATACTGTAGAATAAAGTTTTCCTACTTATTAGACTGGCTGCCAAGCTGCTGGTTTTGGGGTAGCAGTTTAATGGAGTTCCTCGCACTCACGACGGGATAGGTGGGAAATCGCACAGGAGCACAGAGGAAACTCTCACAATGTATTTCCCCCCTATTATTTCTCAGCCTATTTTGAAATTAGGAAATCATATGGAAACAGCAGGAGGATTCCTAGCCTGCGCTATTTCCTTCCCCTGTGATCATGAAGTTTTATTGCTGCATGAGCCCTGCTGCCTACCGTTTCAGAGGAACTCAGCAAGAGGTAAGGTTTTTCTAAGTGTGGGTGGTCATGTCCGTGTATTCAGCAGAAGCAATAGGGGTATTCAGCTTGAAAAAAGGCAGCTCAAGATGAAGTATGGAAGAATAATTTTCAAAGAAAAAATAATGAAGAACTAACAAAAGCACCCAGGGAATTCATTCTTTTATTTTTTTTCCCCTTTTGGTAATTGCCACTGAAGAGCCTGGAACTGAAATGACATCATTAAGTCAAGGTATCTCACTCATACACTTGTGGGGAAAATTGTATGAATTGAAAGGAAATTTCCCCAGGATTCAGCCTATTGCGTTGGAAAACTCTTCTACTGGTGAAAAACAGCCTTACATACAGAATGCCCTGTTTGCTGATACAGGCAGAAGTATAGACATTTTTCAATAGTATGGGATTTTAAATATCTAATGTTTTACTATTATTTGTATGTGCAGATATTCACAGCCATATCCACCTTTACGAGTGCATTAACATCATCTGTGTCAGACCATGTCAGTCATTTTTCAGAAGGTATGTACAAATGAGTTTCCTGGAAGGCAATTTCATCAAGACAAGCCTTTAAACTTTGCTTTTAAACAGATAATGCATATTATTTCTAGGGAAAAAATGTTGACTATTGAATATTAGCAACATACTGCTCATAAATAGACAGCAAAGGAATACTGGCACACACTATGTAGTAGGTAATGTTAAGCCATAAGAAAAATCTTTCAAGAACTTCATATGATTGGAAAAATATAACCTTTTTTTTCAACAAGTTGCTGATAACTGAACTGTTCCACTCAGGATGGGTAATAGTCCCTGTTCTATCCCATAGGTGTATCACAGAAATTCATAATGGCAGAACCCCATTCTTTTTTCCTTGCAATATTTGATATCCCCACAAGCGGTTCAGGTATACAAGCTACAGCATACTATAGTGCAGGAGTGTTAGGATATAATCTCCATTCTCCACCTGCAAGTAATCTCTCTGAAGATCATCAGGAAAGGAGCACCTCCAACTATTATACTACACTTGATTATTTTTTTCCTGATACTAGTTAACTAAAATTCAACTAGTAAAAGAAGAAAACACTCCCATTTTCACAAATTTATGTGTTTATTTGTTTATTACATATAGTCATGGAAAGTTGCTACCAGTAGAAACATACTTTAAAGCAGATAACTATTATCTAGTCTAAAATCTGATCATTGACATCCTAGTTTCAGAACATATGAAAAATAGTTTATGAAAAGCCTGGATCTTCCAGTTCCTTCAGGGAATGAAGTTAATGTTGGAAGGACAAATCTAGAAAATACTGCCATGGATAACTAGCCTTTTTTTAATGGCCCAACATTTTTATTACAAAAGTTATACTAGCAATTTCATAACCAAAGGCAAATTTCTCTCCCTTAAGCACCTGGATGCTACAAGCTTTTGTTTTAGTTTTCGTCCTCATTTCCTCCCCTCATGCTGGTTTTCAGCCTACTGTGGAGATGAATGGCATTGCAGTGTTCTTGAAAGCAGAAAAAATCCACTCCTCTGATTTGAATTTACAAAGTAAGATGCTCTTCTCTTCAAGCTCTCCTCTGTGCTTTGTGTACATTCAGATGGTTAGAAATGGATTAATTTATTTTCTACATTTTCTGTTATCTCTTCTCACTCTGGGGCTGTCACATCTCTTGCTGAGACAGGCATGGGAAAGGAGAACTTATCATTGCATTCAGATGGAATTTGAAGAAATATTTGGTCAAAACTACTGCTCTTCATCACATTTATCTTCATGATTCATGAGCTCTGCATTGCTATTCCTCCATGGCCAGGTAAGGAGGGAGCTCTAGAACTGTACCTATGATTTGCCCAGTTACTCAGAATAATTGGCAGCTAACGGAGAAGCATAAATTGCTTCTTTTTGTAAGTGATGCATCTCACACATCTCTGCTCCTGCTCCAAATCCTCCAAGAGAGAATAATGTTGCTGTTCCCTACAACACTGCAAGTTAGCTTCTCCTTTAATTAAGATTTTAGGTTGAGGTTTCCCCTTTTGTGCTTTAAGACACCTTTTCTCCATCTTTGGACACAGGGGAAATGTGAGATCAGGAGAGGGCAAAGGCAGAGGAGCCAGTACTCTCAGTGACTTTTGGCTGGTAGAAAATATTAGTATGTAATCTTTTTGGAGGTTCAGCCTAGAGCACAGGGCAGCTTGTGTCCTGGCTTCAGCTTTTCAGGAGTGCCTGCAAGGCGCAGCCACAGTTATGTGTTTCCCTTCTGCAGCACAGTGCCATTACCCAGGCACAGTGGAGAAGTGAGCCCACATACACGGGATGCATACAAACTGCTTATTTTCTTTCTGTCGGGAGCATCACCAAATAGTCTCACTTTTCCCAAATAAAAGCAGATCTGGATTGCAGAGCTGGCAAGAAAAACAAACAGCAACCCTGTTTTAAGTGAAAACACTGCCAGATACCATGAGTAACACAGAGAAGTAGTGTCAGACAGATACTGGGGAAGAGTAGCTTATTAGTTTTAATAGCTTTTTTTTTACCTCTGGCTGTTTATGAGAGCAGTTAAGCTAAATAAGCCTTCCCCTCTCTTTTTTTTTTTTTTTATTGTGGAGCAATGCATAGTCTGTGCTGTAACGATTCTTTGCATTCTGTCAACTTAATTTAGAAATCTAAATATCACTGAGCAGGTTGGGGTTTGGACCAGTCTTAACGAGATAATATCTCATAAGGGATTGATCCCACATTCATTTGAGGGGCCTCACAGCTAGTGTTTTGCAATACACCACAAATTCTGCAGCCTAGGAAAAGAAGCAGAAAATTAGTGAGATGTATGAAGAAATGCAGGATACAAACTCTAGTCCCCAAGACATTTCATGCCCTGTAGATTGCAGACTCTTGTACCAGGATTATGCAGTCATTTATTTTTTTGTCTGCCAAGCATGGCTGACAAAATTTGACAGGCAGTATGCTTACTTATCTGTTTTTGCAAAGTAATGCTTTTGCACATTTTTCTTCGTTATAAGCTCTGAACAAGTGAAGTGCAATGTTCCACTTAAATAGCTTCTGCATGCAAACAGCAGTGTCACAAAGCCAGGTTGTAGGAAAAAATACAATGAGAAACAGAATTTTAAAAGCAGTACCAGAGAAGCAGGGCAAAACATATTTCCTTAAATATTATTTATCCTTTTCAAATAGTTGACTTTGTGCCGTGACAGCTATGGAATACATTCCATGGTACAAAATTGTTTCCTGGGAATGAAAAAGTGATTGACACCTAAGTTAGAATTATCGTGAATCTGTGGAAAAAATGGGATTTTACACATTGACAAAGCCAGTAAAAGTTTTGAAAAGTATGTATTGGGACAATTTTAATGCAGAGCACTCTAGTTTTTAAAAGCAAAATGGTCTTCATGCAACAGGCTCTCATTGTGAACAAGGTGCCATTCAACAAGAAGGAAGTACTTTAACAGCTCAGTTATTGATGATGCTGAGTCAGGAGTCTGTGGATGTAAAGTCTCCATTTGCTTTGTCACTGGAAGTAGGGAATCAGCTATAATAGACAAACCAAAGATTTCTGATAAAATTGCACTGGAAATGATGCATTTCTGATTAGAATGACATTTCTGTTAGACAAGTTACAGGCCAAGTACTGAAACCCTTCCTTAGCTATAATTCCTTGCATAGCCAGGCCAGTACTGCATCAATCCATTCCAGCTTTAGTGATGAAAGAGGAACTTTTGTTTTCTCCCTCACACTCCTCTTAGTCCTGGCACCTCTGAGAGATCTGTATGCATCCCTGCCATGGCTGTGCACTCCAGGGCTGTTCACTTGCCCAGGTCTTTAACTCACACTTCTGCAGTGGAAGCTGTGTGTGGGCAAGGAGAATAAAACAACTGACTAGCAGAGAGTGCTGCCTCTAGTTTTCTCAAATACAAGTTGAAATTTCGTAAAGAATGAAAGAAACTCTACTCTCCAACTGAAACAACTAAATGAAAACTAGGAGCTCATATCGGCAGAGCATTGTTTGGCCAGAAGATTGGCCTTTCACACTTACGGTGCTTGGGCTGAATTATCATTATTTATTCCCATTACCTGTCTCTATTGTCTGGACACTATGAAACAAATTATTCTATTCTACCTCTCTGCAGAAAAAGAAAGTCATAAGCCTTCCTTCATATCCTGAAAGAAAATATTTTTACTGGGCAATTCCTGATAAACATTTTTATACAATTACCTTACCTTCCAACTGTCAAGGTACTGTACAAATTTCAAGAATAAAGTGACCATTAGGAGGCATTAGCCAAGAAGTGAGAACCCTAATTACTTCTTCAAGTAAGTAATAAATGAAAGCAGCTGAGTTTCCGGAGGGTTGTCGCCTTTGCAGTCATTTTCAATAGACCTTTGTGACTCTTACCTGCTTCTATGTCAGATGAAGTGGAACAGTAAATGTAATGCACTTAGTAGCATTAGTCCTACTGTTTTGTTTCCTTCTTTAAAGAAAAGCTTACTTGATCTCCCTGCAGCCTCACCCTGTGAAGAAGCACTGAGAGTGTAGACTTGTTACTGTAAAATATCTTCTGCATGTGCAATAAAACCTGGATGTCCATATGGCCTCCAAATGGTCTCTGCTCAACCAAGAAACAATTGGATTCTGTTGTTTTTTAGATAAAAGGGTATCAAAACCAGTCTGAGTCGTAGAGATAGGTCTGGTTTCTTTTACATTTAAGTGTATTCAGTTTTATGACTCAGCAGGAGAATAGCTGGATGCTTTTTTCTCCAGGGTGAATAATGTCCCTCCCTACTATGGTATGACTTGATTTGTTGTAGCCCCATCTCTTATGTGTCAGTTCTGGAGAGGAAGGCAGTATTCTCCCAGGAAGAGGCACCACTGTCTTCCCGACAGACCTGCCACAACCAGAGGGTCATTCAAAGCACATGGTGCTGCAAACCAGGCAGAATCTGTAACACACACCACACTCTGCATCCTGGCTGCTTCATTACCAGTAGATTTTCATTCTATGAAATGGTTGATCTGCTACCTATCAATTGCTTGCCTTGGTAAATTAGACAATTTTTTTTTAAAAGCATCTATATTCATGCACAATGTGTGGGTGATGTTTTTCTCTTCTTCTTTGTATAAGTATGGTCTATCCCCATTACAGCAAGCCTTTTGGGAATATTATAGGATTAGAAGCTCCTGAAAACTGATCGTTAAGTACTTATCATCAGGAATAACTGAATCAGACCAATTTTCTTTCATTTTTACTTTCAAGCAGATGATTTTGTAGGACAAATTTCTTTAATTGGATGTCTCAGCACTGTGAGATAAACACAAATTTTGTTTCTCTGCATAAAGAGAACATATATCACAGAAAGGATGACAGAGTGCAGTAATACTGTCCATTATATAGATATATCTTTCTAGCTCACACTGATTCTCTGCATTGGTTAGGGTTTTTAACACAAATGAAAGCATATTACCCTCAGAGGCTACCAGTTGGGAGTACATGTACCCTAATTAGCACTTTGATGTAGTTTTGTCCAGGTATCATACATAGCTTTAATCATAGCAAGCCATTGTCTGTGATGGTCAGCAAATCCCTAGGCCCCCTTTTCATCTTACAGTCTGATGTCTCAGAGGTAAATGCCTAGAAAGACTTTCTTTTAATACCTGCTTACTAGCAAGTGCATTATGGGAGGCTCACCTTGATCCCTAAGATGTAGAAATTGCTTGGAACAAAGACCCAATAATAATATAAAATTTTCTCCCAAATGCATCTATTTCTCTGATCTTTTCTGGCTTATCAGCAAGTTTGCTGACAGAAAAAGTAAAAGGGAAATTTTATTTAGGAAGAGTGTTAGCAGACCAGGTCTCAACTACTTCTGAAAGTCTGTCAAAAGCAAAAATATTATAAATTCATCATATATGAATCATATATACTCACTAGGGAATTTGCTGTTTCTCGCTTTATCTGTCATAGGGAAAGTCACACAACCAAAATGATTCTATTTGTTTTAGTATTATAACTAATCAAATGCAGCTTGTGACTCCATGGTTCGTGATGCATTCAGACTGACTCAGAAGATGCTGGAAGGAAACAAGCTGGGTCTGTACCTGAGCTTGGCTAAGGACCTGGACTCCCCATCTGCTTCCTTTTGCATTGCATAGGACACTGTTCCGTTCCAAGATCTTTCTGCAAACTGTGGGATGGCTTGATTTCACTGAACTGGTCATGGTGAGGACCATGGACTGGCATTTTTACTGCAGACCTGGACAGGACAGATCTGTTGGCCTGGAATTACTATCAAGACTTTGGAAAGCAAAATTGATCATGGACTATCAGCTAAAGGATTTGAATCCAAATGGTTCTAAAGCAAAGAAGAAACACAGGGGACAGTGCAAGGTTGAATATTGTTAGCACAAATCTGTTCTGACAAACGTGGTCAATAGTTTGCTTTTCACAGTTCAGTTAACATTTATTTCAAGGCTGAGAGGAAAACACTATTAAAATTTCCGACCCACTCAGACACTGTGGGCTCAGGAAATTCTGCTAGGACCAAAAAATCATGAGATCTTTGTAGCAGGGTCTTTCGCTTTAGAAACAGAGGTGAGGGAGTGGGTATGCATTGACCCCTCTTGCCTCCCTTGCCCTGGGCCAGCAAAGCAAGTGAGGGAGCAGCAGCCCTGGAGGCAGCAGGCAACAGATGTCAAGAGTGGCCCAAGTGCGATGTGTGTCAGAGGGGGCCCAGAAGGTCCCGTTCAGAGACAGTGATTACCCAGAGGGGACTGTGAGACCAGAGAGATGCCAGTGAACGGGCAGTGGAGCAATACGGGGTAGGCTTGGTCTGGGCTGCGCTCAGGAACCTGCAGAGATGGGGGGACAGGGACACGGCTGCTCCTGCAGCACGGGGACATCTGGGGAGAGGAACGTTGTCGGCAGCTGAGAGAAGGAGGGAGACTACATAATGGCTGTGACAAATGAGCAGCAAGTGCAGATCACACAGAGAGGAGGCCCGGGGGCGGCCGGGGCAGCTTCCGAAGCAGCCGCAGGCGGCCGCCCCAGCCCCGGCACCGCAGGGCCGCCGGCAAAGGGGCACAAGCCAGAGACCTAATTAGTGGCTGCTAGAAGGAGAATCAGAGCGACACAAAGGCCATTCTCCACGTGGGATCCGACCCAGCCCTTGCTGCGGTCAGCACAGAGATCCTTATCCATCTCTGTGGCCTCCAGGGAAGGCCTGGAGAGTGGGAGGATACCCACGGGGACAAGTGGCCGCGCCAACCTGGGACTGACCTGACCCCTCGGGTGAACACACACACAGGTGGAGGTTTACCCGCACCTGGGCCTGCCCTAGCAATACCTGTCAAACCACTTTTTTAAATTGTCTATGATTCTAGTTGCCCTTGTTTTTTTTAGGTGATTCATTCCCTGTGCGGAGAAGTCCTGCCTGGCCCCGCTGGTGCCCACCCTCCACTGGCATCCATGCCTCCCTGCTCTTGGCAGTGCCACAGCTCCCAGAGCCTCCTCTCCTTTCTCCACTCCCTTAGAATTGCGAGTACCACAGCAAGGACTCCTTTTAATCTTCTATCCTCAGCCACACAAACCTGGATTTCATCTCCAGTCCCTGGATAATCAAGATATTTCAACAGCTGTCAGTTTCTGGCAGAGGCCTATTCTACCATTTTTTTCCCACAGCATATTTTTCATAGCTGGTTAGAAATATGCAATATTTTGTCATAAAACTAGTCTCATTTACAGAATTTGAATATTTTTTTCCTTTACAGTTACCTTTCTCTATTTTACAGTTTTGAGATATTTTTCCAGTTTCCGCTGTTCAGCACTTTTGCTTATACTGTTAGAGCTTTATCTGCCACTAAACCCTTATACTGCATTTCTGTAATGTTTGTAACATGTGACTATTGAGTGGATATTATCTCTTTTTGTTTTTCATTCCCAGACTCATTACCTTACATACTCATAAGCTACTTATCTGTCTCCAGATCCTAGGCTATATATTCTGAATTTTGTTGCCCTCCTTCCTTGTTTTGACTGCCCCTTCACTTTATATCATCAGCAAATGTAATCCACTTACAGCATCTTCTTTCTTCCAGGTCATTGATATATAAAGTGAAGAAAATTGATCCTCACACTAATCCTTATGACTCTCTTTCAGTCACATCCTTACATGTTATACTGTTAACATACATGGTTACCTCTTAAAAAAAATACTTGAGCTACTTCATGGCTTATTGAAATTAGATACCCAAGAAGGCTGAGACTGCAAATACAGAGAAACAGAATAGTAAGAAAGAGGGAGTACCTGAAAGCCATTGGTCTTTCCCCATGGGGCAGGAGTTGAACAGGGGTCTCCAGACTTCCTGTGGCTGCAGGCACCTCTTCACCCAAGGGCAAACTGCCTGTGAGGCAAAGGAGTTGATGCAGGATGTGTTCTGGGGCTGCCAACAGGCTTGCATCAACTTGGTGAGTCCCAGCATGAGTGACCCCATGAGCAATTCCCTCTTTCAAATGTTCTTCCTCTTGTTTTGAAGCTCCTGGAGGTTTAAAGCTGTTTCCTCACACCCATCTCTGTGATATGAGAGAGAAGTCTTTGTGTTTCTAATGGAAAGCTGTCATAAGCAGAAGTTAAAAGGGATTTCTTTTACATCCCTTCACTTCCTGAAGTCAGACATATAACACAAAGAACCTGACTTTTCTACATAAAAATCTAGTTAAACAGAATGTATGGATTCCTGCTATCAGACATTTTTATTATCCACTCTGAAAAAATCCCATCAGTGGAGTCATAAGTACAAGCTTGTTTTCGTGAATTCATGCTGACTTTACATAATTAAATCAGAATTTGCCCAAGCCTGGCTCTGAATAGTATTTAAATTTTTTCCCTACTGCTTCAGTTAGACATGCACTGCAGGTCTTTTGCTTCAGAGCCTTTCCAGTCACCTTTCTAGAGGAGGAAGATAGCCTGTCTAGTGCACTGGGATGGGACTTGGGAGACCTGAATTTTAGCCCTAGCTAAGATGCAGGTTCCCTCTGTGCATTTAGGTAATCAACCTAACCTACTCTATGTCCTAGTACCACAGATTCTGAGCAGAAATAATAATTTCCTGTCATTCAGGAGCCCTGAACAAATAAGTGTGAGGCACTGAGATGCATGTAAAAAATAACTAATAAATTATTTTCGTGACATTATAGCATTTCTTTATCGAATGACCTTGGTTGAAGATATAACTCATCAAAGATGGTGGGCATCTAACTACAGCAGGAACTAGACAACTAAACAAATCCTTTTGTGGCATCAGGCCCAAGTTTACATCACCAGACTGGCTTTAGCAGCAGGTTTAGCCTTTTTAGACAGAGCTGGCTGAGTAACAGGCACTGCTGTAGCTCCATTATGACTGAAGATGTCTTTGCAGAGATGTGCCTGTGGTGGCAGAGATGTGCCTCTGAGCTGAGCAGGGTGCTGCTGGTGGACACCACACTCTGTTGGGGTACATTTCTACACCCCTTGGTGCTGGCTCCTTCTCCCTCCCCACTGGCCTCTGGACTACAATGTAGCAAATGCCTTTTCCTTTCAAGCTGGAGACCCACACTACCTTCCTGGATGGTTTTCAGAAAGCTGCACAGTACTGTGGTAACAAAAATATTCTGGTTGTAGAAGAAGAAAAGAAAAAAAAATCAAAAAAACCCTTGTGCTTGCTGTTGTATCATATTCACTCATGCACTCACCCCCAGCTAGCATTCCTCTGGCAGGACATCCTGTCTCCAGCTCCTTAAGGGGAAAAAAAACTCAGACAAAAAAACAGAAAAAAAAAATATTCCTTAACTAGCAATGCATAACACTATTATGTCTATTTTACAGATGGGCTAGCTGAATTAAGGTAAAATTTCTACGATTTCAGAGAATACCTGAAAGTGCTCAATTATGAGAATCCTGGATTCTGTCTTGCTTCTCAAACTCAAAATTTCAACATCTACAACCAGGACTGAATTTGTCAGGCATGGACAAAGGATACCATAAATTCCTTATCAGCATTGGCTGGCACTGTGTGTATTTCTGGTCTTATAATGCAGCTACAAACTTTGCATCCTCATCCCATATCTCAGATGCTTTCATTGCATGGTACACGAGAAATGTCCTTTGTTTTATTCATTTTTTATTTTAATGCTGCATTGTAACTTTTACATCCTGAAAACCTGCTACAGAGAAACCAGGTTTTTACTGAAACACATGAAGGTGTTCATCAAACAGATGGGTTGAGAAATTATTTAGGTGCTTAAGAAAAAAGAATTACTCTGGCTGTCATCACAGACATTCTGAATGGGAACAATTTACCATGGGGGGCTGTGGCTTCAGGAGGGGGATAACGGTAAGTGTTAGTTTTGTTCACTTTCTGTACGAATGAAGAAATAAAGAGGCTGTAAGTGAATTAATTTGTTGTTCAATTATGAAGTGGCAGTCAGAACAAAAGGCGAGGGCAACAAAGTTCAGACTGAAATGATGAGGAGCCAGAGGAAGAAAGGCAACTTTTTAAAAATTCAAATAATGAAAGTTTTTTTGTCTAGAAACAAAAATAAAAGAAAGTAGATTTTCTATGCACTCAGAAGTCATAAATGATGAAATGAATGCATAGAGTACACTTGCACACACAGGTGCTGCCATTATGGATATACTATATAAATCTGCAGGGCACTAAAGTGATTACTCTTTCCCCCATGTCTCTGAATGCCATATTTTTCTAGCATGCTGGATCCCATCTGGCCTCAAAGTTCTGTCATTCTTCAGACATTTCAATTTCTTGATTACCTGTCAGGTTATGACCCTCAATTGTTTTTCTTTTTTAATATTTCTTCCTACTCCCTTGGGAAATGTCCATGTGTTTCTGACATCTGCCACCCAACCCTCTCCACGAGCCCCATGACAAAGAACTAATTAATGTGTTTATTTCAACAGTGTCCTCACCTCCTTTCAAGAAGAGACCCAGGCTTTGTCCCAGAGCACCCATACCAATCATAGTTCTTATATTTGTGCTCTTCCATAGTTTACCATAACTGTCTCCAGGTTTTTAACTGTGAAAGAATGTCCTTTGAATCGAGAATTGCTCCTCAAGGTCACAGCTGAAGGTGTTATGCTGCAACTATTTCCATTATACCCCTTTAATAGATAAGCTTATTTTCAGTTCCACATCAACCAGGACCATATCCCATCCCTTGATCTTCCTATATGGAGGAATTCTTTAATTTCCATTCATTCTAAAAACAAAGGCATGATCGATTTTTTTGAAAAGTAAATGCTCTCATATTACTGGAAGAATCTAATTACAAATTTTAAATCTGGATCCTTATTTCCACCTTCCTTCCCACATTCTTCTCATTTTAAAGGCTTAATAGCATGAGAAACATATGAGGAAATTCTTGCCCTAAGTAAATGTGCAGCAGGTGTGAACTTTTGATCTGGACTGGTAAGTTAGTTTTTGGTCCCTTGTGATGACAAGGATCATTCAGAATCCAGTTTTTAACTAGTTTTGTGTTGTGTTCTCTGACCACAACCATCCTAAGTACTTGGTTCTTTGTGTGGAGTCCAAAGATCAAGCTGAACTTCTGTTGATTCTGTGGAAGGGATGGGAACCCTTCAGTGGATTTCAAAACAGACAGCTGCTGAGCGAAGGCTTACCTAAGAGTTGATGGAAAGGGCAAAGGAAAGACAGCAGGACTCTGCTGTGTAGTAGCCAAGTCTCGCATTTCACAACTAAACGAACCTTCCTCGTACCAAAAGAGAGAATTTTTTCCACTCTTTGGTCTAGCTGGGTCTTAATTTCATCCTATCTTTATCTTAACAGATGATACCAATAGCCAGTGCCTCTGTGTTATGTGGAGAACATTGTCCTTCCAGTGCATGATCAGTAAATAGCAATGGGATCACTTCCTTTTGTAATCTTGTTGGGGAATACTTACTGGTAGATTTTGAATGAGTTCAAGCATGCTTATGATGGCCAAAGTGCAAGGAATTGGGAACACCTGCAAAACCTTTGTCTCTTAGAGAACTTTATTGGCACAAATGCAAACAAATAACACATTTTGGTAATCACATTTTTGGACTTAGATGCCCAAGTTCCACTAAAATAGCCTTTCAGATATTTAAGTAATTTGGCAGGAACTGGGATGAATAGTTACTTTATTTGTACAGCTGAAGAATAGTGTTGCCTAACACTATTGTATGTGAATATTACAATGTAAACATATTTGAGCTATAAAGCTCACTTTCACTGTGCTTGTTTCCACCTCTTTCACTGCAGTGATATTTTCCTTCTAATCCTTCACTTATGTCATTAATAAATAAAATTGAATTTTATACTAAAATCATTTGAATCTATTAATAATTAAGAGCTTTAAAGCAGCAGGTGAAAGTGGGAGAGATGCCAGCTTTTTAGGAAATTAAAGAATTTACTTTATTTGCAAATGACCATGGTGCTTATAGAAGTGACCTCTGCATTAAAGTATTAGCATTACAAGCATGAGCAGGCTAAAGTGTCCTGGAAGTGAACCTGGATTGCAGTAGGGTCATGTCTGAATGAAAATTAGTTTTTACCAAAATTGTGCCCTCAGATGATTACATGTTCCTCTCAAGAGGCCAATCCAGATGACGATTAAATCTACACATTGAAACAATGGTGGAGCTTGTATTGTTCAGGACATTGAGGGTTCCAGAAAAGATACAACCATTTACATTATTCAATCTACGTTTTTTTTGATAGTCAGATTGTCAGGCAGTAGTTACAAGAGAAACAGGGCTGATGAGCCTTTGCTTGATGAGCAGTAGGCTTCAGACTGCATACTTTAAGCGGGAATAATTTGGAAATACTGGTTTTTCTTTGGGCTGAAGCCTATAATAATGAAGTGTACAGGATAGTGCTTTAGTTATCTCATTATCTTACAACCCCAAGCAACTTTTTGACATATTATATTGATTAAAGCAAGAGAAAGTTGGGCATTTCAGCATAATTTATGCAAACTCAAACTAATAATTAGAACAGCTAATTAGCTATTGGTATCTGATTTTATAATAATCTAGGAACCAAGATAACAGAAACAATGCACACAAGTCCTGTTTGGTAATAAGGAGTTTGGTTTCTCTAGCCTAGCAGTGATCATTAATTTTGCTGTGTTTTGATTTAGTGTTTGTGTTAATATATTCCAGTATGTCTGAGAATATGAAAGTAACACCTGGTGCGCTCTGTGCAAATGCTTCTCTGTTTCAGGAGAAAAGCCAAAGGGGACCTGCAGCTAAACCTAGAGCATCATTATAAACAGTCTGGTGGGGATAAATGCCCATGCTTTCTACTGCTAAAAGAAAGCAAATGGAAATATGTGGTTCTGCTTGTATGTATGTGAAAAGAGTGTGGGGGGTAGTGTAGAAAGAGCATTTGTGCTGAGAAGGTTGTTTGATGTCTATTTGAACAGTGCAAGGAGTTCTACATGCAGGTTTTTGTTTACGTCTACAGTCAGTCTATATTTGCAATTTGTTAGTGGAGGCAGTAAGCCCAATTAAAAGAAAAACCCTCTGTGCTCAGAGTTTTAATTTTGCTGATGTCCCAAGACTGTCAAAGGTAGATATTCCACCTAGATTTGAGCTTGCTAGCACTGAGCTTTCTTTGCTAGACTGGAATGGAAATAAAGACACTTCATTACCTTTAATTTCCTCAGCTTCAAAACAGTCTCTTCTCTCCCTGTAAACAATGCTCATCTCCTTATGCAGAACCGAGGTCTGGTAACTCACATAGTTAGCTTATTACACGAAAAAAAAAAGGCTGCAAGAATAACAGGCAGGGTCACTAACTCTGAGACACAAAAATTCAGTGTTCACACCAAGCCAAACTGCTGGATTGCTGAAGAAATGCAGTGTAAACTTAGTCAACTTTAGCAAAGACAGAAATACCTACTTTTTAATTTCAGTATATAAATACATCAATGTCCTTTGAAGATAACTTTTATTCTATTACGCCTTTTCAAGAAAGGTTGGTAGCTGAATCAGACCCTTTATCAGATGGCATACCCCGCTGGTATGATACCTACGGATGAAAACAAAATTAATCTGGCTCCATCGTTCACTTTATTAAACTCATCTTTAAAATGAGAAACTGGAGCCTACCTTTATGTGACAGAAAGCCAGAATAATTTGTTCAGACCTCCCATATATCTTACACTTAATAGTGTCAGATAGGTAAAAGCAGCTTCTTTCTCATGTCTATCTATCCCGTGTCCATTTGCTTCTTTTATGCTTCTTTTAATTTTTCTTCCAATTCTTTTTTACTTAAATACACTATTAGACACCTTAAAAGCACTTTCAGAATGACTAGGACATGGAAACTAGAGCTTGCTATAGCCAGTGTATCTATGCATTAGCATAGCACCTCTGGCTCAATGAGATGTGGTGAAGCTTCAGCAGGAATTTTCTAGCCTGTGTGGTGAGTGTAGTGGTCAGTGGAGCTGAAGGGATAGCTATATCACCTAATTTACACACTGCCAAATGCATTTTTGGAGTTGTGCTGGAAGAAAATGAAAATCCTACTCTCTAACAAGCCTTCCTGAAGGCTGTATGAGAAAATGATTACATGCATAATAAGGCCATGAAATCTCAAATCTCAGCTTTGGGCCGTTCAGAGCTGGTATTTTGACTCATGCCTACCTCTATATAAAACCTGAAAATCTAAGAAGAGTTTAGCCTGTAGCACGAATTCCTTCTACTTCAGGAATGGCAGCTTTTCATAATGGATTCAAAAATAGTCCTGTCTTATTATTTGGTCCCATAACCCAGCGTATTTGAAAGAGATGCTTTGCCCACTGGCCCCACCCACCAGCAAAACACACACACACACAGACACACACACACAGACATGCACAAAGCAAAACTAGTCAAAAGAGAAAGAATGTCAGAATGGCTACAAAAAGACAGGTTAAATATCTGCCTTGCCCAGTTAGCATGTCACCAACAGTCTCCCAGGCAACTAAAGATAGGACAAGAGGACATGGTCTTTAGCTGCGCCAGAGGAGGTTTAGATTAGACATTAGGAAGAAATTCTTCACAGAAAGAGTGCTTGGGCTGCCCAGGGAGGTGGTGGAGTCATCATCCCTGGAGGTGTTTAAGAAACGACTGGATGTGACACTTAGTGCCATGGTCTAGTTGACAATGTGGTGTTAGGTCATAGGTTGGACTTGATGATCTCAGAGGTCTTTTTCAATGTAGTTTATTCTGTGATTCTCTGAGATTTCTTCCTTTTTGACGAGTGTTCATGTTACCTACTAAGGACTTTTCTAAAAACTTTCTAAGCCCAGAAATATCTCACCCACAACAGTCTATGACTCTGCATTCCATATCTTAACTGTGTGTCACAAGAAGGGTCTGATCTCACTGTGCTTGTGTACTGACAAGTTGTTTTGCATATACACTTAAAGTCAGACTCTTGATCTCCTGCAGATGTGAAGAATGCAAAGAGTTCTTAAGGTACCCTGGATAGGGGACTGGATTGGTGAAGCAGAAAGGTTTTTGAGAAATGAAACTGCCAACATTTAAAAGAAGGGAATCTTACAGGGATACTCAGCTAGTTACCAGCCAGGTTACAATGGCAGATGGAAAATTGTGCTACAACTTCACATGATGCAGAGAGGTTCCTTTGGGCATCTCTCTTTCCTAGTACTGCCTGGGCATGACTTCATAAGTTTCACAGAGTAAGGGCACATGAAAGCTTTGAGGCCCCTAATCAGACCTGTTTTAGTTCAAGGGGTGCTGGTGGAGGTGTGTGAAGGGCAATATGGGGGAGACAGCTGCTCCTGCACAGTCTTCAAATGTTAGTCAGCACCACAGAAACATGCCTGGGGAGAGTGTTGTAACTACAGAGGCAACTAACTCATTTCCCCAAAGTCACTTCTAGCCCACACAGCCTCTGCAGAGGCTGGGACTGGAAATACTGCATTATCCCCAAGGATAATGTATTTGGAAAGATTGTGGTTAATTTCCACAGCCACAACTTCCAATGTTTGAATTTCAGCTGCTGAGTCATTGCCCAGGTTTTCCTACAGGATGAACCCAAGCTCATTGCAACTTCTGGTTTCAATATATGATGTTTAAGATGCCCCATACAGGCTTATAATCATAGAACCACAGAATCAGCTGGGTTGGAAGGGACCTCAGAGATCATCAAGTCCAACCCTTGATCCAACCCCGCTGTGGTTGCTAGACCATGGCACTAAGTGCCACATCCAGTCTCTTTTTAAAAATCTCCAGGGACGGAGAATCCACCACTTCCCTGGGCAGCCCATTCCAATGGGCTTCCACCCTCTCTGTAAAGAAATTCTTTCTAATATCTAACCTAAACCTCCCCTGGCACAACTTGAGACCATGCCCTCTTGTCTTGCTGATAGTTGCCTGGGAAAAGAGACCAACCCCCACCTGGCTACAACCTCCTGTCAGGCAGTTGTAGAGAGCGATGAGGTCTCCCCTGAGTCTTCTCTTCTCCAGGCTGAATATGGTGGATCGCTTCTGGAATTGCCCATATATGTGTGCACAAGACGTTCCATTTTGCACCACGTTTGGCGCCCTGGGCTAAAGGAGAGGATTGGAACTCACTTCTGATCTGGAGTTCCACACACCTTCACCTTGATCTGGGGAAGCACAGGTCCGTCACTGTAATTACGAGTTGTGTGGTCCATGTGCACTCAGCTCTATCATCAGTTGTCTGAGGCACAACTGCTATGAATGTGTTACGCTTTTTTTCTTTTTTTTCTTTTTTTTTTTTTTTNTTTTTTTTTTTTTTTCTTTTTGTTTTCTTTTTTTTTTTTTGTGGGGAAAAGAAAATAATACTTTCCGTGAATCTTGTGGAGGAGGACTACAAAGAAGGTATTCAGTGGGGTTAGATTATTTTCTTTCCACTAAAATGTCTGTGACTTTTTTTATCTTGCAGTATTTGTTCAGTGTTGGAAGCTGCCAATCAAACCACAAATTTGGCTTTACTTTTAAATTGCAACCAAAGTCATAAAGCCAAACAAGGCAGAGTTACAAGTAAACCAGCCAGTTTGTCTCATCTGCTATGGACCTTTGCAGCAAACTGTTTTACAGTACGTATTCTTCCTCATAACCATATCCTTTTTCTCCAGGGGATCATTTCAAGCTTTAGAAACTGCAGAAGCCATCCTAAAGCCATTTTTCCTGAAGGGACTACTTAAATGGAAAAAACCCTCTTCTCTTGATTTAGAGTGTGTAAAATGCTATCCTGATCCTACTAGGCTGAAAGCTGCAGTCCTCATTCTTTCCCAAAACTCTCGCATCTGCAAAACGACCCATTGAATGCAAAAAGGCAGTGCATGAGATTAGCAGCATGCCCATGTGTTTTGCATTGTAAGAAGGGGCCTAAGAAGCCATTTTCCTTGCACTTTACAGAGAAACCTCCCTTTTATTAAAGAAAGCTTAATCTGCTGGGATGAAAATTACAACCAACTGAAAAGCCATTCAGAATCTTGAGACAATTCCATTTTCAGACACTGAATCTTTTCAGTTACTTGAAAAGTTTGGGGGGTTGTTTTTTTTGGGTTTTGGTGGTTTTTTGGGGTGTGTGTGTGTTTGGTTTGGGGTTGTTTTTGTTATAATGCCCTGTCTCCTGGTTCCTTCCCATTAAAAAAAAAATAAAAAATCGGGATTACCAGCATGTCACAAGCAAGCGTCTGCTTCAAATATTTTCTTCCTGATGGGAAGTAGTAAATATGATGAGAGAGAAAAATTGTTCCTGGGAGATTTTCAACCTAATTTCATAGACTTAAGATATCTGATTGTCCTGGGAACTCCATACTTGCAGCTCCCATTAATTTCAGTAGCAGGTGTCTAAATATTTCTTATACCCAGAGGTTCACATATTTGTAGGAGGATGTAGATAAGGTTTGGATAAGCATATAGCAATTCTCAGGTTAAACAAAGCAAAGCTCCTTGCCACTTGTTGTTCTCCTATTGCTACTTATTGTCAGATCTTAAATATGCAGGTGATGAGGATGTGCCAATCTGGTCTGAGAGAGAGACAGAGGATGGTTTCCTTTTTCCAAAAACGCAGTGCCCTCTCTATAGGACGTGGGGTGCAATTTATAAACTCTCTTTAGTGTGCGCACTGAAATTTCTTCACTTGGATCCTTAAATTTTGGGAGGAAAATAAAAGGGAACAAAGGTCATTGACTTCATCATCTATTTTCAGAGATTTGTTCTCTTAATCTGAGCCATTTTATTGCTTCTCTCACCACTTTTTGGTCCCTTTAGGGAGGGGTATGCCCTATCCCAGGATAAACTTGATGTGATTCAGAAGAAAGGAAGCCCACAAGTCTAAAAAATACATGACTCATACTTCCAAGGAGATGTCTTGCTACTAATGGAGCACATTAGTAGCATAGTGATTTAAAGACAGCTACAATGAGAGGACAGTGGCACAAGTCTTCTCTGAAATGTCAGATGCTCCTTTGCTGGTGGCACACACACACACACACAGATTTGCTCAGTTTTCATCTGCTGACTTCGAGTGAGCAAATAGCTGTGAAGTGACAAATCAGCCTTAGTGCCTTAGCCCCACTGTAAGGAGTTGCACGTAGGTGTTACCAGAGAGCTCTGTCCCTGCAGCTGCCTGTGGCCTCGCTCTGAGTGTGGCCCATGGCTTGCATGCCCAAGCCGAGGAAATGGTGTTTAGCTGCAGCCACATCACAGCAGTTGTTCAATCTGAGATGACTATGTTTAATTTAAGGAGTTGCCAGTGACAGTCTGTCCAAGTGGGATAATATGGTCTTTTTTTGCTTTCTGTCCAGCAATGAAGAACACATGATGGTCACGTCTATCTCCTCTATGACTTGTCTGGTGACAATCTTTGGCTTGCCAGGACCAAAGGGCAGGTCCTTAATTTTTCTGAGAGCAAAAAGTTACCAGTTCTTTCTTATCAAGGGTTTAATTGCAGCTTCCAAATTAGATTCATAAAGTGAGCATTACAGCCCTGCCTATATAATCCAAGAGGACCCTGGTCATGTTGCAGTCATTTATGTGTGATACGTTAAATGTCTAAGAAGGATTTTTTTAAATTGCGTTTGGTTTCTTTCTATTTAGTTAGTTGTTTTCCTTATATCACTTAAGAAAGTCTTAAGACTGTCATTAAAATACACTTTCTAACAGTGCTGGAGTTGGTAAGGGGAAGTAGTGTGAGAAATGGTTTTGATAGATGCAAAAGCTAATATTTCTATTTTTTTCTAGTAAAAAAAAATAATAATCCCTTGCAGCTTGCCTAAGAGCCAGATATGGAAGGGCTACATTTTGACCCTTTCTTTTGATTCTTTTTTTTTCCTCTGGTGATTTTTTTTCTAAAATTTTTAAATTTTTTAATACATATTAGTGATATATTAATGCATTACTAGATAGGCCAATTGGAAAGATAAAATAGGATAATATTGATGAGATAAAATGTTTCAAAGACAGACATTATTTTAATATTTGTTGTTTTGACCTGGATCTAGGATACTGTTTCTCTAGATTCGTCTTTTATCTATTCATTGCATGATTTGCCTTCCCACTTCATTTAGACATTCTTTAATTTACATTAAGTAATCAGAATAAGGCATTAAGGATCATCTAATAAAGGTATCATAAGAGTTGGGCAGTTCCTGTTCTTGCCTGTAAGTCTAACATTGCCAATTTGCTCTGAAATCTCTAACTGTGAAATATTACTTAGTTTAAAATAAATAGAAAATCATAACACGAGCCATGCTTCTATGAATGAAAGACATGGAAGAGATTTTTGTGCTTTTATGATATAAAATGTTCTAATTCATTACATTTTCTTGCCCTTTAACTTCAAATGTATCTTGAATGTCAAGCTTGATTTTTTCATGTTTTAGTCATGTGCTTTCATTTAGTGAGCTCAAATAATTTTCCTGCCTTTCTGGTCAAATTATGCTGTTTTAAAAGGTGTCCTTTAAACAAATAATCTCTGTTAACAAGAACCAAAATTTTAAAGAAATACTACTATGTTTTCTTTTCCTCAGAAATTTGATTGCCATACTCCTGATGTCTTTTGAGCTGGAATTTTATATTTTTTAAAGAGAAAGTGAGATTACTGATTGATAGGATACTGAGCTTGTTTTTTTGTTCTTATGATCAGCTGATGACTACAAGTTGAAATCAATTGTTCCTACAGTAGGTTTTGAGCTCTAGTGTTTTTACCCACTAGCTAGATCTGTTGCAGATGCTCTGTTCTATATTTCAGAGCAAAAAAAATCATCGTCCCCCTCTGTGAAGGATTAGTGAAAGTGAGTGAACTTTCAAGTACCAAGTTCATGGTTTTGACAAAATGGCTAAGGGATAAAAAATTAAGAGTAAGCTGGAAAAGAATGTTTTAATTAGCCTGAGATGTTATTCTGATTTCCTTTTACTTTGCTGAAAGTAAGTAATAGTGATGGCTGTGATGATACAGACAGTAGCAAGAATCTACTGAAATCCTCTTTGAAGAAGGATCCTTGGATGACAAATGTCTGCTGAACCCCCCACAGACCTGGCTTTGATGCCTGGACCATTGCAGTCATATGTCTATCTTAACACTAGATTAAAAATCAGAGTAGCAGAAAGTTTTGGATTGGGATGCACTAGGTAAATGAGAAAAGGCTGAAAGTAGATCAGGAATAGTTTGGTTTTATAGAGCAGATAAGGGAAATATTTATTTCTAAAGTGAGTTATATTTTTTCTGCTATTTCTGCCAATAAAATTTTAATTCTTTGCTTTGTGTCCTCGTCCTACCCCATAAACTGGATCTTTCACAAGACTGCATCTTCCATAATGCATATGGGTTACCTTTTGAGCCACTATTGACATTAGGTTCACATTGTTGCTCTGTGGTTCTGAAAACATAAATCCCTAGCTTTGCAATGCAAGTAGTAGTTTACTAATGTCATCAAGAACAACAGAAATATAAAAGTCTGAATTAGATCCTGCAAATACTGTGGTTCTTTGACAGCTGTTTCTGTATTTTTCTGAGGGTTGTAATTTTCAAGTTAGATTAAATATTGGTATTTTCAATGTATTTAAAAAATAATATATAACAGTTTGTTGATAAGGAAAGTAGCAACAAATCCTGGCATTAGAACCACTGGTAGTACACTCATGGTTTTTGCTGTACAATGTGTTACACCTCTTAGAAACACTCAGTTCTCTCCAAGGACAGTGCATCAAAGAATTTAAATTCAAGCACTAGAGGCAGCCTCTTTCTTTCCTCCTGAATAGATGAAAGAAAACGGAGAAGATGGAAAAATACAGAAAACAAAACAATGAGTGATTTTTGCTTGGATTCATACCAAATACTGCCTTGCTTTGTCAATGCAGGTTTAAAAAATGGTTTCCTGTTTGAAAATCATAGCGTGTATAAAAATATATGGTACAATATTCTAGACAGACCAAGAATTACTATTGGTTTCACTGAGACTGCAGATCGTGAGTCAGGGCGGAAGTGGGCAAAGATGCCATGGATTAGACATGCAAATGCATATGGGGAACTTGTTATATATGGGAGTTACCTTTCAGATACACACTAAGGAAAACATAGGCTTGCTAGTTTTTAGCATGTGCAACACATTTGCAAAATAAATGCAGTTTGGTCGAGAATTTTCTAACAAAAGATTGGAGAAAGTGTTTGTCTGTGATAAGTGTAAGGCATAAGGAAGCCCGTGTGACTACCTATGATGGAGGCAGAGCAAACAAATCAATAGGCAAAGTATTCTGCAAGGAAAGCAGAGTCAGCTGAAAGGTGATGTCAACACCAGGGCTAAATCATTTCTCCCCAACAGTGTATGGGGATGCCAGAGGAGGGATGAGCAAGGATAGCCCCCGGGGCAGCTGTGCAGGAGGGAGATGAAAGCCATCTCCCTGCACCCCAGCTGTGAAGGAAAGCATCCCAAAGGTGAAAGCAGGATTGCTATAGAGGGACGGGAGAGGCAAAGCTGGCATGGCTGCCCCTGGGGACCCTTGTGCCTTGCCTGTGCCCTGCAGTTGGGGTGCCATGGGTTTGGCAGGGAGCTCTGTGCTCCTCTCCATGAAAGCATCTCTGTCTCCTGAGAGGCATAACCAAGACTCAGCTGTCCTGAGGCAGTGATATTTTCCTTGAAAAACACATCTTTATTGCTTTACAAATTCATTATAACTAGGGACTCATGTTCAGACTGAAGGACACACTTATTATTGTCCTGTGGTTTTCAATTAATAAGTTCACAGCTAACAGTTTTTAAGTACAGTGAATCATGCAAATTTCCATATCACAGCAGCTAATTTATTTGTTTGTTGGGGAATAGCAGGTGCCACATGAATCTGTTTTGAAATGAATTCCAAGAAAGGCAGATGATTGTGGTCCAAGCCGTGGGAGGAGGGAGCCGGAGGGACCGGCAGCATAATGTAACGAAGCCTCTGTGCAGTGCAGGGTGTCTAATGTGGGGCATGAACGTGAAATGAGCAGCAGCACAGATCTAATATCCAGGGGACTGATCCCGAAGCTCAGCCCTCACTAACAGGGGGAATTTCTGGCCAGAACTAACATGACTGCATCTCCAGGTCGGAATGATAAAATCCAGGTGCTTTCTGTATATGATTGCCAATTACTTCATTCTGTCTTCCACGTACAGTTCCAGCTTTTGTTCCCCAGGCAGTTTTCACTGCTGGTTGCAAACACAAGGATCATTAAGTTACAAGCTGGATTTATTTACCGTTTGCAGCTAGATCTGAGAATAGTTGTCTGTTATACCAGATTTTAATTTCAAGTCTGTCTTATGGGTATATAAGATGTGTTCTTACCTGTTCTTGCAATTTCACACAATTATGCTTTGGACTCAGTTCTGCCTATAAGAGCCATAACAGAGCTCGGAGGAAGACTAAGGCAAGAAAGGCACAGCAGTGTGCTGTGCCAGAGGTTTCCAGGACATAGGAATGTTATGACTTGTGGCATTGCTGCTGTAGAACTCAGGAATGGGCACAAAAAACACAGATAGTTCTGCAGAAAATGCTTCAGGCTGTGGCCATCATTAGATGTTTGCTGAACTCCAGCAGTGCAAAGACCCTGCCCTGTGTGGATGCAGCTCACTCAGTGTTCATGTAGACCATCTGCAGCTCATGTGGATGCTCTCATATTGAATCTGCCCTGTGTTTTTTGAACTGGTCTGTGTGGAGAAGGAAACCCAGTAGATATTTTAGAGACCTTTTCTAAACAATTAACACAATTAGCAAGGGGCTGGGCTTAAATTAAAATTCATCTTACTGAATTTTAGCCACCTGAGGCTTTTAAGTGGGCTGTCCTAAGCTATATCATTGGTGAAGGGAACTTCAGAGGTTATCTGTCAAACTCAAATCTGGTCCCTTGAATTCTGATTTAGCTATAGAGGGAGGCTAAGAAGCCTGAGCTTCAAATGTGAGATGATTTAGTGAGATATCAAAAGTCAGGGGGGGTAGTTCTGCACTAGCAGCACCCTTCCCACAGGTAGCAGGTCACAGACTCACATTTGTGAGCCCTCTTCCAAGTCATTCTATTTTATTTTTTTATTTATTTATTTATACCAGGCTGAGATATGAGCTAAACAAGTCTGTAAGCTGTGCACTTTGGCTGCTTTGTAAGATGGAACTAGTCTGCCTTATTGTAGTCATCTGTGCAAATGATAGCCTCTAAATGCTTACACAATGAGGCTATATTTTAAACTATAATTTAAATGTAAAAGTGACAGGAGGCCTAAGCAGGCTATCCAAGGGAGAGACTGAGTGATGTTCTTGATGTTTGAAATGAGATGAAAGAGTCACTGATACGGAGAAGCCCATTCGAGATAATGGCAGCGGAAGAGGAAATGGTTCCTGCAACATGAGAGATGAAAGTGGAAGAGGGAAACACTTATGTAGCTGTGAGAGGAATTTGTCTGGTTGTGACTGAGAAAGAAAAGATGCTGGAAAGAAATAACGCTGTGAAAGTAACAAGGGGGAAATGATGATGAACATTTTTTAACAGGGAAATAGACCACTGACCAGAAATAGGCAGGAACTTAACCAGGGTGTGATAGTACTGAAAAATTTCCTGAAATATCTCTCCATACAGGGGGGATATTCACATCAATTGCTGAGATTTAATTTAAAACATACTAAACTGAATAACTTCTCTAACTGTACTACATGTGTATTTTTTTCATGTTTTTCATTTTGCTTAACCATATAGAATGGGGAAACTGCACAGTTCCTGCAATTCAAGGAACCTGACTTGAATTTGATGGTTTCTTTTACAACCCATAAAACTCATATGGATAATATGAGGATTTCTGACCTTTCACATTAAGATCAATCTGACTGCTTCCCCCATATTCAGTTCATCTGTCTTCTTCTGGATCTGTACTTCTCTTCAATGGTGAAAAAAACTCTAACAGAAATAAATAAAAATTGAAACTATTTAAACTGCAGAAGACATGAAAGCACTTAAATAAGGTCTTTAGATGTGATTTACATTTTTCTGTTTGATGAAATAAAACTCAGATGTCCCAGTCTTTTCACTCAGTGGAGATAGAGACAGAGCATCATGGCAGACAGAATCTAGAGTATCCCAAAAGCTAACATCAAAATGTTGGGGTTTTTTTTTCACATTGAGAGCAACTACTGATTTACAAGCACAAAATTGTTGTAGTATCACTCGCATCAGGAAAGTCTTTTCCTTTAAAAAAGAAAAGGTCTTTCACCTTGGACCATGTTTTTCCAACATAATTTCACATGTTTTAAATAAGAAATAAATAGGCAGCAGAAAAAGATATTTGTTGTGACTTAAGTGACCTCTGTGTAATACACTGAGTTCAAATGCTGGCCACAAACACATTTAATATGTAGACAGTTTGTAATCAAAGCCTTCAGAAACTGGATTTCTGGAAGAAAACAAATTCTACAAGTTACAGCACTCAGGCAGACCTACCAAAGTCAGTGGAGATATCTTCTTTGTCAAGGTGGACTTTAAATATTGGTCTTACAATAAACAAAAATTACACACTGAAGTGCTCCTTAAATACCAACCAGCTCTCGGAGGAACAGAGAGCATGAAAAAGACGATCAAAAAGAGAGAAGGGGAATGAAACAACCAGAAGGGAGGAAAAAAAAAGACACAGAGTGGAATTGATCTAGAAGATAAATAAAGGTAAAGGGCATGCTTAAATCAGGGAGAAGAAAATGTCAGAAAAAGAGACAGAGGGAGAATGACAGGGAGAAGTATTTGTGGAAAAAAACCAGTAATAGACAAATGAAGGCTTAAAATAAGAGTGACTGCTGGGAGGGCTGAAGAGGTAGAGAGAAACAATGCTAAGAGGGAAAGAGGAGAAAGACTGGCATGAGCCCTCGATGGCATTGTGAAGAGAGAGGTTGGAAAAAATCCTCAGCTAAACAATAGAGGGATGTGAGGCAGAAGCACCAGGGGGGCAGCACAGATTAAATGAGAACCAAATGTAACCGTAACAAAGGCTCTGAGATGTAGGCAATGAAAGCATGTTAAGAGGAAATGTTTTTTGTGTGTGTGTTCATGTGTGTTTTCACATGCTGGAAGAAATGCTGCCTCCCCCCCACAACCCCTTCTACCACCCAGCAACCCAAAACATCTCCGTCTCAAAAACGAAAGCTAAGACCACTCAATGTCATTCTGGACTTCAATTACTATTTGTGGAGTTTTTTTCTACCTTCTCTTTCTCAATTTTCAAACAAGTACCTCTGTGGTTGCTGCCCCTCCTTCAAATCCATTTAAAAAATTCTCTCTTGCTGTGATGGCTGCGAAAGATGAGACAATTGGCAAGCTGCTGCTGTGCTGAAACTAGTGTTTGTTGTGCTGACCAGTTTTCTAGCTGTTTCCTTGTAATTTCTAGATAGCTCTCTGTACCTGCTTATTGTCTTTTCCCTTGGAAAGGAAACATTTTAGGATGGGGCTGTCCCTATGCTTGTGCAGCAGCCAGAGAAGAGGATTATTAGCAAAGATTCTCCCAAGATTGTGATAGGTCCCTTTTGAAAATTTCTGCCTGTATCTGAGGGATTCAAAATTGTTCTTTTCTTGATTGAAAGGAGGTATTTGGCTGCAACACTGCATTGCTGCTTACACATATTACACCAGAGCCCACTGAAAAGCCTCCAGAAGGGAGGTTATAGCAGCACCTACACAGATTGATGGTTGTAGCTCCCTCCCACTGTGCCTGTGCAGCAGGGGTGGCCAAGGCTCTGTGGCACAGGCTTGTCATGCCAGTGTTTCAGGCTTCCCACTTGTAACCCATTGTGGCAGGTGAGCACGTACAGTTCTTCAAGGTAAGTTTGTGTTGTCCCAGTCACCCACAGAGTATAGCAAGAGCCAAGAGAGCATCTGTGCCTGGAGAAGTAGTAAATCCTGCTCCTTTGTGCTCATACTTCTGTGAACAGAGGTGCAGAGTGCAGGAAAGCTCCCCTGGATACAGGCCAACTTTGTCTGCAGGAGGGTGGATTCAACACCCTGATGTCCTCTTGAGACCCAGGTGGCTGCCAGCTGTTACCCAGCATCACCCTGCTCTGCCCTGACAACCATTTTGTTTCTGGCTCAGGTTCTAGACCCATGACTATCTCTCAGTCACCTCCTTCCCTGGTGCCTGGGACAGCAGATGCACCATGACCATGGGAAGCAACGCATCTGTACTGTGCGTCATCTGATGGGAAAGGTGGCTGTTGGTCCAGCTGGGGAATGAGTCTCTGGAGGAATGTCCTCTGAGCCCTAGTCTCAGTGACAACTTAACACATCCATTCCCAGCTTTAAGAACCTACTTGTTACTCAGTTGTCTTCTGCAAAATGGCAGAGAAATACAGCACTACCTATGCTACCTGCTACTCAGACAGGTGGTAAGAGAGAGCTCCTGAATCTATGTGCAGCAGTATGGGATATTTGAAGATGCTCCTTAAATACTGACTGTTGCTGATACTTTGTGTAGATTTTTCTTTTTCAGAAAGGAACCACAGCAAGAATTGACAGGTCTCTTGGGACAAGAAGGGAAATATGGGACACGAATAAAATACAATTATTTACAGTGTAACTGAGCAGTTTTTTACACAGAGGGTAATAAACTAGCAAAATGAGGAATAGGTGTTAACTTGACAGAAGAACAGCTCCTTGGTTCTTGATTAGGTTTTTATTTTAATACTCTTTTGTACCATAACCAGAGAAAAGAAACTCCTGAACTACTAAGTGCAATATATGGAGAAAAAAGGGCAGCTGCTGTGGGTACCATACAGTGCTTTAAGAAGCTGGTGCTCCCCAAGGTACTGCTGAGGTACCATTCAATGCATGGACTGAAATAGGCTCAGGCTATGAAATTTGGATTAAAACCTGCAAAGAATTCTAAGCTTCCCTAAATCTATTTGTGGCCCCATTACTAAGAGGCTACAAGGATGAAGTTATGCAAGTGGTTCTGAATTTCCCAAAGGTCTGAGCCATATTTCCTTGCCAAGAAATTCACATTATTGAGTTTTTAAACAAATTATCATTAATGATGATCTTAATGATCATTGACATTGTTCTTGTAGAAGAGCCAGGGAAATGTCACCCAGTGCGATCCGTGCTAACAATGGGTTAAACACTTTCTTAGCTATGGCTGCTTGCTGACCTAGCTGGAAGAAAAAAAAGCTACAGGTCAGTGAGTGAGATTGCCCTTCCTTTAGAACTGCCCAGGAAGATTACAATAAGTGTGTAGAGACTAAGCTAGGAATTAGAGACCAGGGAGTGCTGATTTCAGTTCTTTTATGTGCAGCCTTTGGGCTGAAATCCAGGGAGCCGTATTGGCATAAACTATTCCAGTAACAGAGGATACATTACTAGAGCCCACCTAGCCTGGGGGCTTGAGCATCACTGTACTGCAGACTGCTGACACTTGGACAGGGAACTGACAGAAGAAAAGATGGATTGGTCTGATCGGATAAGTAGAGTCATGGCTAAGTGATTACGTAGGGTAAAAAGGGATCTAGGAGAGAAGGCATTATTAATAATCTTTAGAATTCTCTCTGTGAGACTTTCGTTTGCTCTCCAGAGAAGAGAGAAAAGGCAAGGTGGTGAAGGCAATGTTGAACATACGTTCACAGAAATGGTGTTGCATTTCAATCAATGCAAGGGACAGGAGGCTGTATGAAAAGGATCAAATCTAGCAAATGTGAGGCCTGATCTAACTGTAGGCCTATTAACATGGTTTGGAGCCTTGGAAAACAGCAACAGAGAAGTTCCTCAATCTGCTATCTCTCTGCGTGGGGCAGGAGAAGAATAAAGAAAATGCATATGTTTGGCTGTTGTCAACAGCAGAGATTTAGAACTGATATAATTAGAACTGTAGAGTTTACCAACAGCAGTATCTCCACCTTAGCATTCTGAATGTCTGGAGATGCTGGGCAGCCTATGTCAGCCAAGTTTATAACTGACAGCCAGCATTTTCTTTGAAAAATATTTTAATAACCTGTCTGTTTGAGCTTGCAAATATCCAGCACCCTGTGTCAGCTGGCTGGCACCTGTTCTCACAAAAGTAATATAAGTAGTATATTACACTTTGGAACAGCAGTTGGCTCTTGACAATGTGACCATGAATAGCACCACATTCAACCACAGCCGTACTTCAGCTTTTGCAAATAAATAGTGGGAAATACCAAGAGTGGATTCATCAACAGAGATTTGGATAGGAGGAGAGATGAGTGGCTGTGCGTTGGATCAAAACCCAAATCATAGATGTATATGGGTAAGGCAGAGGCCAGGAAGTGCCTCTGTAAGAGTTCTACAAGAAACTGGATGGTGAATCTGAAAGGGATTCCTTAGAGTTTTCCCAAATGAAGCAGAAGACACGGTGCCAAACCCTAAGTAGAAATCCAGTGGGAAATCTTTCTAGAGAAAACCACCTGGAGTCAGATTGCTTTCAAATGTGGCCTTGAAAATCAGTTTGAAACCGTAGTGGACTGCCCCTAATGCACTGAGACAAGGACCATCTCCCCTCTGTGCTGACCTGTGCTCCAAAGCAATTACATCTCCAGCTGATTGTACGAGCCTCTTCCTCACAACTGGGAGCTATTTTCATAGACCTCATTGTTTTAGGCAGTTTTAGAAATGATGGTCTATTTCTAATGCAAGAGAGCCCTAACAGTGGCTTCCCTGCTAATGGACTGTAATTACAGGATTGATCCCACATCCCTGGCAATATGAACCCTTCTGTATTTTCTAAGGCAACAACAGCATAAATCAATGGTCTGCCACAACCAGCTTCAAAGGACTCAGGGAGAACAGACCTTGCTATATACCTTGTAAGGCTTGCTAAACAGGGACAACACACACCTGATTAGCATAGTATCATTAACTTATCTCCATGGACATGTGAAGGATTGTCCTTTCACCGTACTTCATTTAACAGCTGGCAAGAAACTGATCATTTTTAAAATGGGTCTTTACACTTGAGAGTGGCCCTATCTGTGTTAGAGGCAACAGCAGGAGCTGCAGAAGACATAGAGCAGATGTTGAACAAGATTCTTCCCTTGGGGAAGAAAGATCTCTTTCTTACTTGAAAATATAGCACTGCCACATAATTGAATAGGGGCAAGGATGTCACAGAATGGACATTGGCTTTTCAGTCTCTCATGGATAAAGTGTCTACAAATTCATATAAGTAAAGATAAACATTTGTCTGTGGAGCAATAAAGATGATCCCTTTCAGTATATTCATGAAAAAAGAATACTTCATATTTTTATATTTGAAAGTGAGACACCTGTTACGTCACTTTACCAAAATTAAACTTACAAAAGGTAATAGATCTGATTCTTCTCAACCTATGTGTTTTGACAGGAACTGCTAAGCACGTTGCACAAAAGCCTTGGTCTTTGTCACAGCCATTTTTCAGCTATGTCTATGCCTGACCACTGATGTGAGTTCTGACCCTGTCAGGCAGACTTGGCCTCCTGGCTTGACTTCAGACCTCCCTCATTACTACAGACTTGTTTGCCAGTCTTGACTCTAGGCTGAAGCCAGCTCCTGTCCCTGGACCTACTCTGCTCACATTGCTGGGACACTGTGCTGGTAAGAGCTGTGCCCTGCCTGCTTTGCTGCTGTGCTCAGCTCCCGACTCACCTTCTTTACACAGCACTCCCCTCCTTTCGTCTGTGCTATCAGTGGTTTGTGCCCAGCAAAGACACCTAGATCCTCTGACTTTCATTTTCACAGATAGTGGTGACATGAGAGAGGCAGACACAGTGGGGTCCTGTAGCAACCTTATGTGGTATACAAATATGTGTCTTTGATAGTCAGTCCCACTAAGGTGAATCCAATAACATCCAATGTACCAAGAGTTATTGTCAGATTCAATTGTTCTAAATGTCCTAGAGGATGATCTCTAATTTAAGAACAGAAAAATGTTTACTTCTCATAAATCAAGAATCTGTGTACACTGTCACATCAATCAAACGCAGGAGTTGGAGCAGTGGTTCAATTAAACTCTGAGGGAAATTATCCAGTGATTTATCTGAACCTATTACTGCAACCAGAAGATATTGCTGATTATTAACAGTGAGAGCAGTTTCATCACATTTTTGTCTTTTTGGCATCCTGTATGGTCCACATCCAACAATAATATGTTGCCCAAGGGGACAGAAAAACAACACCCATGCCATCATGAAGTGCACCCAGAAACTAAAAGGTTGGTGAAGAACTTTGTGTCAGTTTGCACAACATGATGTCCATCGGGTCCAGACAGAGCGAGCACAAACAGATAAAAAAGGAGCCAGATGAAGAAGATGTGAGTCTGGGACTGAGTCTTGGTGTTAGTGTCCAGCTGGCTTTGTTACTAGCCAGATGGCAGGTTCAGTATCAAGCCTTTGTAAGGGTCAACCCAGCACATTACAAGATCTGCCAACTGGACTTAGGAAAAGAGACAAAAAAGGGGAAAAAGAAGAAAGAAAGAAAAAAAAAGCCACATCTATCATGTCCATCTGCTGGGCAGATGAACAGCCAGAGAAGGATTTCTCATAGTCTCATGTATGTATGATCCAGGGCTGGAGCTAAGTGGTGATTCCTCAGGGTACAGATTATACCAAGATATCTAATCCTTGCACAATACAAAACAAAAACTATTTTGTAAATATGTTGAAGGCAATCTTTTTCTATAGCTATTGGATTAAATATCTCTTATCTTCTAGTATTTGTTTCCATAGTCCTATTTGCATGTTTGATTGCCTTTGTGATGGCATACAAGGAGTGGCAAAAGAAGAACTGTAGACATGTGGTAGATGGGTATCATTTGTTGCAAAGCATTTGGCACAATCTCATTTATCTTAATGCCAATCCAGATCACCCTGGAAAGTTCTGCAATGACTTTCCCAAGATGTGCCTTTGGATCAATCTTTTGTCTATGATGTGCATAGGAAAATCATGGTATATGTCCTTAAAATTAACCAAAGCTTTTAGTAGATATTTATTCAAGTCCTCGTCTGAAAAGGCTTTCTTTTTCAATTAGCAGGTCTCTGAATTTAGGCCTGATGTTGTCTATTTTCCAAAGTACAGCAGCAACATTTCAATGAAAAAATCTGACAAGCTCACAGGCATTGCATGGAACTTCAGATAATTTGGCAAATTGGAAATATCATCTGGAAAAGACATCCCATTTTCCAATTCTCCTTCAATATTTTCCTTTAAGCAGAACATCCTGAAAATACCTGACTAGAGGAAAGGCAGCAATACCAGCTAGGACCATTAAATCATTTCAAACTTGTGCTTAAATATTCCCTGATTTTTGTGGTCAAGTAAGAATTATGGTCCAGCTGTTACATGATGTTTTATGCTGATCTTGCTGCACCTTTTGCAGAACTAACCTAGGACAGCTTTTGCTTGTGGATAAATCTCAATGTGTTTTGGGCTCAAAGATTTAGTACTTTGAGCTTTGAGTCTTTAGATGGCCCCTCTATAAGATAGACTGTCTTGCATAGGATAGTGGTGTTACAGGAACATGAGGAAAAAGGAATATCCAGTGTCATATTAAAGCCTTAAGGCCCGATTTGATTGTGAAATTTACCTCCAATGTTCAAAGCTACATCAAGACTCTGAAATGCCTTTTTTAATAGTAACATTTTGGTTTATATATCTTACATAGTGGCTTGGGAATTATGATACGGTGGCATGCTTGCAATAATTTTATTTCATGATCAAGTATTGCCCTGGGTGGCAGAGGATATTTGAACCCTTTATTTTATTCCAGATAGGGATGTGGGGAATTGGGAGCCAATCAGGAAATTAACTTTTAATATATATGTCTGATCTAAACTAAAACACTGATGTGGATGCATCTGTAGCTGGTTGATACAGCCCAGTTTATGTATACCTAACCTTTGTCTAATTCCCAGGCAGGGCAATTGTACCTAAACTGTGAATTGAGGACAGTCTCTAGTCCATGCTGGTCCTGAGCCATGTCCACTACTGGTCTGGAAAATTATGGTTTTGTCTGGTCCAAAGGTGTGTCATGTACCTTGTTAATGGTTTTATAGCATGGATAGTGGTGTGCCAGTGCTTGGGACGTGCCCTAACCTTACTCAGTTTACTGGCATAGGTGTAGCTGCAGAGTCCCAGGAAGGGTTAGGGAGCATGAGGACATGGACAGGAAAGCCAGATTGAATTACCAGCTCCAGTAGATGTGCCGCTGAAGTCCACATAGACGAGTGGTTATATTTCATGGAGCCAGAGACTGTTAATCCTGTGATAGATTACGGTCATCCTAAATTTAACACCAAGGACGACAAACAATAATTTTGGCAGAGACCTAGAGTAGTAACCGGAAATTTGAGTAGGAGAGTAATGGAGACCCCATGGCAAACCTTTTTCTCTCCTCTGCTCTTCCTGAGCCCCAATAGGGGAAAAGTTGAAGACAGACTCTGAATGAGACACTCGGTACTCACATAAAGCCGCTTTCTCATCTGCTCTGCATAAAGTGTATGTTATGTGCACACAGCTGGTATGCACGTGCAAGGCACCCAAAGTGAAAAACCTAACAAGAAGGAGATGTGAGGAAAAACACAACTGGTGAAAGAAACAGTGATGAACTGAGAAGTTTTGAAATACTCAGTGAAGTAAATATATCATTTTTCCAGACTCCTACAGGCATCATAGATATTGTGTCACAGCTTTCCACATTGATTTCACTATGATTTCTTGACTTCTCTTAGAATTTTTGAATTCGTCAAGAAAAGGATGAAAGTAGGGACAGTGGCTGGAATTTGGCAAGTCATGTAGTGCGCAACAGAGATTCTTAGCAAGGAAAAGACGCACATGGGTGGATGTGCTAGGATCACAGCAAGCTGAGATAGAGACCAACCAAATTAGGAGAAGCAAAGAGCTGGAGATGTGCCTCCTGAGCAGGGGGAACAGTTGCAGACTTTTAGACAAAAGCAGCATTTCTAAGAAGTGAATCACAAAGGATTCTCCCATTGCTTGAATCAGGAAAAACAATGTTAACTTGTCTAATCCAGAATAAATTTTCACCACTCTTAGCTTAGTACATGCAGTTGACACAGTGCAAACCTTCAGGAAGCAATATTTATCCAGGCAATAGCTTAATGTCAGTAGGCAAAGCAGTAATAACAAAGTAACACGTGGAATGGAAGCCATAGAATGCCATTGAAAGTGAGTCTTTACAAGGTTACCAAATCTGTGGAAGTGAGACCCATATGAGCTGTTGTGACCATTAATATTCTTTGTCTTTATCTTTTCTTCACGTTTGAGATCTTGGTTCCAAGACAGCAGCCTGTGGCAGCAGGTAGCAAAGATGCAGTTTTGCCAACATGCAATCCCTAGAGAGAATATATGTGACAAAATTGTACTCTCTGGGTAATGTCCTATTTATAGGCTGTGGTTGGGAATGGTCTTATCTGTGTTTCTTTATACACTGAGAGAGTGATTAAAGCCTCATTTTCATTTCCTTTTGTACCTTACTGTTATCATCCAGATAATTTTACTGTCCTTAATCAACATTTGCAGAAGTAAACAGTGCTATGCTAATAACAGTGTTGTGCTATAAACATTTTCTAAGTCATGAAACATGGAGGATAAATTATAGATTGCCCCATTTTTAGAGGTGGAAAAAGAGACTGGTAAAGTGAGTGGTCCATGACTATAAGTCTGTGTCAGGCTGGGTGTTCCCGTTCCCAGCTGTCCTGTATTTAAGCATCAGACAGTTCTTCATCTCAGGTTTTGGAGTTCTGCAAAAAATCTCTTACATGAATTAGCCGATAGATTTTAACATGAAGAAAAAAAACCCACAACAAAAAAACCCCAACCAAACCAAACCAAACCAAACCAAACCCAAATCCAATAAGCAAAACGCCAAACATAAGAAAAGATTTATTGTTATGCAACAAAAGACAACTGTTTGCGTAACAGAGCAGTGGATGACTAGAGACAGAGATACACAAGTTACCACTCATTACCTGTTCCATAAGGAAAAAGCAAAGATGATGAACAAGCTTGTTAACAGATATGACACCCCAACTAACCATGAAGCACTTGCTGAAACAGTTGGGATTTTAGTGCCAAACATCTTGATCTTATCACTATCACATTACATGGATAAATAATACAGAAGTGAATGTGAAATGTTCTCTCCAGTGACAATATTATCCCATAAATGGAAAAGAGTGGAAGATGGAATGTGCTACGTAAGCATAAAATATAGATGTGGGCCTTAATTTCCACCAAAATCAATGAGCCTGGTTTGTGCTTTGCACTTGCATAGCACATTCCATCTTCCCTATGGTATTGCCTCACCAATTAGAAAAATTAAAAAGCCAAGAGAGAGGCAGTAGCTGCAACATTCAACAAACAACACAAAATCCAAGACCTGAAAAAAATCATGCATATTTTTCATAAAAGGATAAAGGATAGCAATCTTAAAGGCCTAAGACAGTCTCATCATCTTTATCTCATATTCTCACTTATTTTTCAAGTTATCATGGCACTCCTGTCAAATCTTCTGAGTTTGGACACCCTAGACAGAAACTTGCTCTGACTGCAGATCTCAAGAAGCTTGGTGAGAGATCTAATTTTTACCTCCTGTATTATTATGATTTACCTTTGTAAATTACATTCCTGTTTTGCTGGAAGTGTTAAAGACACAATATTTTTTTTTCTTTTTTTTTTTGAGTGCCACTATGACTCAACTTGCCTGGAATCAGTAAACAATGGGAACATGACAGTTTGTGGCATAGCACATGAGACATTTTACCACTATAACAGACACTCAAGATGGTGTGATTGTAAAGGGTAAATATGCCTAAATAATGTATGGACCAGCATCAAAGCAATATTTGAGATATTATGCAATAAAGTTTTGCTATATGTATATACATAAACAGTAAGAGGGGGTGTCTTGAGCAGGATAAAAAAAAAGGAAGAGAGTGCTTCTTCCACAAAACCACATGACCTCCCCCACCCACCTGTGCGTAGGACTTCTCGGACAGTACCAGTGCCTGGACAGTTCTCTCTGTTGTGCAAGTCTGAGCAGCACCAGGGAGCCTGTAGCAGTGAGCAGAGGGGACAGTCATGGTCCATGTCTTGGTCCTATGTTCAGTGGCTGTTAATTGTTTAGAATAGACACAGCCAAATGTCCCCACCATCATGTGGATGTCACGGTCCCAGCCCCCACCAAGCCTGTCTGTCACTGTCCTGCTGAGCTGCTGGGGCTAGTCTGGCTCAGCCCAGGCAGGTTTGGGGACTAGCAGGGTTCGCACTCATGTTCACATGCTGGGTATATTGGATCTGGGCAGGGCTGGGCATGTCCAGTGCGGCCCAACAGCAGAGAATCTGAACTCAACTCAGGCACTGCTCAGCACCCCCCAAGGTCAGTGAATAACCCAGTTAAACCCAAGACCCAGGAAGGAAAGAGCATAATCATACAGTCCTGTCAGCTACTGTTTCATTCTTCGGATGGAGCAGATATGGCCAGAGGTCATATCTCATGTCCCAGCTGGCACCTGGGATCTAGACATGGACCTAACAGAGGGGCAGTACTAGATCTGTGTTCACCTGAACTTCTGTTTACAATTTCTTCTATCATAAGCATTTTCCCTAACTTCTAGAGATCCTTGAGGTTATGTGGTTGCAATGACAGATGAGATAATGTTCAGTCTAAACTGCAAACTCAGCATTTTTTTGGTGTATGCTTCTGCAAAATATATGGGTAAAAATTGTATGAAAATGAAAATTATCTCTACACATACTGATTCTGATCAGAATTAGAACCTAAATGTTTGGGAGATATTTAGATGTTATTTTGACCTGGTAAGCCACAAGATCTGTTAGAAGGCCTGTTCTCACAAGAAAAAAAATCACATCTATTGCAGATAACTGAAGAGTGGGGACTTCTTAGAGAGAAACAACTCCAGATTTAAAGCTTTGTTAAGACAAAACTCTACTTGACCTCTATGAACTTTGAATAAACTTGAAAGCAGATCTTGAATATTGTATTACTTCAAAACATTTTTTTTTGCATAAATCCTGCCTACAGTATCAATAAAGGAAAGAGACCTAATTATTATCTGGGAAATGACTGCCTCATGCACTGGGGAAAAATGCCACACATTCCTCCTGTTCTTTCCTAATTTGATTCTTAGGAGACAAAATATTTGGTTTCATTTTTCTTTTAGTAGATAGTATGTCAAAGTTAGCTGATATGAGGATGTCACCTTCTCACTTTTTATAGTGAAATTTCTGCAAGCTCAGTGTTTAATCTTTCTGACTGGTAAGTCTAAGGGACCTGCACTGTTGATCAGTGCACCAGCATCAAATTAAAAGAAGTTCTCTGTCATGCAGATGACCAGCTGGCTAAAGTAAATAAGACAGGAGTCCAAGAAGCTGCTGTGCCTTTCTCTGTGAAGTGAGAAAATGCTTTCATGTGAAATATTTCTATGCAACAAAATCCAAGCAGAACACCCAGGGAAACCAGAGAAGAAAGGCAGATGCCTGGACTGACTGCAATTTGATTGACACATTGGTTGGCTTTGCATAGTTTCTGAGCAGACCTTCATGTGAAGTGGGACCTTTCCCAAGAATTGCAAGGCCACCTGCAACTTCAACCTTCCCTTCCTCCAACAAGTTAAATGGTACCACAGGGATTCCTGTACTGGAATGCTGGTGTGTCTGATCCTTCTGCTTGAGTTCAGGGTAATGGTATTAAACAGATTAGAGACTGAGCTCATAAACTAAATTACAAGCAAGAGGTTATTGGATTATTTCATATATTTATTGATTATTTCAAATATTTACTGATCAATTACCCATATTTCTCCTTGCATTCTGGAGTTGGCCAATCACCCATTTGGGTTGCTATTGCTGGCCTAGGGCCCTGCAACATATTGACAGAGCATGGGAGTTAGAATATTTTGAATAAACTAGGTCTAAAGAGAATAAAACATTGCAGACAGCTTTTTAGTCAAGACATTCCTGAAAGACACATTCAGGGAAGTGGTAATTCAAGAATAACTGGATAGGAAATTGCCCAATCAATGTAGTTTGATGTTTACATATAATTTCACAATATGCTATTATGTTAACCACTTGATTGGCATATATTTATGTTGTGGTGATTTCCAGGCACTCAGGAAATGTGGACCCGAGGAAGGGGTGATTTCTTTGGGAGATGAAATGGTTGTCAAATACAAAGAATACTGATTGCTGCTCCACTTTGCTTACCCGTTTCTGGTGTTCTTAACAAGAGAGATGAAATGGCAAAGCCCAGTGCAGCTGACAGGTCAGAGATTAAGAACAACATTTTCCGAATCCAAGGAAGTTCAGAGTCTTTGTGTTTATGGTGTTTGGTTTTTGTTTTTTTTGCTCAAAATGCTTCTAAAATCTGTTGTAAAAACTCTTAGCCCTAACCTGCTTCCCACAACACTATATGGTGTGGACCTGAGCCTATGACAACTCTGGTAGGCATGCACTTGTCTTTACTTTCCATTCAACATGTTCAATCATGCTGGCTCCTCACAAAGGAAGGGTTGTCACGCCAAATAAGTAAACAAACATTTCATATTGGTCCTTGCTTATCAGAGTTAGTCCTGTCCTTATAAATAACATTAATAGTTCAATAGCTTTTGTACTTTTGCCACACTACCACTTAGTCAGTTTCCATCAATCACATGCTGAAATAAATCTCTGATAGAATCAAATTAAGTGCTCTGTGAAGAGTTTGCATCATTTCCCGATCTTGGTCCCTGAACAAGGACTCTCCAGTGCCTTTTGAATATTTACTTCATGCTATCCACTGCATGTTGCCCTCTATTGCTCTTATCCAGAATCCCCATAATTAATGAGTCTTTGAGCATGTGGGACAGAGACGTTTATAAATAACTACACTATCAGAAAACACCCTCAAGCACTTCCTTTTACAGTATTTACTAACAGCTTTTATATGTTATTTTTATTATTTATCTTGAGATTAAAATCAGACTTTATTGTGTCATGTTCAATATTCTGCTGGAAAATATATATAGCAGATCTTGTCTCACCAACTGCCATTCACAAATTGCCTGCAAGATGCAAAGCAAAGTGACATGTGGCTCAGAAAGTCATTATATGCTATGATAGATCCAATTGTGTTTGTCCCTAATGGATTCTTATATAAATTTTGCCCTTAAGGTTACAAAAGGCAACATTCAAGAAGCTAGTCTCTACCCTGGAAACGGCTGGATGGACACATCTTTCAACAGGTAGTTTCTCTCTTCTTTGATCCTGAATTCAAAGTAAACCCTACAAAGAAATGTTTTGCAGAATACCGGGGTAATTTGGAAAAGAAATAGAATCTCTGAATATATTCAAAATAAATGGATGTGAATGAGGCATAAGTAAGCTTATCTAGAAGTGTTGCATAACTCTCCTTCTGACTTTGATTATAAGCAGGACTTGGTGTTAAAGATCCCATCCTTGCCAAAAGCAAGGGAAGGAACTGTCCATCATACCAGAATAAATCCAAAATGTATTAAAAACAAAGTTGTGTATCCTGAAGTCTCTGTTCCTCTCCTGTTGTGAAACTGGTAAAGGCACACACTGAGAAAGAGTTGCTGTCGTTGTTGATGAATTTGTCTGTTCATATTTTTGAAGCAATTATCAAAGCAATAAAAAACCTGCTTAGATTTAGAATGAACACTTACATTTGCTTGTATTTTAAAAAAATATCAAATAGTCTTAAATAGAAAAGTCTCTTCTTTCATTCTTCTAGCAGCATAGACCTGTAGGTTTGTGTGCATATCCGTATTGGCCTTCTGTAGCAAGCTTTTCAAGGTGGGAGGGAGCTGCAGGGGTGGCTTCTGTGAGAAGGTATCAGAAGCTGTGCCCTTGTCAGACAGACCCAGCTCCAGCCAGCTCCAAGATGGACCCACTGATGGCCAAAACTGAGCTCACCAGTGACCTCTGCAATAACATTTAAGAAGTGTTAAAAAACGCTTGCACGACAGCTGGGAGAAAGGAGTAAGAGCATGTGAGAAAAACAACTCTGCAGACATTAAGGACAGCGAAGAAGAAGAGGGAGAAGGTGCTCCAGGCACTGGAGCAGAGATCCCCCTGCAGCCCCAAGGAGAAGATTGTGATGACACAGCCTATCCCTCTGCAGACCATGGAAGTCCATGGTGGAGCAGAGATCCCCCTGCAACCTGTAGAGGACCCCACATGAGAGCAGGTGGACATGCCCTGAAGGAAGCCTACAGAGAGCCCATGAAGGAGCAGGCTCCTGGCAGGAACTGTGGCACATGGAAAGGATCCCACTCAGAGCAGGTTTTATGGCAGGACCTGTGACCCCACAGTGAACCCACACTGGAGTGGCTGCTTTCTGAAGAACTGCTCTCTATGGAAAGGACCCATGCTGGAGCAGTTTTTGAGGAACTGCAGCCCATGGAAGCAGTTTGTGAAGGATTGTACCCTGTGGGAGGGAAGACCATGAGGAATAAAGAAGAGCAGAGCTGAAACATAAGTAGCTGACCACTCCTCTATTTCCCATCATCCTGCTCTGCTTGGGAGGGAGGAGGTGGAAGAGCTGGGAGTGAAGTTCAGCCTGGGAAGATGGGAGGGGTTGGAGAAGGTTGTTTATGATTTGTTCTTATTTCTTATTATCCTACTCTGTTTAATTCTCTATAAATTAAATTAATTTCCTTAAGTTGAGTCTGTCTTGCCTGTGATGGTGATTGGTAACTGATCTGCCTGTCCTTATCTTGATCCAGTATCGATTCATGAGCTTTTCCTCATAATTTCCCCCCTGTCCTGTAAGAAGGGGGTGGTAGAGCAGCTTGGTGGGCACCTGGCAGCCAGCCAAGGTCAACACACCACAAAAACTGAATATGTCAGCTCACTTAAGGGGGAAAAAAGATCTGCTTCTGCCTGGGTTATTGTATTAAAATTTCTCTTTCTTTTATCCCTTTTCCACAAGTTTCTATTAGTTCAGAAATGGGATGAACTACTATAGATTCATAGAATACCAGTTATATACTTCTGTTATTGTAGATTATGTACTTATCTGTTATGTAAAACTCCTAACAGTTTTCAGATGAATCAATGCTTTTCTTTTCTTCTATTGCAAATAGAAATCATAATAGCAAGAAATATGAAGATTATAAATGAAAAATCTTTCTAAATAAAGTCCTTGGCTTCTTGCAAAATCTGAAATAAAAATCTGTGATGGCTATAGTAGAATTGTGTACAAATGCGTCTTTTATTTATTTATTTTTAGTTCTGTAATGAAATATTTCGTATTTCAAATCATTTCCCCTGGAAAGAGGAGAGGCCAAAGTGGAATTTTTCTATGAATTTCCAGGAAGAACCTGGATGTAGAATCTTGTAGTTTGAGACCCCCAAAATCCAATTTCCAAGTCCAAGCCCCCCTCCCAAAACTCACCCCAGTGTGAGATGGGTTTTCCAGACACAACACAAGTCTCAATATGGGGGGAAGGGAATCATATTACAATCACTACACAAATAAATATTATAATACATTATATATACAATCCTAATTATCTTTCCTATGATAAAGCAGTTTGATCCATTTACAATGGATCAAATTTCTTCTCCCTCCAATAAAAATCCAGAAGGGAAAAAGGAAAAGATCCTTTCCATTCTCAGAACAGCAGTGTCTCTCTTCTTCCATGCAGCAGTCATAGCTGAAGTTGTAGCTGGATCTCCTTCCGTTACAGACAAGGGGGTCTCCTCTCACCCCTTCTCAGCCCTTCGACTCTAAGCAAAGTTCTCTCTTTCCCGTGGACTGTGATAACCGGGACAAAGATTCACTTCACCCTGTCATATCACGAAGTGCAGGGGTCTTCATGACAGTCCCTTTCCTCAGGGGGTTTACCTCTAAGTCAGAACGTCTCGGGCAGCTTTCAGTTGAAAGTCTTTGCCTCAAGAGTTCTACCAGAGCTGTGTCTCAGGCTGCCAGCCTGGCAGCAGCAGCGGGGGCACAAGGTCAGATTTCAGCATTCCGTCTGGCTGTCCCGGTCCAGCTTCCAGGACGTCTTGAGCTTCTCAGCTCCTCTCTCTGGTACTGCTGTATTCCAAGACTCCCCTCAAGTAGACGTCCCCCACCTCCTCCTAGGAGGGGTCTCATAAGGGTTTGGGGGGGTTGATTCAGTTCTTACCCCAAAACTCTCTCTGTAGAGTTTAGTTCTGCTCTGTTGCCGGCTCTCTCTCTCCTTCA